>NC_066612.1:3600000-3908088 GCF_025231255.1 Drosophila biarmipes | reverse complement strand
AAAATTGAATTTTATGATCGGTTTTTTTAATTATCTTTAAGGTTCTTAAAATAAGAAATACTCTAATATGTGCAAGTTTTATTGATTAAAGATATCTAAAATTATATTTTCTATCTTGAAATGTAAATTCTTACTTATTCTTATAAAAATAAAAAAAAAAAATATTTCAAAAATTAAAATATAGGGGAGATGTGGGAAATAAATAATAAATAATAAATAAATAAAATATGTTTAATTAATAAAAATTGTATATATGTTGTGATTAATTTATATTTTATAATTATTATATTATTAGCTTATTGTAGAATTGGCTTCTTAAAGCTCTATTTTTTTAAGTTTAAATTACCTTTTTAATACTGTTGTTACTGAAAAGGTCACATTTTTTAGATTTATTTGTGCTACTTGTGCTTTAGAGCACGCATCGCTGCAGAAGCAACAAAAAAATGTAGCACACTTCTGGAGCCGTAAAAATGCCTAACTAAAATGGCTTTATAGGTGCTCTTGACGACAAGCCGAAAATGCAAAAACAACTAACAAGAAAAACAGGCACCCGCAAACAGGGAAAACAAAGCATAATAAATTGGGTTTTCTTGCTGGCGTGGCTGCTGCACTTAATAATTATAATTTATGCAAGAGTCAACAATTGTGGGCGACCGAAAAACGATGCCATACAAAGGTGCACTTGCTATTCGGCGCACAGGGGAAGCGTATAAACTTTTGCCGAACACTAAATTTGCATAGTTTTGTTTCTTAATTGCCTCGAAAATGGGCTTCCGTTAAGGGTAAGTTATGATCAAGGAGGTCTAGAGCTGAGATAAAGTTCTTCATGGGAGCAAAATCGAAGCACAAAAAACTTTATTACCCTACCTTACCTTACATTACTTTTATAAAGTTTCTAGGAATATTCTATTACCTATTGTTACGTCATACAATATTATGAAAAAGTACAGTTCCTGCCTGACCGGGAAAAGTTCCTAAATACACAAAGAAAAAAACCGTGTGAAATCATAAAAAAAACTTTAATTAAGAACGTTTGGTCATAATAATTGGTCAAGACAGAATGTTCTTGAATAAAAAAAAATATAAAGTAAAATTGGTAATGTTTTTTTTGATTAGGCATACTTCAAGTAAGGATCACTACGACAAACTTAATATTTAGGAACAACTTTAAGTCAACTGAATACAATTTTTCTTAATTAAGGAACGCTTTTTCTTATTAAGAACGTTTTGTTCTTAAATTCTATTCTTAAGAATTCAATTAGACTGCATTTTTTCCCACTGTGCGGGAAAATCCTTAGCCTAGCTGTTTATTCTTCCAATCTTCACAGAACTATCCATTCGTTATCCCAAAAACAGATTCACTTTGAAGAAGTGATGAAGTGGCTATGCAATTATCATCTAACTGATGGCCGGACTTCTGGCCTGGTCCTGACATTATCGCGATGTTGTGCTCTTTGCAATCGCAGGCTGCGAATTTCGAATTGATGTGCTTCAATAAATTTCGGGGGGCGGAGCCAACGAGGTGTGTTACGATGTCGGTGGTTGGGGGTTGGGGTTGGGAGTTGGGGGAACCCCCATGCGTTCGCCCTCCTGTCCGTTACAATGCCATATGGTAACCGAGACCGCAGCTCCCCACCCCGTTGCAGGCCGCAAAACCAGTTGACACATGTTGCAGTTAACATGGCAAGTGGATGTGCCATGGACGGCCTGCATCCCGTGTGGAGAAGGCTTCAAATGCCAGTTCAGTGGACTCTGTTTGCGGTGCAAAGTGATTTGCCATTATAGCACCGCCCACAAGGCGCCGGCCCCAACCACCACCGACAGCACCACCACACGGACTTCCCCCGGGACCGCTGTCTTTGGCACTTTGATCATTTGCCATTTGCCTGTTTGCGTTTTAATTAACTTACACCGGCTTAATGAACTTTCCAGACCTTTGGAGCCCCGAACTCAATCCGAAAGAGGCTGCTTATTAGCTCTTGACATGGTTCCATCGTGGCCATCCCATTGTGTTGCGTGCCGGATATTTACTGGGCCATTCGCAGCTGTAATTGTCGTTGCGGCCAGTCGATCGGATGGCCAACACCTTGGTCATAGGGCTTAGGCCACCTCGTAAGCTGCTTAGCCGCTGAGCTCTTGATTACCAAATGGAGTCGTTCGATGGGGATAAGAGGACACAGTTGAGGCATATCCGACACCTTAAATATACAACATTTAAGCAGCTATTTTAGGTACTAAAAAAGCTTACATCCTTGGGTAAAAATAAATATTTAATAATATATTTCTTATAACACTACCTTCAATTTATTTTTAGAAAAGTGTAGAATAATTTTGGGTTCCTTTGGGGCATTTTATTATACACAAAACGCAACTCATAAATTAAAACGTCATTAGGGTCTGCTGGGGCCACAATTTCCTAGCTCGACTGCACAACAAATCCATAAAATCATTTGTGTAATTGAGCCAGGCATTTGCCAGGCTCTGCCATTAACAGCAACTTTGCTGAAAATTCCAACAAAACAGGGGAAATGAAATGAAATTTTCATTAATTTCATCAATTGAATTTGTACTTTCCCCTCGGCGGGATTAATGGTTTGTCGTTTAATTTTTCCGGAAAATTCGGCACTTAAAATATAAAAAGAAGGCTCGAAGGATGTTCGACAGCTTTTCCTATTTTCACTCTGCCCCTCGGTGGGCTGTCAAATATTTGATTTGGCCTTGGTCTAAGGTTTTTTGAAGGCCACTCGAAATAAAATGCCCCTCGATACGGAGGCGTTTGAATGGTACCATCGAGCATTCGAGTGGAATTTTAAGATTAGTGGACTCGAGATGGACTCGGCTAATTGGGCAGCTTATTAAAGCCCGGCCAACTGTAGTAAACCGGCCCCTAGTCAGTGAACTTGAAGTTGGCCTCAACTTTCTGCGGAGCGAAACAGCTGCTGGCTGGGAAAAACTTTTTGCCCACTTACGCCCCAAGTTTTAGCCCCATAAATTTCCATATTAGAGAGCAGAAGGGAGCAGGAAGCTGAACAAACATAGTTGATCCAATTAACTGACTAAGAATCACTTAGGTCGAAAGTTTGGCCCATTGCTTTGAGGCCTCAAAGTTGTGCCCTCAAATGGCTACTCGATGCACTCGCCGGGGGAATCCTTCCTGGCACACACATGTCCTCCATTTCATTGTCCTGCGGTCGCTGCAAACGAAGTGGGATTGCGGGGCTTTTGACGAGACAATCTGTATTCATTGCCACTTTAATATTTAGCGATGCGTAAGTCGCCGTCAGTCACTTCACAATAAAGTGATTTTTTTATACTTCCCCATCCGGCTGTGTGTGCTCTGCGTTTTTTCCAGTGATTTTAAGTGCAATAATTTGCATTGCAACTGACACGATATCACTGCGAAGTGCAGTGCTTCCCGCCGGCACTCACCGCCAATTGACGAAACAAACACGCTAGTTGAACATGGCAGAAAAAACGAGTGCATTTAAACTGCCAGAGAGCTATTTGAATTAACACTTCCGAAATTGTTCAGAATAATTGGCGCATTTTTATCATTTCCACAAAGAAATACAATCGATTTTTTGGTCTGTTTGAAAGGCTGGCTGGGATATAAAAAAATGTTGGTCGTTTAATGTGTTTATAATTTAAATTTAAATATTTTTCTTATTGATTAAACTAGCATACATTTAATTTTAAAATTTTCTTCTAATTATTTCTCTCACATAGCATTCTTTGGTCATTTAATAATGTTCTTATTTATGTTTTTTTTTAACTTTAGAATATACGTAGCTTGCACAAATGTAATCCGCACTTTCAGTAAAAAATGTCAAACTTGTGATCCCTTTTTTAATCCTTTGACAGGACACCCCTCATCTTTGCCTTGCAACTCATTAAAAATGTTAAAGGGGCAACAACAAAGCCAACAAAACGGCAGAGAGGGAAAAGGCGACGAGGAAAAGCGGTGGAAAATCAGGGAAAGATGCCAGGGCAAATGGAGGAAAAGGGAAAATCCGCGAGTGAGTCAAGGTGAACACACACACTTTGGCCCAGAGATCCGTTTTGGCAAGCAAATGAAGCCGGGGTGCGGACCTTCGGAAGACACCCCCAGTCCCCGGAAAACCCTCTCGCCCACCCTACACCCACATCCACCCACCTTGCCGAATGCAATTCCTCTAGACTTTTGCCTTGCTTCCTTTGTTTATTTGCTCAGTGCGTTTTCAGTTGACTGCATTGCCTTGCGTGGGTCGGAAAAGCGGGGGAAAACCGTGGTGTGGGGCGATGGAAAATCGGGAGTCGGCAGGGGGAAAATGCAATAAGTCACCGATTGGCGACAGGCTGCACAAATGTGTGGCCTAGTGCGAAAAAAACGCGTTGCGTACATGAAAATATGGGTTACCAGTGCAAGGCTGCCCACGGCATATTACGTATACGTACGTATACGTATTACAGTTGCCTAGTGTAATGGAAAGCCATAAAAACGATTTATGGCTGAGGGAAGGAGATGGCCACAGGGCACCAAGGGTTAATCAAGGTCAGCCCCCTGGGATAACTCTTAACACCTTGTTTTTAAGGAACTCCTGGTTATGGCTTTGTAAGGTCAATAAAAGATATGTATCTATAAATAAAAATTCACTTTTTTTAATTTTTGTAAGTATTAAAAATGTCGTTGTTAACAATAAATGTGTAGGAATTTGAAATACCTTTTAAATTTAAATTTGTTGCCTAAAAGTATGCCGAAACCAAGTATGCTGAGAATCAATTCAACGTACTCCTGAAAATAAAATATATATTGTTGCATACTTTTAGAAACCTTAGAACAAGATTTGAAACATATTTCAAAAACCTACTGATTTTTTTTCCAGATAGCTAACTTTTTGGAAAAGGCTAATCTAAAGACAAATACAGTTCACCAGTGTAACTTGCCTGTATCTTGTTGCCCCACAATTGATTGAGTTTGGGGATTTGTAGATATCATTAGCTGTCCCACAAGACAGTTGGGCTCGTCCCTGTCTGATTTAGCCATTTATATTCACATTTCCAGTCCATCGTTGGCCTCCGCCGGGGCTGGGTTGCAATTAATCGTTGAAAGGATTACACGCCCCCTCGGAGGAGCTCGACTCTCATCTGCCCACTTAAGTGATGCTAATTTATGGCCCCAGCACATCTTGTTTGTTTGTCGTCTCCCATAAATGAGCTCTTCCCCAGGGACTTCTTCCCTGACTTTGCTCGTTTGCCGCTCGGCTTGTCCGGTGCCATTTTCGCCAGGAGTTTTGCGGTAAGTTTTTAAGCCGAGATTAGGCGGCATTGTTGCCAGTTTTGTTCACCGTTGTCGGCGGCTTGTTGTTTGCATTTCAATTGGACAAACAAAAAAGCGAAAAATAATATCAGCTTATATGGCACTTAAAGATATTAAAAGATATCATGGTTTGTCCAAGCATATCAAATGATCACTACCATCTATAATTTTATTACGTTTTTGATTTTATTTATATTTATTACCATATGTTTTAAATCACCTTTTTAAACCATCACTTAAAGTACCTTAAATCCCTTAGTTTCGCTTGGGAGTGGCCGCATGTGTTCTATCCCAATTTTAAACCAGCGAATTAGGGACTTCCGCTGCCGTCATCATCTTTCTGCCCTAATGAAAGGCATTGAAACAGGTCAAAGGACACCTCTGTCCCTGCCATTTGCATCCTGTTTTCCATCCCATCAATTGCAGCTGATTGTTATTGTTGTTATGGTGGCGACACCAAATTGCAACCGCATCCGAATCCAACCGACTAATCAACGTGTGACTCGCACACTAATGAACTACGGCCGCCAATTAGCCAATGGCCACGCCCAACGCCTGCTCTTTGACCTCCACGATTGACCGCAGAAGATTGAGTGGCGCTGACCGGACGAACAATACGGCTGACCCATCGCTATCCATTTAATGGCCTCAAATGCCATCAGTCAAAGGAGAGCGCAGCTCCTTTATGAAATCCCTGAAATGCTCCATTGTCATGCCATAGGAGGTCTCCAGTAATGTCCTTGTCTTTACAAGTTGCTAAACTATTCCGCTTGGTTGTTTCATTGATACTGTGTTCTGTTTTAATATATTCCTAGGGTTTTACAGCTCAGCAATTTACGGACCGTAAAAAATTTAGTTTCTCATCTGTTTCTTTTTTCAATTGAATAATCACTAAACAATTACTTGGATTCTAAAATTACATTTAAAATTATAAATGTAATGTAATTATATTTTATGCATACTTTTGGGCACCTAAAACGAGATTTTGATGTGATTTCAGAACACTTAGATTATTATTATTATACACTTTAAAAATTATCACAGGCATGTTTCAACCATATTCTTCAAAACTCAGAAAAAAAAACTTTAGGTAACCAAATCGAAACCGAATCGGCAAAACGAAATCCATTTTCTTCGCATTAGTTGCAATCTGCTAAGAAGACTAAAAACACCGCCTAACTCCAAGTAAAATCATAATGTTGGCATGGTCTTGCATTGTGTTGATCTTATTTTCACGGAGCTCTCACGGCATCCACAACGGAGTCGATGCTAAATTCGACTTTTGGACCTTCATTGCCTCTGTGTCGATTAATGGCTATCAGGAGTGCGGTGGAACTGTTATCGACAATCGGATCATACTCACCGCTGCCCAGTGCGTAAGGGATATTCCAGTGGGCAATATTACAGTCCGTGTGGGCTCGGCTTTTGTTAATAAGGGTGGCGAAGTCATCAGAGTAAAGGCGATGGAGGTTCATGGCAGCTATAAGGAGTTGAACAACGATATTGCCCTGCTTTGGCTCAGGACATCTGCGCTGTCCAAGAGAGTGACCAAGATTCCACTGCCCACCAGCGAACCCATTCCCAACGACTATCCCAGCAACGCGGGATGGGGCGAGAAGTCACTGGAGTCCAATGTGCTGCCAAAACGACTTCAGAACGGAGTCACTAAAATTCATGAGCGATCGGTATGCATCCATGAGCTCATTGAACCGATTGGCCCGGAGCTGCTCTGCGCATTTTACGCCCATAACGACATTTGTCCCGGCGACTACGGAGGTCCCCTGATCCTGTCCAACAAAGTGGTCGGCATCGCAGTTACAGGACACGGCTGCGGATATGTCGGTCTGCCATCTCTCTACACGAACGTCTTCCATTACCTGAAATGGATTGATCAGCACTCAAAGAAACTTATGAAAAATAAATGAAAGTACAACTGTCAAGTGGAAATCTTTATCGTAAGGTATTATTTTAGTCTGGAGGTTGGGTAGTAAAGTGTAAATATATATGTATAATATATACCATTGATCTTACGGCAGCTTTTAGAATAAGCTAATGCCAAGGAAAGTACTCGATCGGAATAAAGTAGCCTCCAACAATCCTTTCCTTTGGCCCAGGAGTCCGAGCAGCTGAAACCAGGACCATTTCAGCTTAGTATGCCTGAACAGTTTTCACTCTTTTATAGCTCTAGGTGTTGTGGTTATCTTTGAGGAATTCAAAGAGGTAATGGAAAATGTATCTATCAATTTAAGTACCATATATGGTTCCTCCAGCTTATCTGTTGAACAGTTTTTAAGTCATTACTTTTTTATTACTTAGGGAAACTTAAAAAATGTAGATGATTTCAAAGGGGCTTAGGGGGGCTTTTAAAAATTTTATATATCTATTATCATAAAGTAGAGATCTTCAGGACCATATTTATATTAATTTTCTTTTTCTGAGTAAAAGTTGTCTATCAGCAAGTCATACATTTGCAACCGTTGCATGTAGGCTGTAAAAGCCACTAAAGAAAAAACTAAAATAAGTGATATTTTCAAAAATTAAATATACTCGTATATCACTCACCTGCCGCCAAAGAGCCAATAATGACAAGCCTGGACATAAGACCGCTTCCCCTGGTCTTCTTCTCTTCCTGAGGTTCCTCCAGCATCCTCGGGCAACTGGGACAGAGTGCTCTTAGCGGCAGATCTGCTTCCACAGCTTGTTTCACCAAGCTAGAGAGGGATTCCATGCCAGAATTAGCCAACGAAAGGGGCTTAGCCTCCAGACGAATGGGTAAGCTTTTTGTGACAATATTGCTGCGGGAAGCTTCACCAAAAATTTCCAGAATTGTCTGGCCATTCAAATGATGTGGAGGAGCATACATAGACTGGATGGAAAAGAGATGTTTGCAATCTAGATCCTCGTGAAAATCCAAAGCCTTCAGACTAATGCTGACCTCGATGAAGCTATAAGGTTCTATTCTGCCGGCATGAGGAATGGCGGTATAGTGCCGCCAGGCTTTTGATTTCATCTGGAAAAGATAGTTATATTTAGATAGGAAGATACATAGTTATAGTAAGTGCATCTCACTTTGAACAAGACCTGCCGATTGGTCGGATTCATCAAAGTCAGCATCCTCCTTTGACTTCGATCATATGGGGCATAAAAAGTCAGAAGTTGCGGATTCACGCTGAGCATTCTTCCCCTCTAAAAGCTCCCCTTTCAATTGATTTTGACTGGTGCTGGTTTCCCTTTTTTTCTTTTTTTTCCCTTTTTCGAGAGCAACCGAAATGTGTCGGAAATATGCCAGGAATCGGAGTGTTTCTGACAGCATTTGCATATGCTGCCCATCGATCCGAGTGCAGTGCATGTTTTTGCATTTATGGCCACCAGATGCCACACCCAAAGTCCTCCCAAAAACGCTGCCCACCGAATCGCTGACCACAGCTGGAGGCATCATCGCGCATTAGCATTAGGCACTTTCCATGTTTTGGGGGCCGGCGCTTTGAAATTATTTGCAATCCATTGCACTTGTTCTGGGCAGCCAGCTACAGCTACAGCTACAGCTACAGCTACAGCGGTTCCGAATCCGATTCCCAATCCCATTCCCACAACCGAATGGATGATGAACTCAGCTGTCCAGTTGCCTTTTTGGGTCATTCGTTTCCCTGCGGAGTACTGAAAACAGAACAATTGATGATGCCATATGTGGGGGGCGCTCTGGATAAATAATGGCATTGAGGGGCGTTTAGATTGATTCACCGAATCAATTCATCAGATACATTTTTGTATCTTTTGCAATCCGAGTATATAAGATAATTTTTGGCAGAGAAATATTACCAGTATTTTAACAAGACAATGTTAATGAAAACTTTTCCGTTTAATCCGGTATGTATATTATAATATATTCCTGATATTTGCTTGCCAGTTTATTATGAATTAAATCGTTAAATACATCTTTTGTTTCTCTTTTAAGAGAGAGACTTAAATCATTTTTGATATAAAAAAGTTACCAGTATCCCTAAAAATTGATCTTAGATGCATGCTTTATTATACTCCTGATAGATGCTGGCAATCTTATTTAAAACCCATTTATATACCTCCCAGGACTAATTTTAGGTTTTCTAATGTATTTATACATTGTTATTTTTTATTTAAATGTTGGTATAAATAAAACATATTCTCCTTGGGGTTGCAACACATATTTATTTAAATCACACTTTCACCTGCCTTTAATTGATAGATTTGCTTTCTGGATTATTCTTCTTATCTACTCAGATTCTTTTCTTTTCCACTTTCCTTGAGCTACCCATTGACAATATCATGAATTAGCTCCTTGTAGTTGACCAGGCCCTGCTCGTTGATCCTGCCCTTCAGCAGTTCATCGACTTCGAAGGCACTCATGCGCTCGCCGCACTGGGTTAAAAGCCGCCGGATTCTGATGGCGGTCAAATAACCGGAGTTATCCGTATCGAAAATGCTCAGGCTGTATGTCAGTCGCTCCTCCTCGACCAGCTTCCTCTTGGGACTCGACCTGCCGCCGTGCTTGCCCAGACTGCCGTAGATGGTGAGCACCTCGTCGAAGGAAATGCGATCCATGGTGGAGGCCTGGTACTCCCGGACATGCTGGCTGACCATCGCTTCCGTGGGGTTGGCACCCATCACTCGCAGACAGTTGCCCAGGTGGCGGATGGATATCTTATTATCGCCCCGAGTGTCGTGCCCCAGGAATATGGCATGCATCTCCAGGATGCGGTTCTTATCCGGCTTTGGGTTAGGAGGCGGTGCTGTCAGGTCGCTCATCATCTTCTGATTGCAGCCTGCTGGGTTTGATGATGGATGAATGGAGGGTGGCTTGGGTTGATTGCCCTTCCTAAACATCGTCGGGATGTTTGGGTCTACGGGTTCGACGGTCACGGTTTATGGATTACGGCGTGCGGAATGGACGGGTGCTAGCTAAATTCGTGTACTGGCTGTTAAATGACACACATGGTGCGGGGGAAACGATAAACAATGATTGGAAGACACAGAAATATGATTTTGCCGGACATGCTGACAGGTGAAAGACGACTGACTTGATCCGGATTTGATTTACAAATGTCAGGGGATAATTGAGTATAATCGAAAGTTTAGAGACTGCCAAACCAGATCCTCCCTTATATAAATACTAAACCAAACAAAATAAAATATTTTATATAGCACACATTTATTTTCCTAAATAAAAGTAAGGAAGTGAAACTATGTAAAATGCCACTCACTATTTTATAGTTCTTTTTTTATTTATCACGAATAATTACCTGTATGCCAGTTGAGTACCTCACATTTTTTCGCTGAATTCCAAACCAGTTCGTCTGGGTTATCTGTAAGTTACTGTTCAAGTGATCATTAGCCAACGACTTTGGATAAGCTTCATAAAACTAATATTTTATTGGCTTTGCTAGTCACTGAGATAAAGGGCTAATTACTGGTACATTGTTAATGATTTAAAGGTCTCATAAAAGTAACGACTTTTCCAACCGCTATATAAAGAAGAGCTTACTTTTCAGTTGAGTCATAGAGGTTCAATCTATCTTAAATCACACAACCAACCCTGACTAGTTCGATATGATTGTAAAGTACCTGACTCTGCTGCTTGGAGCTGCCCTCTTATGTGAAGGACGGGTTCCCCAACTGGATCAACGGATCATTGGAGGTTTTCCTGTACCCATAAAAAGAGTTCCTTGGCAAGTGTACCTAGAAGCGAGAAAATCAAACTGTTCTGGTGATGGAAAGTATTGCGGTGGATTGATCTACAAGGAGGACATAATTTTAACAGCCGCCCATTGCATTGAAAATGTTGCTGCGAAAGATATATCAGTGTACTTTGGATCGGAGAAAAGGGGATTTGGTGAATTGGTAAATGTATCTAAGGCAATAAGCCACGAAGACTATAAGGGAGAACTATACAGCTTTGCCAACGATATAGCTGTGCTCATCCTGAGTTCCCCCATTCCTCTCGGCGATAATGCCAGCACCATCAAGTTGGCTGATGAAACACCTGAAGTAGGAGAGAAGGTACTTGCCACTGGCTGGGGACGAACGGTTGAAAATGATGCAAATTCTGCCCCAACTACTTTGCTGGGGACTTTTGTTAGAGTCCAAAACCAGGACTTTTGCAGAGGAGTATATGGCCTTAGTTTCTATTTTATTACCGATAGTATGATATGTGCCAACGAATTCGGAAAAGGAGCCTGCCAGGGTGACTCTGGAGGACCTTTGGTTAACTCTAAAAGCGAGCTTATTGGCCTTGCTTCCTTTAACCTTGGCTGTGATAAGCCAGACACTCCCGATATCTATACTAATGTTGTGGTGTTCAAGGACTGGATCCTGGGTGCAGCTAATATTATAGTTTAATGCATTGAAGTTAAATAAAAATGTGCAACCAAAAAAAGTTTATTCTGAGCTATTCATATTTTTCAGGAGACTGTAACCATTTTAAATGATATGATTATTAATGTGTTTCTTAACAGGGTTCAAATAACATATTTTTGAATCTTTGGTAAATGGGCCTTTTTTCACAAGGGTACAAAATAAAGCCATCCAGCAGATGCAGTTCCAAACACCAAAGCAAATAGTAAGCACCAAAGTGTCATTATATACTTTCTAGACTAGAATCCTTGTACGACCAGTTTACCATCTTGTTTATAGTGACAGATAATTCATAAATCAAAGTGTAAAAGTTGTAAGTCCTAGCATAAACAGCTTTTTTTCAACACAATTTTTGTGCGTATTTTAATGAAGAAGAATAATAATTGAGGTTTTATTTTTTATTTATTATTTAGGTTCCCTTACTGTAAGAAAATAATTACCGGAAAAAAAGATGCAGAGTAATTATAACTCTCATAAATGCATAATAAAATTTGTAAACAACTTCATAAAACATTTTTTTTATTGCTTTATTCTCAAGGATTCCTGAGATCAAATTAAACGGCTTACAGCACTCTCGATCCATGTCTTGAAAAATGCAACATTGGTGTATAAGCCAGGCGTCAGGCAACGGAACCCTCCAGACACGATGCCAATGAGCTGAGTGGGTTCCGAGGTGTACAAAGGTCCTCCGGAATCTCCGAAGCAAGCACCGTCGCCATATGAGGAAGCACAGACTTTGTCCTCCCCTATATCTATAGTCTTGTCTTCAGCCAATAATGCATCCAATACATTGTAGCCTTGCTGGCACCTATTTCGATCTTTTACGGTCACTTCAATGGAATGCAACCTATCTTTATCACCAGGTTCAAAAAGTTCACTTCCCCAACCGCTAACTACAGCCGGGGTTCCATCGCAGGGAGCACTCTCGGCCAGTTCGATATTTTTCGTGGAATTGTCAAACTTGAGTGGTGAGCTCAGAAGAAGCACTGCTATATCATTATCAGCCTGATACTTTTCCGAATAAAAATGTTCGTGGATAATAGCTTTCTGTACAGCTAGCAATTGTCCACTACAATTCCAAGAAGCAGATCCGGCCCGTACTGATAAACGTTCGACCTGACTGTACGTTACACAGTGCGCTGCAGTCAGAATGATCCTTTCGCTGTATATAGCACCACCACACTTCACAGACTTATTTTCTATCAGGGCCACTTGAAAAGGAATGTGACTTCTTACGGGCTGCCCGTTCACGATGCGTTCTTCAGGTCCTCGGAGCCATCCAGCAGATGCAGTTCCAAGCACCAAAGCAAAAAGTAAGCACCAAAGTGTCATTTTGTGCTTTATAGACTGGAATAATTGTACTACCAGTTTCTCAGTTAAGTTTTTAGTATTTTTCTGCAAAGAAACTCACTCTTTTATAGGTCCGCTTAACTCTTGGTTTAATAGAAAGCCATAAATCAATCTAGCTAGCTTATCTTTCTTATGCTTTACAATTTTAACGCTATGTTTTTCTGTTCCGCAAGCAGATAAGTGTTGTGAAGTATTCCTTTCCTGGTTTAAAAATTAAAAAGTCACTAGTTTTAATGAGCTTTACATAATATATGAGGCATAATTAAAAAAAATGCTTTCTTAAATAGCAATATTCTCAAAACGCTGTCCATAACATTTAAAGTTTGTAATAAACTATGCCAGGAAAAAATAATTATGGCATAGTCAGAAAATAATTAAAATTATATATTATGCACAACCCGGAAATAATTAAGCTCATATGCTAAAAACATAAACAAAAGTGAGCCAAAAATTGCTTAAAGATAAGTACTCCGGTTATGTATTGATGGGTGGCTTTCCGAACACGACTATAAAAGGGGCTCCCACTTTTCAGTTGACATACCGAATACCATCTCAAGTTCAACATGTTTATTAAGAGTTTCATACTTCTGCTTGCAGTTGCCCTCCTGTCTGCAGGACGAGTTCCTCCGGTGGAGGAAAGGATCGTTTGCGGCTTTCCTCAGGACATCGAACTAGCTCCCTGGCAAGTGTATCTGAATATCCGGAGGGCCAATGGCGCTAGCATTGGTTGCGGTGGAGTCATCTATACGGAAAACATAGTTCTAACAGCTGCCCACTGTGTTCATGGGGCGACTGACATTACAGTTCACTACGGATCATCGATAAAGCTAGCAGGCGAATGGGTCAATGTATCTTATATCGCTGAGCATGCTGAGTACAATCCAGAGGGGACCAATGGCAACATGGCCAACGACATAGCTGTGCTTATCCTGAGTTCCAAAATCATCCTTGGAAGCACAGCTTATCCCATTGAGATAGCGGATGAGACTCCTCTGCCGGGCACATGGGCCCTAGTCACCGGCTGGGGATCATCTATCGATGATGGCTCAGCTGGCTTGGAGGACTTACAGGGAGCCTATGTGCTGATTGAGGACCAACAGAACTGCCAGTTAGCCTATAGCGCTGGCCAACCGTCGTGTTCCAGCCAAAATACCACTGTTACCGATGATATGATATGTACTAAGGGCGTCAGTAGGGGTCCTTGCCGAGGTGACTCTGGCGGGCCTTTGGTCAGCATTCCCGGTAACCAGCTCGTTGGAATTGTCTCATGGAGTCCCTACTGTGGTCATCCATACTTCCCCGATGTCTACGCTAATGTTGTCGTGCTCAAGAAGTTTATCTTGGACGTAGTAGAGGGGACTAACTTCATAGAATCATAATTTGTTTAAAAGTTAACGTACTTAACTTATCACTTTATAAATAAAGTATTTTATTGCATTGATAGTTAAAGTTTTTTAATTCTCCTTGCAGGCTCACGAAGAGGACATTTTAATATTTTAAGTTTGCAGTTATAAATTAGATTATCCCAAATTTCGAGCTCGAATTTTACGATTTTTTGAACATGATATGCAAAATAAAATTTAAAGAATATTTTAAAAAATTATCTAATGGCCTTTTTCGCCCAACGCATTCTGTAAGTCTTTTAAAATAAAGAACATTTTCTCAACATTTGAAAATATTTATTTTGTTTAAGTTTACGATTATATTGGAGGAATGGAATTCTCAAGAAAAACACCTTTAATTTTATCTCTATAATCTTTTTGTATATACACAATAAATTTCTGCTTGACCTTTTTCAAAGGGGATACTTGCTTAAAAACATGCTTTTCAAACAATATAAAACATGATTATAGAAAGAATACATACTATTCTCTTAAACTCTTAAGACTGCATTGGAAGTATCTGAGTTCTAAATATCTCAACTATTACGAATTGGAATGCTACCAATTACTTTTTATCATGCTTTAACTAATCAGTGCCAAAGACGTAGAATTTTTCCTAGAATGTTAACGAAATTATACTAACATTGCTTTAGAGTTCTTAATTATCAACTGGATAAACGATGAGTTGCACAATTTATATAAGATGATTAATGGGTTTCTTCGGAACGCCTAGCTCCTATAAAAGAGGTGTTCAGTTCGCAGATTTCACATTAAGTTTTTATACTCCAGGGAGACATTATTAAAGAAACCACAACATGATAACCAAGTTCCTAATTATCGTGTCTATTGCCGCCCTAGTGTTTTCGGCCAGGATTCCAGGGCCTGAGCAACGGATCGTTGGTGGTAAAGTTGTTCCGATTGAGAAAGCTCCCTATCAAGTGGCTATATTGTGGTACGGCATACAATCTTGCGGAGGCGTCATCTACAGCGAGAGAATTGTCCTGACTGCAGCTTACTGTATAGAACCCTCAGAAGTGGATAACTATTCAGTGCGCGTTGGGTCTTCCTTTCCGAACTTCGGTGGTCGAGTTGTAAAGGTGAAGAAAGCTACCATACATGAGAAATACGAACAAATTGTGGAATTCGATCCATACGACATTGCTGTCCTCCTGTTGGACTGTGCCCTTCAGCTTGGCACACCACAAGTGAATAATATCAACCTGGCTACGAAAATGCCTGATATAGGAACAGAATGTTTGGTTTCTGGTTGGGGAGACACGGTTTTTGGCTCCAATTTGGGTGCCCCAGCACTAAGAGGTGTCAATATCACTATCCTGGAACAGTCCGCCTGTTACGAGGCCTACTATGACAGCCTATACGTCAGTGAAAAGCAAATTTGTGCATCAGCACCAGAAAAGGATGCGTGTCATCGTGATTCTGGCGGACCTTTAGTTTGCTTCCCGGGTCGCGAACTCGTTGGCATCGTTCAAGGAGGCGTACGTTGCGGGGAGCCTAGTCTGCCAGGAGTTTATATAAGTGTAGTCCATTATAGGGATTGGATTACATCCACCATTAGGAGTCTTGAGTGTGAGGAGGGTATCGATAGTGTGAGCGAAATCGAAAATATTATTCAAATCTTGCCCAAGCATGAGTTGGGGAACGTAAATAATAATGAAATTAAGGCTAAGGGTGAAAATTATAATGCATTTTTCCCTCAATCTCAAATAAGAAACATAACCAATAATGAAATAAGTATCGTAAATAAAACTGAAACCAATCCTAAGCCTGGATTAGGTAATGTTAATAAAAATGAAAATAATATTCAAATCTTTCCTACACCTAAAATAGTAAACGTTAATAAAATTTATATTCAAGTTGTGGCCAATCGTAATCCGGATATGATTAATGTTAGTAAAAGTGAAAGTAATGTTGAAAAAAGAAACCTAAATAATCATGATATTTTTGTGGAAACTTATCCTAAGCCAGAAACAGGTAAAGTTAGTAACAATAAAAATAATAATTTAATTTTCCCTTTATCTGAAATATCTAACATAAATAAAACTAAAGTCCAAGTAGAAGCTAATCGTAAGCCTAAAATAAGTAATGTTAATTCAAATGAAAATAATATTACAATTTTTCCTGCACATAAAATCATTAACATAAATAAAATTGAAATTAAAATTGAACTCGTTTCTAAACCTGAAGTAAGCAACGAAAATAAAACTAAAGTCACCGATGAAAACGATACTAAGCCAAAAAAATGTGATGTCGATGAAAATGAAAATAAAATGGATGAAGTTATTACACCTGATACAAATAATGAAAATGAGTATGAGCCAATAAGTGATGAAAATGTAAATGATGATGAAAATGTAATGAATAACCAACTCGTATGAGAACTAATTGTAATTATTTTTAAATGTTAAATTTATTGCATAAATATACGAACATTAATCTTAATAATGCTTTATTTGTTTTCTTTATCATATTGGATTAGCAGCGTTGATCACTTCTTTAGTTAAAGTAATATTCTATTCCAAGCCAAAATTTTTACCTAAAATCTGATTTTTTAAACTGCAAAGATACATTCAACATAAAATGCAACAGAAATGCCACTAAAAATGTGTGCTTTTCTCTGTGTTTTGTCTTTCTACTCCTTTAAATGGATTGCTAGGACAGCTCTGCTCTACATCCTGTCACAACTGCTTATTTGCTGCTTATGAACTTATCTCGAGCGGATGGCTCCCACCTGCACCGGTCGATAGGTGGATAGGATTGGCATCGATGTCCTGGCCTCCCGAGAGGCATCCTTGTGACTTTACCAAGTTATCAACTGAGTTTTTGCTTCGCCCAGTGCTCATAATGCACTTTGCATGTAAAATATTTAATTAAATGAAAAATAGCAAAACCCAGCGGAGGAACCTTCCCGTCGGTTACCGTGGCATCTGTGGCAACCGCATCCACGTCCTTACATGCTCGCATCCTGGCGAGGGCCGCAAAAAAGTTTATTTGTTTCGTGGCTGCCTCAGTCAGTCTTCATTTATTGTAAATGAGTTTGCCCGGACGGGATAGTGGGTGGTTTCGTGGGTGGAAAAAAGGAGGGGAGGCATCCATATATGCATGCGGGCCAAAGGATGCATATTGAATAAGACTGCTCGGCACGCAAATGACATTCCAATTCAATTCCGATTCCCAATGCAAATAATTTGCAGCTGAATGCTATTAATGACGGAATGCTGGTTTGTGCGAAATGGAGACTATGGCGAATATGTTAATAACATTTCATTTACCGATCACTTTGCCTTTAAACGGCTGCAAATGAAATGAGGTTTC
Source organism: Drosophila biarmipes (assembly GCF_025231255.1). Taxonomy (NCBI): domain Eukaryota; kingdom Metazoa; phylum Arthropoda; class Insecta; order Diptera; family Drosophilidae; genus Drosophila; species Drosophila biarmipes. Next base: position 3,890,340 of record NC_066612.1, on the reverse strand, counting down.
GGCCTTGTACATGGCACATCGGCTGAGTGCGTATTTTATTTTTATATTTTTAAATGCGATTCTAGTCACTGGGGCTCTGGAGGACCACGATGAAGTAATCCTCCTGCGGGCACAGCATCACCTCGTGCAGGAGAGTCCGCAGCCGCAGGAAGGTGAATTCGTTGGTGGCATCCAGGTCCAGGACCACCTGGCGGGCCTTTTCCCTCACAGACTGCATCACGGCCGCGTAGTGCAGTGTCAGGTTGTACTCCAGGGTAGTCTTTATGGGTATGCCATCATTGTCCACCACTATAATTCCGATGACGTTCTTGAAGGATTGAAAGCGCTTCAGCATCTCCTCCACTTCAGCGGACATTTTTGGTAATTATTTTACAGAATTTTCGGTGTAGAAGTGTGTGTTTGTGGGTAATATGGTTGATTGCGAATAATAACAGCAAATGAAAGAAATTTCAGGGCGTACTCTAAAAAAGGGGGGTATGTATAAAAACTAACACCTAATTAGTTACCACTGAATATGCTAGTAAATGACTACTTACTAATAATACTTACTTTTATACTGCAAATAATATAATAAAATACTACCTAAAATACTACCTAATTATTACCTAATTACTACCTTAAAGTCTTTTAAAACAATACCAAAAATACTACATCAAATACTACGTAAAATACTGCTTTAAATACTGCTTAAAATACTTTGTAAAATACTGATTTATTACTATTCAATTACTACTTAAAAAACTACTTCAAATATACTTAAATACTACCTAAAATACTACTTATTAATATTACTAAAAATACAGTTTCATTTACTACTTAGAATACTACGTACAATGCTACTCATAATACTACCTTAAATTCTATTTGAAATACTACCTAAAATACTACTTAAAATACTAATGAAAGTACTACTTAAAACACTGCCTAAAATACTACTTAAAAGGCCTTCTTAAATACTACCAAAAATATTTTAATATTCGTAAGAGTTTTAAATCCAAGGTATTTAAATAAAATATTAATAATAATTAAATAAATATTTATTTGTTGTACTATAAAAAAATTAAATATTGAGACTTTTAAGTAGTACCAAAACTAGTTACATATACTTGGGTCCTCAACCATTTTTGCCCGTGCCATTGCTAGGGGACTTTGAGTTCGACGGGTTCATTCCATCTGCCAGTTTAACGAGTCGATACAAGTTTTATGATGTTCGGCATAATCCGGGAGCTTCTGGTGCTGTTGTGTCCGTAAATAAGCATTCAAGTTGGCAACAATGCCGGATGTCGGACTGCAAAAGTTTCGCTTTTGTGGATGGCAAAGTACGGAAAATTAATTGAATGCTGTTGATGCTGCCAATGCCCCTCCTCGGCAGTGCTCTTGGTCCTGATCCTGCAGCTCGTCCTGGTCCTGGTCCACTCGAAATGCAGATGAAATGTTTGCATCAAGTTCGAGGCGGTGCGGAAATTATGCCACTCTTCCGGCTCGTCCAGACTTCGGCAGACAAAAGCTGGACTATGGACTACGGACTACGGACTTCGGGCTGGGGACTCCGGCCAGAGTTGTTATGAAAAAGAGTGTAAAATTGTTCACTTTTTAAATTAATTAAAAGTCTTAAAACTCATAATGAAATTACTCAAACGGGCAGACAGCCGGACAGGATGGACGTGAAAAGGATTCGGATTCGGATTGGGATTCGGGCTGTGCATATATGCAAATTCCTGGCCAGACTTGAGGGAAATTAAACTTATTTTTCGACTTCTGGCTGGCAAGGAAATTCATTTGGTAATTAAATCAATGTCCATGTGAAAAACCTCAAATGTAATTTGTCATGCCATGCCGGAGAAGTCAAAATGTGGAAAATGCTCCATCTAACTTCGTTAAATGGGCGATGGCAATGGGCGGGAAAATGTGGCAAGCGTCTATGCATTTTATTGCACATATTTGTTAAATAAATAGTTAGTTTTGCAGGCTGGCCAAACAGCAGAAAATAGAAAAAATAAATAAAAACACAACAAATTGAAATGCAACAGGAGTCGGGGAGTGCGAGTTCTTGATCCTGTTTTTATGTTGATGCTGGCACACGAAACTGAAATATTTACAAATGTTTTTGCAATTTATGCAACCTGCAAACATTCGCTTTTCAGTAGTTACAAAGTCACGGTAAAACAAAAGCCCATTTTCAGTGTGCAAAGCAATTTTGCAATGGTGATTCGAGTATTTGTTTAAAAAGAAATATGCTGCAATGTAATTTGATATTTATGAAAACAAGTTTGTCTTGCACATTTCATAATAATTTAAATGTGATATTTATGCATAGAATTCGGCCTGCAAAAGTCACAAATCACATTTAATTGGTTTTGACCTTTCGGACTTTGAACCTTAAAGTGCTGCCTCAAAAATACCTTTCAACTGACATTAAAGCGAATTCGGTCCATGCAAACACATTTTATTTCATTGATATTTGACTCGTTTAATGAATCTGTAATTAATCGCAAATTAATTGATTTTTTTAATAAATATGCCCGGGCATATTTATCATTCATCAGTGGGAAATCCTCTGTTTTGTCACCTCTCGCTTCCTGCACTCTGCATTTGCATAACGCCATTGAATAAAGAATAATTTATTAATCAACGAATCATTGGGCCTATTTGGCCATTTCTGCAAATATTTCAACAATGCCACAAGGTGATAATGAGATCAACAGAGCCGACATATCCACATACCAACCGCCCTGAGAACTCGAATTTAAAGTGGCAAATTCGAGTAAGTGAATTATGAGCCGTAGCAAGTTAATGAGAATCGGATTTCATTTGCAATTAGCAGGGGGCACACGCACTCATTACTTTACATTGCCTCCAGTTGCGGGCTCTCTATGTTGGTTAATTTCGTTCTGGCCAAAATTTAAATTATGATTGAGCATTGCTGTGGCTGTGTACGTGCCAGCTTTGTTCATAATTGAATTTTAATTAATTACCGTGTGTGACGGAGAATTCATCTCAGTAAAACAGTTTAAAGGGCACAATTGTAATGCCCGAAGGGTGAAAAACTTCGCTTAATACACTCTCTTTAAAGGTTTTTGGTACAAAAGTATGCAACGAAAACAGAACGGCACGAATGCTTACAATTTTTTAATTGAACATATATTTTAGCATACTTTAGGGCAATTTTAAGTTATATTAAAAATATTTTATCTTAAGGATGTAGGGCGTCGGCTGATTAACTCTTATTGGGTATAAAAGTATGGAACAGAAAATAGATGGGAATAATTCCTATGGGCTTTTGAATTGAAAAAATATTGTAACATACTTTAAGACATCTTTATAGGTGATTTAGCATTTAATTCAAACCACGAGTGATCCCTCTCTTGTACTCAATTGATTTAATTATATTTTTTATTTCCCTCCCCAAAGTAGGAATATAATATCCATTGAGAAAGGTTAATCACCAAACTCCCAGAGGGGCTTTGAACCTTTTGAAATAAATCGCACATCGCATTCCCAAATATAGCGTAAATCGCAAGTGAAGTGAAGCTGGGGTAGAACACGGCACAAATCCACGAAAATCGCTTCCTGCCTCCGCCTGCAATGCGATCTGATTTGGGACGACTTAAGGTCCTTAAATTAAATACTCCGATACTGGGGACCCGGTAAAGTGTGACACTTTTTCCATTTGACGCTCGCTTGCGCTCGCAAAGTCATAAGCAAAAATGTGCCGGCGGGATAACATTTTAAATTAAATATTATAGCGTGGGCCTGTGAAAGGAGCCTCTGGGCAGGATAAATGCGTCAACACGATACCCCACTGTGTGCTCAGGGATGGCATTTTCCGTGTTCGTGGGGGTGTGAAACTGTTTGTCTGCACCTGACGCCTTTTTGTTGGGCTTTTTAGTATTTTCTTACATTTCTCTGTTTGCATGTGAGTGTGGGCGTATTTTTGGATGAGCCAGTTGCTGGCTTTTGAACCTAACTCATCTTGATAAATGAAGTGAGCAATACTTTAGAGGGCAAATCTTTGGGAATTTTATCAAAAACTTTAAAATTGCACACCCCCTTTTTTTATTTTAAATTACTTTGTTAACTATTTCTGCCTCTTAGCTCTGCCTTCATCAGTTTAATGCCCAGCAGAGCCCCAGCATTTTCTTATCAAAGTGAAAAACTTCTATCATATTTAACGGAAAAAGGTCAACGATGAATAAAATAGAGAGAAAAAGTAAAGAAAAAGCCTTGACATCACCTTTTTCAATCAACTAAAAAGTGTCTTGTTCGCCACCGACTTTCTCCTTTCTCCTCCGCACCGACTCAATAAGCCGGCATTTTATTTGCATTTTTTTCGTCACTTGCCCGCCGTCTGTCCCAAAGGCTGTCTGTCGTCATTTCTGCCGCTTCGTTGGCTGCTGCCTGTCGAGTTTTTCACTTTGGGCCCCCAAAGATTCTCGAGGAGGCGGGGGAGATGGAGGAGGGGATGGTGGCCCAGTGGGTGGTGGCCAGTGGGCGGAGACAGGAGGCCGGAGCCATCGGCGGCAGCAAATTCATCATCGTCTCAGCACGCGTCTGTCAGGCGCTCTAAGGATACAATAAATGTCTTTCGCGGTCGCCCATCTCGCCGACAGCGTGTCCTTCCCCAATGTATCGGGATGGCCTTGCTTACACAGGAAAAAATTTAAAAGAAAGTCCGTGACTTTATATAAAAAAAATTAAATGTTCATTGCCACACAAATCACTAGCGTCTTCAAAACACTTTTTAATGTCATGATAGGTGCCTAAAACTATGCAACAGAAATGAATTCACCAAAAACTGTACCTAAAGTATTTTGCTGCATACTTTTAGACACAAAAGTGACTCTATTAAGATATTTAAATCACCCATTATTTGATAACATACTAAACATAGGAATACATTTTACTTTATAATTTTTGTAGAGACATACCCTATGTAGCCAGGACACCCTGTAGTGTGCGAGTGTGTTTGAGGTTGAGTGAAATACTCTGTCGGATTAATATGCAGTAGCGCTTTGCATTTATTTTTTGTAGCCTTCTCTTTGGTTTGTATCGTCATTTTCCGTTGCTGTTGGTTTATTCATTTGCCTTGCCTGTTTTTTCTTCTGTTTTTATACATATTTATTTTTTTTTGTTTTCCTCTCAGACCTGAGGCTCAGGTGCACTTTGGGGATAACAAATTAAACAGCTTTATGCAAGTGGAGCTGAATAAATTGCTCCGGGTCTCAGAATATGGATTCACTTGGCATAAGTAGGGTTTCCGGTTTGGTATTCATTTTGTAGCGTACAATATAGCAGGAAAATGTATTGTCTTAATTAAAAACAATTTTTTAGGGTATTTATTATATTTTTATATATTTATTTTCTAAGTTAGCCGTTCCAACCAGAACATGGACTACTTCTTAGCTACCTTGCTGGCTCCGTAGACCTCTCGGAATTGGGGATACTCAGTTTGGCTGATGTTCCGTAGTTCCTTGAATGCCTGGTGGGCCAGCCAGTGGATGACGGGACTCTGCCACTCCTTGAGGATCATCTGGTACTTCTTATCGCCGGTCTCCTTGGACTTCATGACCTGGCTGTAGTTGTACCACACGTAGATCATGCAGCGCAACTTGTAGATCCACAAGTGATTGGGCACCGATCGAATGATGTCCTGCAGCTGGGCGGAGGCCTCCATGTCCAAGTGCCCGAGAAAAGTGTGGTCCATCAGGCAATAGACGACCTTCATGTTGGCCAGATAATTGTTCTTGTTCTTGGTCAGAGCGATATTGGCCCTCTTGATCAGGTCGGCGGCATCGCGAACCCCGCCTGGCCTCATGAAGTTGTACTTCACAGTGAAGCAATCGAATTTATGCAACTCCTCGATGATGTCCATGTCAACGTTCCGGAAATCCTTCCACCAGCCCTCCCAGGTGCGATAGTTCCTGCCCCGATAGATCTTGGTCCACTCCTTAAAGACGCTCTCCCGATAGCGGCTCATCGAAAAGTTGGACGAACGGTCCTTGGTCCCGAAATCATCATCATCATCATTGACATACATTGTCTCATTGTAAATGTGCTGGATGATGGGCATTTCCTTGCTGGGTGTTTTGCATATAACATAGTTGGGAGACCGCCTCATAAAGCGCACGGCGTAGGACCTTGACTCCTGAAGGGCAGCTTTACCTACCAACTTGGTCACGTGCGGCATCTTAAAGCCACCAATCATAAAAACTTTGTCCGATAACTCATTGTATCCGAATGTTTTTCCAGAACCGAGTTTAATTATCGACACTCCATTGTTTCGAAATTGATCGTTTGAAAATTCCGGCTGACCATTGTTTCCACAGTTTTTATTGATTCCGAAGTTATGGGTAAAATTCGACTGTCCACTGTTTCGAAAGTTTTCTTCGGAGAACTCCGGCGGTCCGCTGTTTTGATAGTTGTCGTTGAATTCATTACAAAATTCCTGAAGCTCAACATCATTGCAATTATTGTATCCAAATGGTGGATTATTGCGATTATTGTATCCAGATGGCGGTTCATTGCGATTATTGTATCCGCGAAATTCTGGAAGTTCATTATTATCTTGGCAATCATTGTATCCAAAGGGTGGTTTATTGCGATTATTGAAGCCAGAACGTGGTTCATTGCGATTGATATCACGATTAAATTCCATGGGAGGATTGTTACTGATCATTGGCTCGTCCTGAAAACGCGTCTCCTGAAGGGGGCCATAGTAGGGCTCCCGAATGTTCTGAATGGGTTCATTGAGACCTTCGAAACGGAGATTGCGAACTGGTGAACGATCGCGTTTGAAAGGGGATCCCCAGTTTAGATTCTCCGGAGGCGGAGGAGTACTGGGATTCATATTGAATTGCCCACCGGAATTGTTGCTGTTCCAACGGCTCGCCTCGTTTCTCTCGCGAAGAATATTATCATTAAGGGGACGTCTGAATACAACTTGGTTGTTATCTGGATCTTCAAAAAAGTTGCGCTGCTTGATTTGCTCTATTGCGTGCACGGGCAACGCTCGAGCTCCACCCAAAATATTCTTCTATGAAATTTTATTTCTTGAAGTATTATGCAATTTTTAGAGATAGCTAAATTACTTACACGCTTCATAATCGGTCGGTCTTTCATCAAAATTGAACGAGCTGCCATTCTGCCGCGAACTTCGAAAAATAAATGAGAAAAACTTTATTTTTTTATTCCGTAAATTCAAAGCATTCACACGCAATGAAAGTAGAAATGGGAATAACATCTCTCCTTATATATCTGACGAACTGAAAGTCCTAGCTAACTATGATTAAAAATATTTGTTTCAGATTTGTATATATAACAAGAGTTGCTTAGGTTTAAATGGTAAAAAAAAGTATTTTAAAATTTTTATAAAGTTGAAGAAAAAAAGTAAGTAAATCGTTCTAATTAAATTTAGTGAATTTATTTGGATTATACAAATAAATCATGAACTAGAATAGAAATATATTTTAAGACTTATCTACAAGTCTTGTTACAAATTTGAAAACCAAGTAGGTCATGCATCAGATATCACACATATTTCAAAAGAATCATAATCATTTCACGGTAACTCATCAGAAAAAGTTATAGGAAAATTATTTGTCGTTGTAAATTGAATACTTTTTATACGAAAAAAAATGGAAGCCTCTTTTATGGTAGCCCTATTCATTTCGATATTTTGCCACTGCATAGGCCTCTTCTACAATCCCGTGGAGGCCAGCACGGAGTCAACTGTGTTCCTGATTATCGCCACAATGTTCCTGCATAAACTGAAGATGGAGCGCAGGACGACTCCCTCAGTAAGCCAAGTGGGTACGGTCCTTGAGGTGGTGGGCCTTTGTCTGGCGACCCAGGTGATTCTGGTCGCCATTTGGTTCCCCGTCTTCCAAGCCCTGCACATCTTGGTGGATTCCATCTGCAGAAGTCTGCGAAACTCGTTGGGTGACGAGCAGGCCTGGATAGTGGAGCAAATCAATCAATCGGCGGTGACAGTGATTCTGCTGGCCATGGAATCGGTTTGGCTGCTAAAGGGGTTCGAGATCAGCGATGTACAAAAGTTTTTCGGCTCCAAGGAGGACTGCGTCTCAGACAGTGTACTCGCCTTTGTGGCCAGGGAGGAGATCAATGCCCTGCGCCGCGAAAAGAAGAACTTGCAGAAGGAGCGTTTCTTTAAGTCGGTCAAGAAATAAATTGTAAATAAATCGTATTCATCAAGGACCACTGATCTTAAGTTTTGTATAAATAAAATAGTGGTTGATAGAAATATAATATTTTCAAAATGTTAAGGATGTTCTTGTTCCTGAAAACAATAAGATTCCGGCAGGTTCTCAATCTCAAAGATATATCTCCGTTTCAAAATTTTAAGCTAATATTAAACTTGCGTCAACATTAGAATCTGGAAGGTATTTTTCCCACTTTTAGTTTTCATTTCAACATCCTTTATGCCATTTATTTTAAATTATTAATAATTACCAATCTTAAAACCCAGTGATCCTTAGCCTAGTCATTTGACAAGTTTAAAATAGAAAAATAAATTCTTTTACCTAAAAAAAATACATTTCTAGCCATTAAAAAATCTTAAAATTCATTTTGACATTTGTAGTTGAATTTTAAATATTTTTAAAAAATTGTAAAGATCTTTTTGCGCCATAAAACAATAAACTTCTGGCACTTTTTCCCCGTTTTTAGTTCGCAATTCAATATCCCTACTTCTTTAAGAAACACCAACGACAATATGCGGCAAGCTCTGCTCCATTGGTCGTGATAAACTTTCGGTAATAATTTATTGCAATCACTCAACTCAACGGCCACGTCAATGGCCACGAAAAACGAAAAAAGTACAAAATGAAAAGCGCCGGAAAAAATAAGTGGAGCTGCGTGAGGAGTGTGCAATATTTTAAATTGCATCCCGAAGGATGGTAAAAATAAGGGAACACAACCGAATGAAAACATTCGAATAAAATGTGCCGCACATTCGACACACGTCGCGACAACAACGAATGGGCAAAAAATTGAAATAAATAAGATATAAAATGGTGGCACAAACACTCGCGATTGGGGAGCCCACAATTTATGCAACGCAGATATGTACCATATATATATATGGGAAAACATATATATTTACGACTCCCCATTCGATGCGATAAGTGTGTTTATTTGAGCTTGCCCAATGCAATATTTACAATGCAGCGACACCCATCTTGGGGCATCTCCTGCGGCACACGCGGCGTATGTGGAATGTGGAGGACTCCGAGGATATGGCGGCGCCTGTTTGCTGACTCGGCGGCACTGGGCCACGCCCACCGCCTGTATGGTCGCAATTAAAGCAAACAGCCAGGGGAAACTAATCTCGAGCGGCTCGTAAATTCCGAGCGGGCATTCCTGTGGGACACCAGCCGGAGGATGTCAAGGATACCGGGATGCCACCCCCAATCCCCATAAAAACACCATTCTCCTCTCCATCCGGCAATTGTAGCTCTCTACGAAGCCGGCGACGCCGGCGGAATGACTAAGCTGCCTTTCTAATTCCTCCTCGGTTTGTTTACGCTGCCAGCGAATCTGGCAGGATAGTCATCCTCATCCTCTTTCCAATCCTCCTGCTCTGGCAAGGAAGTGGTCCTCGCATGTGGAGCAGCCAGAAGTGCCAGCTGCTGCGCGCATGAGATCGGGATTGAAATGCCGAGCCGAGGCATCATTTGCATATTAATTAAATGTCAAAAGGGTAGCGGCAGCAAACAGTTTGTGCCCGATGCCAATTAAATTGACTAGCGATGAGGTGGGATTGTGGGGTTTGCTCAATCAAGGTCAGCTGAAAGAACGAAAGATGTTTACAAGTGAAAAAGGGAAACCACACACTGCTAAAAAACTATCTGTTATCTATTTAAAAAAAGAATAAGTATCTGAGTAACAAATTCAATATACTGTTAAACATATTTAAATTATAAGAACAGTATTTTAAATAATAACTAATTGAATCAAGTTAGATAATAAATGCAGGTAAATATAAAATAAATACTACTATCGAATTTAATATTTTTTCTGGTGTATAATCACAGTTCTCATAAGTCAATAAAAAGAAACTAAACAAATGTATAATTTTAAAATGAAAGCTTTCATTTTCTCAAAGTATCCCATTGCGTGAAATTCGATTGGCTACCAAAATGCGTAATCCACAAAACCCAGAAATTAACTTTCCAGCCATTATTCTACTTCACCAAAATTGCAGTATTCTTGGCCAGAAATTGGCATCTGTTCATAGCGAAGCCCACTCCCACTTGGCAGATCCTTTGCCATTTTCAGGTCGTCTTCTTGACTTGAAATGAAAATTCCATAACCCGCTTATGACGCACTGCTGAAGAAAGGATGTAGGATGGAAATGGGGATAGAGATGGGGATAGAGCTGGGGATAGAGATGGGGATAGAGATGGGGATAGAGATGGAGGCTAGCAATGGGGGTGAGGATTCCTCCAGACGACGACAAGTGACATTTTGCGTCAATGGCTAAATGGGTTTCACTTTTCCACTGCTGATGCCCAAAAATTCGACTGGCTGAGTCTAATTGGCAGATGCACACGAAACAATCGAGAGTCTGGCAAGGAGGAAAGGTGGATCCGGCAGTTCTACGATTTTCCGGGTTGAAGTGTTGCGGGATTTCCGGTTGTGCATACTTCAAAGTATGTTACTACTTATGACCTGGATAAATATATCGGTCCTCGGTAAGGCACAGATCCCTATGACAATTGACTGCGGAGTTGGCTTGGATTTCATCTTTGATGTCTCATATCTGTTAATGGATATTCTTTGGTTAAACTCCAACTAATCACCGTCCCAGCCGGGGAGCCACGAAAATCCCCGACATGTCAATTAAGTGATGGAAATTCCCTGTCTACCCGGCTTTTCCCCCCTTTTCCCCGCCACTGGCAAGTGTCTTCGTCACCGCCTCCATCTCAAACTCAGTTTCTGGTAATTTGCCAGGCCAAATGCTCGAGTCAAAAGCCAAACTTGGCAACCGCAGAAGCAGCAACTCGAGGAGCAGCTGTCAAAACGTATAGACGATGCGAAGTGGATACATCACCGAGCTCCGGCAACAGTTGAAAAGGTCGAAAGGGTTGGGAAACGTAGTGGATAGAGGCTGGGGGGTTTGGCCAAATCCCCAACTTGCATTTCACATGCTGCGGCTCAAAAGATATGCAAATCTTTGGCGTTGGTGGAAATGTAGGCGAATTCGGCAGCAGGAAATTAGCACCCAAATTACAACAGCAGCGAAGTCAAGTGTGTGGTGCAGATACACATAGCTTAAGTACACATTTTCATTCCTAAGTATCAGGAGCTGGGAATGTGTTAATTTCGGAACAAGCTTCAATTTGGAATGACAAAGAAAATATCTCAATATCTACAAAGTGTATTATTTTTGTAAAAGCTTCGTAAACAAAGTAATACATATATTTATATATATATATTTTTTTATTCGGTCTATTTGTTATTTCTTTATAACTGATAGTCTAGGTTCCTAAGTAAGGCTTGCTTTTTCGTTCCATTAAAAAAATGTATTTCAATTCCCAAAATGCAAATTTTTGTTCAAATTAAATAAATAAAATAATATTAAAATTTAATGCGTATTCTGTAAATTTAAATATATATATTATTATTTTTAAACTTGTCACAAATGCTGGGTTCTCTTCAAGCTTAATAAGTGATCCGCGCAGCAGTAAGTATTTTAATAAATCGCAGTGCAAATGTTGAATGGCTTCAAGTGTGTGCAAGCATTTCCAATTGGTTTTCCCACTTTCCGTCTGTAATTTAGCATTTTCCCGGCAGTCAGCAAATCCAGTTACTCAGCTTGAGCGGCATTTTACGCTTCGGCGGCTTTTCCCGCAGAAATTCCTTGGTATTTCCAGTGCTCACTTAAAACGATTTTTCGTTGGCCAGTCGAGCGCGAATAAGTCAAACGGAGTGACCTTTAGACTGAAGTCGAATAAATCGCCTGATGGCCGAAAGGGCATTTGCCAATTGTGCACTTTCTGCGGCTGCAAATTTTCCATTTATCCATTCGACCCGCAAAAGTATGCTAAACACGTGGCAAACCGTTTTTGTGGAAAATCAAATTATCAGCAAATTTATTTAACGCATAACATCGGGGATGTGCAGGCCACAAAAAATAAATGCGCTTTACACACGCAATTAGCGATATTTCGGCGGCCAAAAAAGACATTGGAAATTAATCGAAATCAATGGCAATTTCCCCGCGGTATTTTCGGTTGATTTTTCTGTGTCACCCATATAGCCGGAAAATTGGCTCCGAAAATGCTAAACCACAGAAGCTTTCAGTTTTGGTAGAAAGTATACACGTATAAAGTGCAGGTTGAGCCACAACATGTGTTTATCAAAGCGCCATTATCAGCTAATGGGAAAACACATTATTTGACCACCTGAAGTTAAACCGAGGCATCAATTTAGCACTACGGCTTTCAATCCCCCAATAATCTGAGTTCTAAGGAGCCAAGCACACACTTAATTTAGCATAAAAGCCAAGTTTAGAAGTTTTCGGGAGCCACATTTTGTTTGGCCAGCCCGAGTTGATGAACTGTAAATGAACTTTGTGTTTGAATTCGATTTAGTTTTATTGCAACATGCTTGAACAGCACTCCATCCAGACATTTTGCCCAGCTCTCGGACGGGCAAGGCTGGCTGTTGCGGCCTCGAAAGTTGTGGCATTGAAGAGCGGCAGCTGCAATTTGTGGCCCATGATAGGGGCAATGTACACAAGATATCCGCAAAAGCAGGGGAATGGGAGTGCAATATTGCTTGGCTTCTATTGAAAGTATTTCAGGCATGTAAGAAACATTTTCTTCAAGGAAATCTAATGAAAATTTGGAACGAAGATGAGATAGATTAGTGTACCTGGTACTAGAGTTCAGGCTCTAGCTTGTGGAGCGCCACACTGCGTATGCGTGATATTCAGCAGTTAAGTCATGAAACACAAACAGCTGTCATTGCCAGCAGTCGTGTGACAATTAAATGACGCACATCACTTGCAGTTATGTGTTTTTATAAATTTCCCACTTAATATGCATGGCAATCCTACAGATTTTCACACAACCGACAAATGAAGACAGATGAGTTGACAATTAATCCAGCGTTCGAGCACGAATCTCTGCTCTACCCACAACTATATATAAAGATTTAAAATACGTATAAAACTTATCAGTCAAATGCAGACGGGGCTTTAGTCGCATCAACTTCACTTTTTATTTACATTTCCATTAAGTCAACAAGAAGGAAAAGAATTGGCCAAAAAACGACGAGGAGGACGAGGAGTGAAACGAAAAGCCCTACTTCAGCAGAAAAAAAACGAGGTGGAAAATTTACTGAAACAAAGTCAACACGAATTTGCAATTTGGTATAAAATTTCCACTGCGACCGCTGCACAAATTGCTAATTCGCTAAAAACTTCAAGTTGACACAAGAAATTTGTGTGAATACATTTTTTATGTGCCTCCTTGGGACGGGCCGTTGAATAAAAAAGGGAAAAAGACCGAGAGAGCAGGATTTAAGTAGAAAGAGATAGGAAGTGCAGAGTCAACTGCTTGGGAAACTCAAGTGTGACTGAATTTTCACTCCCTATTTTCAGCCTCTCAAAGACTTATTGATGGCTATGGTCTATTAGAAGAATATTTATTTAAGAAATTCCTGTATCTATAAGATTAAAATGGATTTAGTTTGATTTGTTTTAGTCTGAAATGCTGGAAATAATATTATTAAAATTACTAATATAAGACTCTCAACTAGATATACCACAGATAAATAGATTTTGTATGAAAAAATCCCCTCAGTTGTCTATTCATGTTGATTTAATACATCAGAATATATGTCTTTCATAACAATGACAAGCCAAAGTGACATGCACCTGAAAAACTAAATAAATATTTAGCCAGGCTGATTGACAAAATGATAAGATATGTGAAGAAATCACATTTGAATTTCTTTTTATCATAATCGCAAGGTAATTACCTTTGCTGATTGCTTATCAGCAAATAAAATAATTTTATTATCAAAGATTAATCATGCGCCATAAAGTTTTGTGACTAATGAATTGTTTAATTGCCGGCACCACCTTCTCCTCCACTTTTTGTGTTTGTGAATGAAATCAGTTGTTATCTCACTTCGTTTACGTTACGCCTTGTTGGTCTTATCGAAATCAAAGCAAATCGTCGACAGTTTGTAAATATTTGCTCGGCACCCTCGACATTGAGTGAGAACTTGACGGGTCTTTGTACTGGAGCTTATCGCGAGTGGTGTTTGCATATTTTATAATCCCCATTTTCGATGCTGCCAGGGGGATTCCCCGAAATTCGAGGCCATCTGCATGCGCAGAAAATGCATTTATCTCGGTCCAATGAAGCATTGGCTGTTATTAATACATCCGATTGATAAATACCCCACTACTAAATTAAAAGTGTCAACGGAGCTTTGTTCCCTACACCCTCACCCAGCTGGATTTTCGACAACAAAGCATTTGACATTAGTCGAGATTTTCAATGCTTTTACCCCATTTTCCCGGATTTTCCCCCATTTCCACGGCGTTGAAAACGTGTCAAATGGAGCAAGAGAAACGGCCAGGGTTCGGTTCGGAAAATAAGAAGTAGATTGGTTGGCTGCAGCCATAGAAAGGCATCTACATCATCGCCATGACGCCGGGTCTAAACTGTTTGCCAGTTGGCCAGCTTGCAGCTCGGCACTTGGTCAAAAACTCGGGTACAAAGTTCGCCAAATTGCAAAATGCCAAGCGAAATGCAGGGGAGAAAGCATAGAAAATGGAAAATAGTTCTAAATGCCGCTCAAGGTCTTTCGCTTCCGATTTCGCACTTATGCTGAGCTGAACGTCTATTTATACATTTTAATTAGATAACAACCATAACCCAGACGAACTGAGCCCTAGCCTGGCGCCAGTTTATAAAATCGATTTTGCAGGGGCTTGACTCATGTGAATTTTTGTTTTATATCACAAGGTGAGAACAGTCACACCCACTGATCATAGATACAATAACCTGACGGTGAGTTTCCTTTCGCTGATTTGGAAATTACTTTTTTGACTCATGGGAATTGAGGCGCAAAAAAGTACAAGCTGTGTTACCACCCAGTCACACCCACTGCGATCTTGGGCAAAATGCCTTGAGAGTAATGTTTGCCCTAGTTTTATGGCCAATGTGACTCATCTTGGATATGGCCCTCAATCGGAGCCATTATCTCTCGGGGTCTGTCAACAAAGCAGTCCAGGAACGTGTCGGATTACATCAAGTAAAATGTTTGCATTAACGTTTCCGATGCTCGATGCCACTCGAACTAATGAATTTTTTGATATGTAATAAATGCACATTGGAAAAATGTTTAATACTAGAAATTAATTGTGTTTTTCTGTGAAACGCAACACTGCGTATACGTGATATTCCGCAGTTAAGTTTTTAAAGACAGTCTCAAATATACTGATATACTGATATACCTCTGAGATATACTGATATATCTCTTCTTTTTATTCTCAAATGTTTTTAATTTTTTTAATGTTTTTTATTAAAAGAAAATATAGGTTTGTTATTACCCAAGTATAAGGACATCTCCCTTATTTCCTGTGAACAAGTTTCAATCCTTTAACCCGTTCACTATCATTTGGAAAAGTTGAGTCAATGGCGGTGTCAAGTCAGCCCGTGTCATTTCCTCCTGGAGCCGCCTCAACTGTTGAATTCAATAACGACACCCGATCCAGCTCCCCGGCGAGTAAACAACGGCATTAGGAAGTGGGCGGCAGGTGGCAGTTATACCTGTAGCAAAACTTTGGCCGAGGAGATGGGAATGGGATTGGGGATGGGGATGGGCAAAACTTATTTGCTTCGAAATTACGTGTCGCCAAAGTTGGCCGAGGCGACATTATACAATTTATATGCACGTATTGCGCTCTATCCAAGATGAAATGTCGACTCTGAGGCTGAGGCTGAGGCTGAGGCAGAGGCAAAGGCCAACGCCGTGGCTGCTCATCAACGTCATCAACGAGAATGTAATTACATTTTCCCGATTCATGACAGTTTTGCATAACCAAGGGGTCCCCTTCGTGCCCTCCTCCTCGTTTCCGCTTCCTGTCACTTCCTCCTGTCTGGGATATTGCGTTCATTAATGAGGCAGGCGCGAGTGGCAGCCACAAAAGCCGAGCCGGGGATGTGGAATCTGGATGGGGCAGAAATCTCGGGGATCCTGAATGGGTTTGCAATAAGCCGGTAAGAAAACTTCATTTAAAATCTATTTAAAATATCACATTATAAAGGGTAACCATAATGGATAGGCGGGGTTCATAAAATCCAGCGTTGATGGTGTTCTGGTGGGGAAATATGTAAATGATATTATCTGCAGGAAAGACTTGTGGTCCATTTTTAACCATAATATTTTGCAGTTGAAGTCCTGTATTTTTAGGGCAATCGTTTCCATTTTCGTATCGTTTTTGGATTACCTTATCGCAATTTTCACAAGAAACATGAGTGACCAATAAAAAATGTTTCTCTTCTACGGATGCTGCTGCCTTAAACTACCTTCTAGTACTTACAACTCTATACGCCATAATTAGACCACTTGAAAAGTGTTTCAAACTACTTTTGCTGGCACGTCATTCCTCAAGATTAGTCAGCCTTTGTCGGAACCCCACAATTGGAATTATACGAAGTCAGTTGTTGGGGCGGAAAATGAACTGATAAGAAAATCTGGGCAGGTCGCATAAAAGCCTCCGCTGAGCCCCACACGACTTCAGTTGCCACCGACAAGTGCCAGCGCCACTGCTCAGATATTTAAATTTAAATAAACAAAAATATAAGGCATTATTTACAATGTATTCCATACAAGTGCGAAAGAGTGAATATAAAAATGGAGAGATGAGCGCGCAACAAGTAAGCTGAGGAAGTTATCAGAAATGAGCTTAAATAATCTATATGTCTTCGAAAAATATCATCATTACCTATCAATAACTGAAAATTGTGTATTTTCTTATTGGTTATGCTTGAGCTCATTAAAATATGTGCATTAAAAAAAACAAACAACTTTATAATTTAAAGATAAATATAAAGATATTTTTGTAAATTTCAGTTTGAGCAAGAAGTTCTTAATGCCCATAACTCTTATCGGGCCAAGCATGGTGCTTCACCCCTGAAATTAAGCCCCAAACTGAATCAGTTGGCCTCCGAATGGGCCAAGGTGAGTGGTTTTAAAATTTAGAAAATACAAGTAATATGGAAGATATTGCTTTCCTTCAGTATTTGCTGTCGAGAAATTGCATGGAGCATCGGCCGAACAGTGGGTTTGGGGAGAACATCTACATGGCCTCCGGGGGAAATCTTGAAGGATCAGATGCCGTCCGATCCTGGTACGAAGAGATCCGCCATTTCAACTGGAATAATCCCTCCTTTCAAGGCAACACGGGCCATTTCACTCAGGTGGTTTGGAAGAGTTCCACTGAGTTGGGCGTCGGTTTTGCCAGAAGGTATGATCTTTTTAATTAATAAACTTCTTTATTCTTATTTAAATATCTTTCAAACAGGGGCAATACCATCTACATAGTGTGCAATTATAATCCCCCTGGAAATTACAACAACTTGTACAAGGAAAACGTAGATCCACCAAGGCGATAAATATGTTATGATTCTATAGTGACGCTAATCTAAGTATTTTGTATCAGAATCTGTAAATTATTATAGGTTGCTATCAACATTCCACAAAAAATTCCTTTAGGTATTACGAACACAAGCTTTACAAAATCACTTTTCTAATATATACATTCCAAAGAAACTTACGAATTTTTTAAAACAAAATATGTATCGCCACAAAATAAAATTCTAATTTTTTATGTAGTATTTTTATGACCAACAGAAATATTATCGAATGTACATAAACCATGTAAAACCAAATGAATAACTAAATACATAAATAAAATAAGTTTTATTTAAGATCAATTCTTTAAAATTGTACTAAAAACGTTTAATTGTACGTAATGATAATTAGGATGTACAATTTAGTTACTCTTCAATGGTGCACAGAGTGGGCCTTGGGCGGTTGGCGATTCCGGCAATACTGCTGCTTGAGTATCCTTTCTTTGAGACCTGTTTGCTGCTGCTGCCAACACCGTCGCATCCATCCGAGGAATAGGAACTTGCAGGAGTTGAGGATGCTGCTGGCTTACTGCGATTTTTGGGCTGCTGTCGATGGACGTAGATGCCACTCCGCCGGATTTTGCGATACAGCGATATGTACTTGCCCGCCGTCGTCGTCCTGGGCACAATACACTGCTCACAGAAGGCGGTCTTACTGCGGGCGGCCTCGCTGAGGTGGGTGTGGCCCAGGGCCTGCAGGAAGGCCAGGACAAAGGCGTAGCAGTTGTGGGTCTCCTCCGCATAACTGGCAATGGACCACCGCACCGACTGGGCGCAGATCTATTAATGCAAATGAAAGCTTAGGGATTTGCATTTAAGTTGGGGAGGGTGGATCGATTTGCTGGGCTCAAATATTAAATGAAAAAGACGGTAATATAAAACAAAGGGGTTTTGCAAACATATATAAAGCTGTCCGATAGTATGCTGCAGAGATAAAGGTTGTTCTGTGCTTTCAAAATATATTACTGCATACTTTCAGACACCTCTTTTGGCAACCCTTAATTCTCCAACAAATTTTTCGTTTGCGGGGTTATTAGAACCTCTTATTAAGTAATGAACTTTATTTTTAAGGGTGTTATAAGGTATAAAGAAATTTGATTTTTGGACTCAAAACATATTACTGCATACTTTAAGACATTCCTTTTTTTCCCATTCCCTCTTACTCAATATATATTATATCATACTTTTAGATACTTTTATTAAACTGTATTGAGTTCTGCTTTAAACAAAAAATCGAGCCACCCTGAGCTTGCAATGATTCCGGATTCTGCACTCACCTGCTCCAGGACTTCGTCCCAAAAGTCGTGCCACGGCTCCGGCACATCGCCCACCATCAGCGACTGCCGCCACTCCGGCGGATTATCGTCCCGCCGATGGCGGCGCAGGCCAAAGCGATCGAACTCCACGATGTCGCCGCCGGATGTGGTCACTGCGATATGCAAATCGGTGGCGTTGCTGTAATCGCTGCGGAAACACAACGCATCAAAAATATATTCCAGCCATAAAAGATACTCCGCCTAGCGAAGCCCAAAAAACAATAAATATGTACGTCCGGGAAAATTTGCACAAAACTTGTTTGCACTGAATATTAGAGATGATTCTGCGCTGCGGAATAAATGGAGGGAAGCCGCTTGGAATAGTCTGCCTCCATTTCTGGGCTTCGCTTTAGGCAGCTTGCATTTTTTAAATTGAACAAAAAATGAATGCCTTTAATTTAGGAGCTACAAATGTTAAAGGTTTTTTAATAAAAGGAGTGAAAAATAATTGAAATAAGCCAATAAATTTTTAAAATTATTTTAGCCATAATTAAAATTCAATTAAGATCAAATTTAAACTTCATTCGCTCTGAATATTTATTTAAATTCAGAGTTCTAGAAAAAATATGATATACTGTAAGATAATAGCCAAGCATTTTTAAGGAAGGCCAAACCTCCCGTATGCAACGCAGTCCAAAACTAATAAAAACATTTATTTGATTTGTTCGTGGATTTGAATGCCGCCAGCTGCAGCAAATTTGCTTTTGGAATGGTCGGTCCATTCCATTTCGGACGGAACTCACTTGAGGAAGTCGCCGGTGGAGGGGCGCAGGACAATGGCGCATGGATACTGTGTGGCCCGCACAAAGGGATATGGCAGGCGGAAGGGCAGGAGCAGGAGGCGTGGCCCGCCCCTGTCTAGTTCCGCATTTGGATCCGCATTCGCACTCGTATCCGCATCCCCATCCGCATCCGCGTCCAGTGGGGCATTGCAATGGGGACAAGTGTGCGGCAAAGTGAAGCAGAAAACTTTCACGTTGCAATGATGAAAACAGAGGATGCCCGGATCCGAGGTAATTGTGGTTGCACTTGTCGTAGCCAACATGGCCCGTGTGTGAGTGTGGTTGCCTGTGAAGTGAAAAAGAGATATTAAAAAATTTCTTATTTCAGTTTTGTTACGAAAGCCTGCAAAATAAATTTAAATTTACATTTATTTATAATCTGGCAACCAAAAAACCAATTTTGAAAATTAAAAACGAAATTATGTTTATTTAAAAAAAAAAGAAAACAAAAAATAGCATAAAAATATCGAGTGCTAGTAATTTTAAGTAACTGGCCATTTTGTTTCAAAAAATATTACAATTTATATATTTATATTTTTTTGTATTTGATTTTCAATATTAAAGATTTTTTTCTAAAATTCAGGGAAATATTTTTTTTAATTTAAGCATGTATTATTTCAAATTATACCTTTATTCGAACTCTTTCTCTGAGTGTTAGCTCCTGCTTCTGGGTCCTGTGTTCTGGTTCCTGGGTCCTGGGTCCTGGCTTCTGTGCCTCCCCTTCTTTTTGCCCCTGGCTGGGGATCCCTCGTCTTGTGCCCGTATTATAATTGATACACTTTGTCTATTCTGCCACCGTCCCCGCCCCGTGGCCTTCTGTCTCTTTGGTGCCTGTGGTTTTTGGCCAGGCCTGAAACGAGACGTAACGAAAAATTCTTGTAAATAAGCCGAAACCAGACGAAGTTGCGACCAAAAGCGGTTTGCCCGGCACATTCAGGCGGTGAGCAGTTTCTGTGGTCAGCAGAAGGTAAAGGGTGAAGGGTCGTGGCAAAGTACTAACAGGGAGTTGAAGCAAAAAAGGGGCAGCCCTTGCCATATTTGTCATCATAATAGGCTGCTCTTGGTTAAAATTTATTTGAAAGGCTTTTAATGTTATAAAACAGTCAAAAGTGAGGTGAGTGGTAGAATATATCCAAATAAATAGTGACTAATGACAAAGCAAGTAACTTATGTTACATTTTTGTATAATCAAAATATAAATAAATATAAAAACAAAAGAACAAAACACATAAATAAGTTTTTAGTCTGTTCTTATTTTAGTTTACTTTTAGTAAAATATTTAACCACATTCGTTAACCAAAAAACTACAACCCAAGTAACCTGCTTAGTGCCACCCCCCAGCGATGAAAATCATTACCAACCCTTGTTAGCGTGTCTGGCAAATCTTTACTTCCCCCAAACCCTAAAAGCCGCACCCTCTAACCGTAGTAAAGGTCCTCAATCAATTAAAGCCATTTCGAGGAGAAGCCACCCTAAAAAAGCAGTCATATGTTGGCCAACGAAGAAAGCCGGCTTAAAAGAAAGCGGGCCAACACACAAAAACGTAAACAAACCGGCAAATGCGAACCCACCACCTGACCGAAAGGGAAAAATCGGGAAAACTGAACGCCACCAAATTGCCCAAAACAACAAAGAGAGAGCGGAAAAGCTGGCGAAAGAGAGCCAGGGAAATTCTATCACCGTAGGTGGTGTAGGAAAATGCATAATTCACGAACGGAATTTCCCGGCTCGGCGCTGCGGACTCGGCTTTTCGGGAACGATGGCTCGAAGGAAGCTCGAGGCGAACCAGTTGACGGCGAGCCGTGCGAGCAGACGGTCGTGTTTCAGTCGCAGTCTCCCAGGGAAAAGCTCCCGACTTTCCCCCCATATAAGAAAAATCCATCATTACCAGCGACACAAGTGCAACGTTGTGAACCAAACAAAAAGAAAATAAACAGAGAAAAACTGTGTGAGCGATTTCAGGCGAAAAACGCAGGCATTATCCTTGCAGGAAAAAACAAAACCCAACACAAAAAATCAAATAACGAACGGATTTTGCTTGTTTACAACTCTTGCGGTCAGGACTTTTACGGATTTCCAGGGGGGTGTTAGTCGTGTTAGTTTGTGTGGTTTTTCCGCCCCGTGCCCCGTGTGTTTTGTGTGTTGTGCTGCTGTAAAGTGGAAGATGCCATGGCAACACATTGCTAATCGATGACGTGACCAAAAACAACAAAGTACAACCAAAGGAGCACACAACAAAAACAGCAAAAAATCCCCAAAAGGGAGCCGAGCGGAGCCAACCCCCTCGTCACACTTGGGATAACACAAGGATAATGACCATAAACTGACTTGGTATGTGGCAATCAGCATTTTGACAGCCGAGCCCGAAAATTTGGCTAACTGATAAGTTAGCGAAATTCATTTTTGATAGCCCCCGAATTTAAGACCCTCAAATGTTTGTTGGCAACCTCTTTTCTTTTGCGGCCGAAAGCGGCTCATTTCAAGATTCGAAAAAAGATATGCCGGCACGGAAAGTTGACATTCCGCAAACAAGCTAGGATATGCCAGAAGGATATAATTTATTTCAACTTTTCACTTTTCGGCACTCTTAACCCAATTAGTGGGCGTGGCTCTTGTAGGAAAAATTAAAGTGTTTACTTGGCAAACTTGCCAAAAAATTGAGAGAGAACTATTTATGAAAAGTTTCTGTGACAGATTAAGTGGATACTTTACTGAAATGGGTCGCTGGGGATTAAAAAGTCCAGATATTTGCTGAATTTTAGTTAAGAAATTATACAAAGATAAGGCTGGTAATCAGGGCTACTATCTTTAAATATTCAGTCACATTTTCTTTCAAGTATAAATATTAAAAGCAAGAAAACTTAAGCCTGACCTTTGTAAAACTTTACTTTCCTGACAAGTTTCAGCCTCTTTACGGTTGGACGTTAGCAAAACTATAGCATAAGTGATATGAAAGTTTACTTTGGAAAATATTAATTAAGATACATCCAACAGAATTTCATTTTATTAAAGGTAATCTGCAGAGCAAGTGTGATTACCAGCAGTAAATGCAATGACAACAATTTAATATTTTATGAAAGTGATATTCCAACAAATTATGTTTGCTTTACTGACGAGCAAAAAGTTAAATTGGTTTTCTCTGGGTCATGAATAAGCGACGTAAGCAGGCTAAAATAAATTGTGGAATTCGCTTAAAGCCTCGAAGTCGAGGATAACAAGCAGGATAACAAATGCAATAAAGGATACGACAACAGGCCTTGGGAGACTTGCAAAGAAAGTAACCAGAGGTGGATGGCAAAAATGGGCCATAACAGCAACAATTTCGGTGAAATCCAAACAAACTTTATCTCTATGTTGTTTGCCAACTTGAATTAAACACGCCCCCGAACACACATGGAAAAAAAATTGTCCGGGAAAATCTCAAAGAGTTGCGAGAAATGAAATTACAACTTGCATCCTCTTTCAGACGTTTTTTTATTTTTTGGCAGGGCACTTGGCCAAAACCTACTAAAGGAATTGTTTGGCCAAAGAAAACATAGAAAGAGAAGCAGCAAAAAATGTCTGAAATCAAGTTGAGCTTACGCATTTTTACTGCATCTAAAAAACCAAACCGAAAAGAAGTGCGGGACGCAAGAGTAAGGAATACGGTATTTACATGGCATACAAAAATTCTGGACAGAATCTTCCCTTTTTTAATCCAGTCTTTTTCACCAGGGAGGTAAAAAAAGGGAAAATTATAAACATTGTCCTGGCATAAAGCGAATTTTATGGTTTCTAAAACTAATTAGTATTTTTTTAATCTGGTATTTTTTAAGTGTTCAGTCCAAAAACATTTTTGGTGTTTACTTTTGGTACTTTTTTTCCATTTTACTCATAATTTATTAAAAACTGAGCAACCCTTTTATATTTTAAATGCCCCTTTGAAAGTGTGCCCAACAAGCAAGTAAATAATTAAGTGTGAGGCAGAAAGGAGCTGCCAGGACCTGCCAGTAAGTAAATTTAACGGCAGCAACTGACTATAAAAATTGCTCAAAATTTTATTGTCCTGTGCTTTTCCCCTTTCTTGGCCCTTTACGTCTTTTTTCCGGGACTCTTTTGTTTTGCTTGGTCCGCAGCTGGTGACGCAGGATATAAATTACATTGGGAACAATAAGAAACAATAAGAAACAACAGCAGCAGCTACAACAAGTGTTCAGTGAATTAATAACAAAACGGCGACAATAACGACAAAGTTGAAAATCCTGAAGGGCTGTCCAAATGAAATAAGCCGAGTTGACAACTTGGGAGGAGGCTTCGGCCTCCTCTGCCCCAAAAGAGGAACTCAAAATTCCCCGCAATGCGTGAATTAATTCAGGAGACACGAGACTCACACACGCGATGCCAGTTTTGTGGGGCGAAAAACAGGTGCGTGCGGGAGATTATTTAGGAGGGAGCTTCGATAAGTCTTAAGTTTTTTCGTTTGAACGAATTATTACAACTCAGGAAATAATGCAATAAATTATTGTTTTCTCTAGAGGAAAAGTTTAAAAAAGAAAAACACTAGAAATGTGATATCTGGACACTAGTTTTGTTAAACAAATTGTTTTTATTCGAAGGAGATGCATTCAATCTAAGATACTTAAAATATGGTTTCAGAAAAATAAAACAAAATAATTTTCTGTCAAAGTAGCTCGTTGTAAAGATTACACTAATAAAGAAATATCTTTAGAATACTTCTTAATTTAGAAAAAATGTTGAAAGTTTTCGAAAGATAGAGCCCCTTTTTGGAGGCGCCTCTGGCTGAAGGTGGGCTTCTCTGGTGCCGCATGCTGTTGTTACCTCACCGCCGTGTTCCCCGCCCCCACTTCCCCCGCTTTTCCTGCTACTTCGGGAGGATTTCCCCCTTTTCAGCCCCTCGACAGCTTCATAAAGCCAAGTGTTTGCGCTTTGAAGTTTCCGCTTCCGCAGTGAACAACGAATCGTTGTTGTTGCCGGTTGTTGTAGCTGGTTGTTGCTACTGGATGTTGTTGCTATTGCGGCAGAGCATAAAACACACTTATTTTGAAGTTGGTGGCACATCCGAAAAACACCAGAAGACACACGCTTTTGTGCACAGAGGAATATTATAATAAGTATCTTAAAATAGAAAAAAACACGTACTTTGCTGGAATATTAAAAAAAAACATACATATACATCAGTATCTTTTGTAAAAACCTGTTTAAGAACGCATGAGGCTCACCTTAAAAAACGAAAATAAAATCTTTGTTATAATTTTTTCGTTTCGTGCATTGCCGACTATCTTATATTTCTCTCAGTACCTCCAGAGTATGCCAATGCTGAGCACTTGGCGAATTTTCTTTTGGCTGCCTTGTTGTTCACCTTTCAGCGTCGCATCTGGCGGTTTAAATCACGCAAAATTTAAATTACAAATTTCTTCTCGTTTTCAGCGGTTGAAACACCCCAAAGCGTTGAATTTAGTTTGCGAACTGTTTGCTCAGGGGAAACTCCAGTGGCTGGGTAACTTCCGAGTAAATATTTGGTTGACTTTCAAAGAGCTGTTTATTTATTGCTTGACAAAAGGCCATCATCCAATCATAATTGCTTAATCTTCTAATAGAAAATGTCCAGTTTCTTGAATGAGGTCAGGAAAATCCTTGAAAACCAGCTTGAATTCCAATACCTATTCACACTTTGATGCCATAAATATTTGTACACGTTGCGGTCATAAATAACGACAGATTCATGGAATTTTATTACGCACATTTTATGCTTTCAAGCCGAAATAACAAAAACCAGAGTGTGAATAAAAATGCGGGGGAGCCGCCGACTTAAGGGAAACTCGATACGAGGCAAACACTTTCACTTTGTGCCCATTTAAGGTCGTGTATGGTGGCATTTTCCCTACGTACGTGCAATAAATAAGCGACTTATTTATGCCCCTCACACAGACAACGCCAATAACAAAGTATTTGGGTTAGTAATGCCATTTACGAGGCAAAACAAACATAAAGCAAAAATGTAAAAAGCTCTGTTTACGTTTTACACACATTTATGTGGGGGTTGGCCTGGCGTATTCCTGCCGGTAAATCCGTCCTCAATGTAAGCTCTGCTAAATCTTAAGGAGGGGAGAAGCGGGAGAACAAAACCCAGCGGACGAACGTTCTTCTATTTAACTAACTGTGCATAATTCATAATTTAATTAAGAACTCAGCGAAATGAAAAAAGTTACACGAGGGACATTGACGCGCCCCCTCTCTGTGCTCGCCCCTTTCCACGCCCCTGTCTCCATTTCCCATTTTCCCCCTGGTAATTGTGTGTGTGTGAGTCAATGGCTGAGAAGCCCTGCTTTTCAGTGGGAGGTTGGCCAGCGCCTTTCACTGGGCGGTGGCTTGACATCTTAGCCATGTGGCGGTGCCTGCAAATGGCCGACTGCCAACGCTGGTCCGGGCCATAAGTCAAGGAAATCTCCGCACCCAAATGACAAGATTTTCCGCAGTTGAGGGAATGCATAAACAAAGCTCTGGCCGGGATTACACTTTCGGAGGTGCGAGAATGTTTGCTAAGCCCAAAGATGCATTTCGCACAAAGACCCTAGCGGAGAAAATGGTGGTCAGGGGAAATCACTTGGATTTCCTTGGCACTTAACTGTTTTGGAGCATTTTTAAAGATCAGCAACCCTAAGAGGTTACTGGAAAACCCCTAGTTTTAAATAAATATTATTTATACTTATTCTATCCTTGGAAATTTAATGTGTATTTACTTATAGTATATAATTGGTCATTAACAAATTTCGCAAAAATGCTAGCAAAGAAAGAATTTTATTTAATGAGGTCTCTTAAAACATCACCACGATAAATATTACATTAAATAAAATCTATATAGAAAATTAACAATTAAAACCAACACTTAATTGCCTCAAATTAGTTATACCACCTAAAAATATATATTTTGTGAAAACTCATGAATTTAATATTACTGAAGGTAAATTGCAGTCATAAATATTAAATCCCTGGCCAACGAATTACCGCACATTTCCGCCGCAAAGTCGGCAATTGATTAAAACGCATTGCTGTGGCGCCCCAAAGTATGCACAGAATCAAAGCAAAAAGCGACGGCAACTGGGGAGAAGAGAACGTTGGGTGGGGAAAATGCCAACCAAACCGCAAACGATTGTTCAGAACATTGTTCGATTTTCCCCGCCTCGATTTCCACCCCATTTTCCTTCCCAATTTTCCACAGCCAACTTGTCACTGCAGAACCTAACAAGCCGCACAAAAGGCGCCCTGCGACTTGGTCAGCTCTTCATTTGGTCAGCAGCTGACAGCCACCGCCATTCGCCACCAAAAGTGCCACCGAGAACATAACCAGCAGCATCGCAGTTTGGTGGTTTTCCCCGCTTTCCCTCTCGCTTTTCCAACCCAGCCCCACCCTTCCATGGTTAATTAACTTGCCAGCGAAAAATTCCTTTGAACGAGCTCCATTTTTATACTCCCTTCGCTGCTACAAAGTTAAACGCTTTGACTTTCGCAGGAGACAAAAGGAACCCGATTTTCATCTACTAATTTAATTGCTGCGACGTGATATTGAGGGGACAAGGAGCTAATTGAGGAATTATTTCAAGACCTTATTGATTGGGAGTCAAAGGAAAGTTTGAAGCAATTAATACTTGGCTCGTCTGCCTTAAATGGCGATTTATTTTCACGACAAACTCTCTAAATCAATTATAAAAAACTTTCGAAATTTGTTAATCAATTTAAAATTATATGTGTTAATTAGAAGAGATTTCTCGTCAAACAAAACAAGTGTACATTTGAGCTCAGAACACTTTAAGATCCACTTCTAAGTTGGTTCACTAGATCTATTAGCTTAATTGAAGCTATACAATTTCCCAAGCCACTTCATATTCAAAATCCTCTGCCTAGCCTAAGCAAAATCCATCAGAATTAGCATTTTCTTATTAAAGTTAGCCCAGAATTCCCAAATTTCCAAGGCCAGCTGCCTAGATGAGCGAGTTGCATTTAAATTAACTTAATTTTCTGCTCATTTGCAAATGCAAACACTTTATACTCCACTGCGAAGACTCGCATGCAATTACAGCAGCCCACATAAATATATGGCCTTCACTTAAGTTGCACAATTTTAATTACAATTGTAGGCAAAGACACAGACACCAATGAGCCACGCCCACTAAATGGGCGTGTTGAACAACACAGAAAAAAATACGAAAAACCCGGGGCGAGTGCAATAATAAACATACAGTGGGAATAAGAGGAGAAATGCGGGTAAGAAAATGGAAAACTCGCATAGCGGAAGCGAAAATTTTCATTTAAAGCGATAAAAACTTTTATTACCACTACGAAAAATGTGGAGAATGTTTTTGGGCGCCTGGGAGTATGCAACATTTTTGCCTCTCCGCAAAAGCAAACATACAGAAGGAGCCATCGGAGTTATCTCCGCCCACAATTCGGCTTGGTTTCCAGCCACTTGTATAATCGATGTATCCATGCCGATGCCTTTCTGCCTACGGCCCCCCGTTCAGCCACGCCCCTGGAAAATCCCAGCCCCCCCTAACACCCGAGTGCCTGCCTCTGCTCCTGCTCCTGCTCCTTTGTGTTGTTTATGTTACATTTGTGTGTTGCCTGCTTTTATTGCATTTGCGGCGTCGTGATTTTCTGGCAAAACCGGTTGAGGTTGCGAATAGGAGTTTTCCTCAAAGTGGAGCACTTTTCCCCCTCCCCGGGGAAATGGCAAGCGAAAGTAGTGCAGAGGATTAGCCGAGGCGAAGGGCCCTCGTTTTAGGCTTATGAACACTGTGAGAGCATATTTCATGCTCATATTGATTTTTGATAGCAAGCAAAGCCAGGCACGAAATGTGAAAATGAAAATGTGGGAAAATAAACCGGAAAAATGGGGCAATTTTCAGCTCAAAACCATTGATGGGTTTATTTGCCTGTGCCTTTGGTTATGAATTAAATTTGGCCGAGCTTAACCAACAGATTACAACTCTATTAAGTCTATTTAATTGGGACTTCCTAATCATCTATCCCGAACAGCAAACATTGTTTCTGGAAAATTAATCCAGCTAATGCTACAACATGTGGTTAGCCTCAATTGATTTACTTGTTCGGAACAAGGACAATTACAGCTATCAAACCAATGTGTCCAGCAACTTTACCTCAACCAGAGAGTGCTCGCAGATAAACGTATAAATAACCAATTCAGATTCAATTTACGTTTATTGAATCGCTTGCACATATGGTCACTGAAAACCGAGCAAAACTATACAAAATTCGAAACAAAATATAAAAACAAAAAGTAAATGCAACGCGATGTGGACGAATCGCAAGACAAATACGCTTAAATAAATCTGCAGGCAGCTGAGATTGCTTTAATAAATATTCCCGGAGGTCAGGGGAAATGTGTTTACACAGACCAAACGAGCGGCAAAAGGGCAAACAACAGAAAGTGGGGAGGGGAAATGCCAAAGAAAATCAGCGACAATATTCGAAACATTTTTAAAACACATTTAGAAAACAAAGAGGGAAAGCAACCAGGGCGAAATGGCTGAAGCCCAACAATGTTAATGTCGAGAGGCAAGAGCTAGGTCAGCTAAAAAGGACGATAAAGGCCAGGAAAATCCAAG
Organism: Drosophila biarmipes; assembly: GCF_025231255.1. Lineage (NCBI taxonomy): Eukaryota > Metazoa > Arthropoda > Insecta > Diptera > Drosophilidae > Drosophila > Drosophila biarmipes. The sequence goes on along the minus strand of NC_066612.1, from coordinate 3,860,941 downwards.
TCAAGGAAGCGAACACATGGCGTATGCGCAATCTTCGTGTATCGCGTATCCTGCGAATGGCTGCTCTTCTGCTCCTTTGTGTGCGAGAATGGAGCGCGTGCTGACACTTAATCTTCCAGCTGACGCAGATGCAGCCCAGGATATGGTAGTCATATATCTGGCGGGCTTTGAACTTCCTAGGCGGCGGATGTCGCATGTTATCCCCAGAAAAAATAGAAAGAATAAAAGATGCATCGGGCAAAGAGGTTTTCTTCTAGGCCAAAAAGAAACTGAGTATGCGGAATGGTTGTTTTCAATTGGAAGTTCAGGCAAAGCCTAGTTTTTCGGCTTACGCTTTGGAACCCAACCACTTCAAGCTATATTACTTTTTATTGACCATTCTCCATCCAGACATAGCTTACCACTTTTCTTCTACATACCAATTTCAAACCCCATTTGGCCCACACTGCGTATGAGTTATGAAAATCATTTCCCAATATCATAAGCAGCAAATGTCACGGAGAAATGCTCACGAATACTTCAAAGTCAGAAATTGATTTAAGTCAATTAATTATAACGACCAGTAACAACACTAACAAGAAGAACTGACCGACTGGCCACTCCCTCTCACCATCATACCACGCATTCCAGCCCTTTTTAAGCCCAACCCCCTGGCAAAGAACGTCACGTTTGTGCACTGCAAAAAAATATTAGGTGTTTTGCAAGGCAATGATTGATTTACCCAAAGTATACTTCAATCTTTTATTTCAAATATGAAGAGGAAAAATATATATGTTGGTTGATGTAATCTTGAAGTAGTATCCATTGATTAACATTCGATTTCTCAATGTCGTGTTAAAGTAATAGTTTTTTTCTGAAAAAGAATTTCCCGTAGAATAAATGTATATTGAAAAAAAATTTAAAAGTTCTTATCCATTATTTAACTATTAATTTCTCAATGTTATGTTAAATTAATAGTGACAGATTTATTTCTTGTTCTACTTGTCAGGCCTGAAAAGAAGTCCATACCTATTTAACTAGAACGTAACCTCTAGTTAAAAGGTTTAGCTTGATAAAATAGAATAGATATTGAGAAGCGAAATATGTGCGAAAACTCAATGACAAAAGTTAACATTACATTGAGAAATTGGACCTAACCGGCACGTGAGGAATCAGTTCTTGAAACTGACAATATCTCATATTCCCAATACCTGTTCCTCTCCGTGTGGCCACATGAATTGACCAGCTGCTTTGGGTTTTCTATGATTTTGGGGGCGGGGGTTTTTGGGTGGGTGGCTGGATGGCCGGATGGTCTGGTGGATGGAAAAGGCCATGTAATCGTATTAGGCCAACGGAACTGGTAGCTGGCCGAGCACGTGTTAGCTGAATGAGGGGCTGGGATGGGAAAAGGTGGGTCTGGCTGGGCTGCAGGGGTACTTAAAGGTAATTGTATTTGTGCACTGCAAACATGGCGTGTTTTATTAACGGCGAGAGCGAGAGTGGAATGTGTTTACTCATATGTCTTGTCAAAGACAAGTTAATTATTTTAACATGTGTGTGGCCCTGCGCTGGTGTGCGCTCATTGTTGTGTGTTTATTTTTGGCCATCGATTTTCACACGCTCTACATTACAGGCCACACGGGCGAGCACAGTCGAAATTTCCGAGAAGATCCTGGCTCAATGGCCTGGCATATTGCCTGCCTTATTATAAACGCCCTCCTTTCCCTTTGCCGGCTGCAGGGTTTTTCCAAATATTTGCACAATATTTGTCAGAATTAATTAAGAATATGAGTGAGGGGATGAGTGGCGAAACGCTTGTGTTGTCTCAGCATATTTCAACTTTTTTGCGCCAGCCCTTGTTTACTCGAAAGCGCTTTGCATAAATTGCACAACAGAAGCCGAAAAAAATGTGCACAATTTAATTTAATTTATGCGAGGAAATTTCTTTGGCAGTGGGAATAGCAAATAAACACAGCATGCTTCTGAGAAGTTTTGAACAATGTATTCCAGGGAGTTAAGGCAAACAAGTTGTGGTAATCAGTCATAGAAGAAATACAAAAATCAAACTAAATACTAAACACAAAGTAACAATAATATTTATATATTTTTTATACACTATAAACCACTAAGGAAAATCTCAAAGCATGATTGATTAACCCGTGATTATTGATTATTACACAACGTAGTAATTAGTTATGAAACCAATTACTTCTCTCTCAGTTTCAATAATAATGTTACCCTCTTAAGCATCTAAAACATCTCCGCACCAAGTCCTTTCCGCAATTCCTGGCCCAATCCATCACTATCCGCACTGTGCCATTTATCTTACCAACTTCCTGAGGGCGCTCTCTAACCCAGCCAAAAAAAAGCCACACCTGTCACTCTGCTCCTCATCACCGACTAACGAGGCCGTAGAAAACCTGCTTATAATTACCCCACCGGATTACACATTCCCCAACAAGGCCCATTCATTAATGTCATCAAACTCTTGAAGGACAGGCGACAACGTCTTCCGTCTCGTCCTGCAAATCTGCAACATTATGTCAGCACACACACTCGGTTGGCAAATGGCTCACGTTAATGGCAAAGTCCCCGGTCCCCAAAACCCCGGCTCTACCGCTCCTGGGATTTCCACAAAGTTGCAGTTGCTGCAAATGCCATAAAAAGCCAACAGAAACGGCAGCAACAGCAGTGGCAACAATAAAAGCAGAAACATCTAGGCTGTGGATCTCAGCTCTGGATGTTCTGGCCAGGTTTTCATTCAGGTGAACGACTTGAATTTGCCGAATGAAAACGTTTCGTTTCGGTTTTATGGCCCAGCCTGCGATAGTTAACATTTTTGCAGCGCAGAATGGAGCTCAAGTATGCAGGTGCCACCAATTTAATGACATTTGCTTAACGACGGCTAGAAAACATATATATTTCGTTAGGGAAAATTGGAGGAAGAATTGCGGGAAGTATTATTAAAGTTTTTGATTTAGGGCACTTACATCTAAAATTTCTTAAATAAAGTGTATAGCTAGTCAGGCATTTTTCCACTTTCATTTCCTTATAATTCCCAACCGATTTGTCAGCTTAAAATGGCCAACATTTTGTTTGTTTCTTGTCGAGTGAAGAGCAAAAGCTGTGCTGAGGAGGCTAAAGAGGTGGATGGATGCACTCGGCAGTGTCTCTGTGTAACTTGAACAACTTCAGGCTGCCTCTTCGGCAATTCGAGATTGCCTCTCCAGGACCCTCAGCCACGCCCCCTGCGTCCCGCCGCCCACTTGGCTCCCGGCCAGTTCGAGCCATTCGTGCGCATTTCATGCTGCCTGTGTTTACAAGCTAAATTCATTCGCCGCCGCTCGTCGCCTGCCGTCATCAGCAACGTGATGATATCCCCGTACCTCTGGTACATAGGATATGGAGGACCCCCTAGTTGTTTTCCACCTAGATATTGCCGCTCTATCTGTATCTCAACCCCATTGTTGTTGGCCGCCTGAGAATGCGGGCGCTGCTGATGGGGAAATGGCTGCAACAATGGCAACACGAGCCTCATCAGCATCATTGGGATCTATTGCATGGCGTCAACCTGACAACGGGAAATGCACTCGGGGAAAATGGGTGTTCAAATTTTTGGGATTTTTCATCATAATACATAGGTTCCTTAAGTTTCCTAACGATTGTGTATAAGGTTTATCAGTTCGAATAGGTACAAAATCATTTTAAAAATGATTGAAAATTACATTTCTTTTGAATCATTTTTAATATTTAAAAATATTTCAGTGCAATTTGAACATTGAAAATGTTGTCCCATCTACCATAGCCACATGAGATAATTTTATGCAAGTCAGTCGACGCTAGCATCCTTCAATTTGTTCAGGACTTTAATTTCCAGCTGCAGGAAGTTACCAATCTTTTGCTCTGCCCCATATTAGCTGAATATAATCCCAACATTATGACTGACGTTGGCCATATCGTCTTTCGCTCAAACAATATGGTCAGAAAACTCTCCAATCCCTGGAGCAACGACGAGAGGGAATGGAGTGGCCTGGTCGTTGACCAAGTTAAGTCGGATTTATGTTGATGATGCACTCGAGTTATGAGGCGCCTGGCTGCAAGTCCTAGTCGAGATGCGGAATCCAAAGCCATCTCCCTGTTTGCCAGTGTCCTGGTCAGCTTTCCGTTGCCTGGCTGCAATTGACGTTGCGAGCAGCAGAAGATATTTATTTTCCACCAAAGAAAAATAACCAAAACCCTAAATTTTTAGTCAACACACTAGACAAGCGACTGGAAAACAAGAAAGCAATATTTTCACTTTAAAAAATATCTTTTATATTATGGTAAAGTTTATGTTGTTTATGTTTCCCCTACTGCGGGTACATTTATAGCCTCCCGTCTCCATCCTCCTTGCCCAGCGCTATAACAGCCAAGCATCGAAGTACCAAAAGCACCAAAAACTAACCCAAATCCAGGCAGCATATGTGCGATATGCGAACAAGTTCTCGGGTTTATTTTGACACATGGGTAATGGGAAAATGTAGTGTACATCTGGCCATCAGAGGAAGCGATATGAAGTGGAAAGCCACATGGCGGCATTATGGATTAGATGTGTAAAACGCTTTGCGACTGTCACACAAAGTGATGTGCCATTCGGGGATTCGCTTTGGGTTTTACCAACTTACATACTATATATTTATTTTCCAACTGGCGCTCTCCCAATCGGATTAGAGTGAAAATCATTGCAGCAGTTAGCCTTCATTTATAATCAATTTATTTTACTAATTTTCCACCACTAAATCGTAGGTGAAAATCTGCTTAATTAATCCCCACTAGCTTAAAGCTACACAGGTTTGAATTAAATGTGGTCTAAATAAAATACCCTCAGTTGTGGTGTACACAAACTGTTTAATTGCCACTTTAGAGGGACAGATCCAGAGCTTTTCACCCTGCTCAAACAATTGCTGCCGCAAATATTAACCCAGAATACTCATGGTTTCTTTATGCGCTCTGCACTTTTTACAGATTGCAAATTGAAAATGGCAGCAACAATGTGAACGACCAGAAGAGCAACAATACCCCGGCGAAGAGCTCTGAAAATAAGCAGCGAGAAAATAGAGAAAAATATCAGATAGATAGACAAATCATAAGCAAGAATGCCGGGCACTTGCGGAGGACTGTGAGGATTGCAAGGATGCTGATGCTGATGCGATGCGAAGGCGACGCAGATTGCATTCAAGGACCGCTGGGCCAGCAAGCAATCAGTGGGGCAGACAATGAGAACTAATAAAGCACTTAAGCGGATAGAAGACCAGCAACAAGGACACTCTCTAGAAGCAGCCGGAGCAGCAGAAGCATCAATCACACTAAGATTCCCCACGCGACCACGGGGCGTATGATCAACGTGCATCAGCTTGATACCCAGACAATGGCGGAAGCGCCTCAAATTAGACGCGACATGGGTCGCCGGTGCGCCACATTGCCTTCGCAGGACACGGACTTGGACTGTGTGGAAAGCCCAGTGTCCAGGACAACCAGCACCACACCGCTGACAGCCAATGGAGCCACCACCACCGGGCTGGCACTCGCCGCAGCCCCGCAAGACATGCAACGAAACCACCTGCTAGAGATGCCAACAGCAACCATAGAGAAACCAACGATAAGAGCCACCATCAGCACCACCAGAGCCCCGGCAACTGCAGCAACAGCCGCTCGGTTCGGCTGCCCTGCCACATTAGGGATATTAGCCAAGGGCCTGCTGCTGCCCATCCTGGTCCTGGGCGCCCTCGTGGGCGGCAGCCAGGCGGGATTCGCCTGCCTCAGCAATCCCTGTGTGTTCGGCGTGTGCATCGACGGACTGAACAGGTGAGTTCAGGTGCAAGACTGCAGAGCGCTTCGACAAATGGCTAGAGATGGCAGCTGCTAAGTACTCCAATTCGGTTTTAGGATGGTAGAAAGCTAAAGAGGGTTTTCAAAAAATATACATATACCATTTTTACACACGGTTTATTTTTAATTTAAAATTATAAGTAAATTTTACAGTCGAAGTTTATTCATATTTTTAGAATGATGTATAAGCATTCTTTTCAAGGACCTTTTGATATTTTAGACTAAATTATTTGTCTATTTATAGTTTATAGATACAGCTTTTCCGAAATATCTATATCTCTATAGAGGTTTGGTTTTAAAATCATTAAAATTACATTTTCTAAATTTACATAAATATTATATTAAATGGTTTGGTAAAGTAGAGATCCCTCAACGAGCACACAATTTTAATGATCAGATAAAAATAGGATATCGAATTCAGATAATTTTCGATGGGTGCTCTTCATTTAATTTCCTTCCGATTCGCTGGATCCCTGGCAGTGCTTGCAGCGTCCTTAGCAAATGGTTAAAAACTTTGCCCACCCATCCCCCTTTTTTTTGCTTATTATCGGCCCGGCAGCGACCAATAAACCCGTCCAACACACTTCGAGTGGCAATAAACTTGCGCCACTTGAGCATCAGCAGAGCGACCAGCTTCAGTTTCAGTTGCCATCGCCGGATTTTCCGAGCCCTGCGATCCCCTGCCACATATGGCACACACAGGCAAGCCTCGCTGCTGATGCCTCCACTTAGCAGGGAAATGAATTTGCCCCAGCTGTCCCCGCAGCCCCCTTGGTTTTATTTTCTGCTCCCGGTTCGGGGGCAGAAGTTCCCCAACCACCGGCACATCCTTCACACTTTTTTAATGCATGCCCGTTTAAATGGGGTTAAGTTGCGGCCACTGCAAATGGGGAAAATGCGGAGCCGGAAGGGCCTGGGGCGGGCCAAAGGGGTTGAGTGGGTTTCAATTGCAAGCAGCTGGAAAGTTATTAACTTGGACGGCCAAACCAAAGTGCATTCTTAATGCGGCAAATTTATAGGCAAGATATGCAAAATATTTCGAGTTTTATTGAAATGCAGCTGGCAAATCAGATGGAATTTAATTAGGTCTTCTCTCTAACCATAATCATGTTTTAGGAAGATTAAAGTTTCTGGTTGAAATTGGAATTTAATAATAACAAATATTTAATTTGAGATCTAGTCAAGACTCTGGGCACTTGATTTAAAATGCTCACTTTTATTTTAAAACCAAATCTCAAGCACATTTTTATTCAAGGCAAAACTATGCAAATCCATTGCAAATACCAACCGAGTCTTCATTTCATCTCAAATTCAAATCAGAGAAGAGCCCCAAATTGCTGCACTTCCAGCCATTCAATGGGATAAACTTTGAGGCTTAACTGTCAGAGATTCAACCATGAGATTTTTGCCCAGACCTACATACTATATATATGTGCTCAGACCGATTGCACAAACAAGCTAGAAGACGGGAGAGTTTTTCTCCTTGACGCCGTTTATACAACTAAGTAACTGCCATTTTATTTTTCCTCGCTCACTTCGCGATATATGCAACCGCTAATCCCGCCCAAAAACCGTCCAAAACCATCCAGAACCACCCAGCCGGCGACGGGAAAAGCGGTTAAGATATTTTTTTACGATAGCTCCATGCGAAAGCTGCAAGTCAAATGCGGAATGCGAAAAGCAGAAGCTTGAAATCTCTTGCCGCCTGCATTTCCCCCGGCCGAAGAGGAAAAACTCCGGCTGGCCAAGGCGGATGGATGGGAAAGTTTATGTGCTGGCAAGCGAAATTTATAGCTGCAATTAAATTTAACACGCTGCCATGAGATTTAAACGGATTAACTGAATAGTTTTCGACCATCTTAGACTTGGCAGGCCAACGGTTCGCAGGGGGGCCAATATCGCGGTGGAGTTTACTGGCTTCGGGGAACATTGATATTTTATTGGTTTATCCTGGTTTACTCGCCCGATAAGCGGGCTCTTAACTGTTTTATGAGTTCCCCCTAAAAACGGCAATAAAAGCGGACTGTAAAAGATGAGCAGTGGGATATGATTTGCTTGGCAAATTGCCAAAGCCATTAAGTAGTTAAAGCAATTGAGATTTGATAATACTTAAAGGAGGAGACACTTAAATTTGAAAGAATCTTGAGAAGGTTTTTTTAATATTTTTATGCTTTCTTTTGACAAACAAATAAGTTTTTAAAAACTCTTTTTCTATTTATAAGTACTGATAAATTACCGGAAGAGCACTGTTTAATAAATCAAATTGGTGAGCTGAGTAACTTTACATGATAAAAAAGGCCCGTTCGCCCTTGACAACACTTTATATAAAATTTGTACAACGTTTGATGTTATATATCTACCAGATTTGGCATTTTTCCGGCGGATTCAGCAGCGCGGTATTTGGGCAGCTAAAAATTTCCCCAAAGGCAGCTAGATTTTTGACCGCCTCGTTGAGAGCCACCTTGTCGCCCACAAACCTCTGGGCCAGAGTGATAAGGAAGAGCTTTTTCAGCGGCACCTTGGTGAACGCTGGCTGGGTCTGGCTGAACTCGAAATCGCCACCAAAATGGGCATCGTAGGCCAGTCCGAGAGACACCACATGGGCCAAACGAGAGTCCGGATCCATCGAATCCGTTTGATTCAGGCAGACTGTTCCGTTGGCATACACTTCGTTATCTGTGAAATTCAGCATCTTATCATTATAGTTGGATAGGCTGTCGAAAACAAGGTTGTTGGGCCAGAAGGCTATGACTATTTTTTCGGCCAAAGAGAGTCCCAGAAGGCTCGTCTTGAAGACGTCATGACTCTCGGTCGCAAAGAAGGGCTCTTGCAGCAGAACATAGGGCACAATTATGAAAGTAAAAGTATCTTGAAGTTTGGCTTCGGGAAACACGTCGTTGGGATTATCTTCGAGAATAAAGAAGCCACTTCCCTTGGGCACTGGCCCGTCCAATTGCGCCAGATGTCGTCGCATTCGGTGCTCCAGAACGTTGAGCTGTGCCTTGGCGAAATCCGGATCGGTGTCCAAGTCCAAGTCGTCGTAGAAGCTGGTGACGAAGCGGCGATGATTCACATTGTTGGGCAGCCGGCCCACTTTGACCGAGATGGCGAGCAGCCTCTGCTGAAGATAAGACACCTCATCGGCTGTCAAGTTCAATCGATTCTCCTCCAGCCTGCGCATAAAGCTTTGGAAAACCGCCTGAAAGATTCGTTCAACTTCTTTGGTATACCCCTCTAGCTTTCCATGTCCCAGGTAATGGTTCTTGAAGAGCAGTTCGCTGGCCAGATCCATTTGACTGGCGACGGCAGCGGCACAATCACTGGGATTGCCATCTAAACTGTGTCCCTTCAGGCCGAGCACAAACTGGGAGAATCGAACCATCAGGTAGCCGACCACCACTTCCTCATGGTACTTCCCGAGGACTGCATTTAAGCCCGCGAAATACACTAAATCCCCCGTCGTCACATTGTAACTGGACTCAAAGGGGCGTCCAAAGAGGATCTCCAGGTACCTCTCCAGCCGTATATCAGTCCTGTTGCCAAAGTCTTCCAGAGATATTTCGTAAGTAGAACGTGGATGAAGGCTCAGTTCCTGAAGGTCAGAGTTAAGTTGGTTTATGGCTCTGGTCAAGGGAGCAACCCTGTCGGACTCCACTCCGGTGACTTCCAATAGCTCCTCAATTTCAGTTATGTTTTCGAGGTTGGGCGCCCCAATAAGTATAGAAAACTGGTTACCCTTACTATAGTTGGGTTCTACGTTCAACTGGATTAGGATATTAGCTCCGTAGCGCTGTAGGCGCGCAATGCTCTCCAGCCACTGGAACTGCTGCTCAGGCCAAAAAGTGCCAGGAGGTGCTAGTTGGGGCCAGGTTAGATTCTCGGCCGGGGAAACCAGCTCCAGATAGTGCCTCACGAATCGGCTGTCTTCCGGGGCTGTGCGACAGGTGCGGTAGTAGCGCCACACCTTCTCCTCCACAGAGTGCTCGTCGACGAAGACTCGGTCCTCGAGCAGCTCGAACAAGGTCTGCATCTTACCATTGTACTGGCGGCTGAGAATGTCTTGCAGAGACGATTCTCCATCGTCCGCGTGTAGATCCTCAAAGTGCCCCGTGGCGTAGTTGTGAAAGTCCTCGCAGGGATCGGCACTGTGGTTCACATGCTGTCTTACGTAGTTTAGGATTCGCCTATTGGCGGACCTGCTAGCTCTTGCCTCGTCTGCAATGCCAAGGAGAAGCAGCAGAAAGAAGATTCGGACTACTTCCTCCATTTTAGTCGAATAACTGATGCTTCCGCACCAGAAAAACGGAATTATATAGCCAACTGATAACGCAGGGGTCGCCAGCAGTCGTCTAATATTGTTTTTTGGTGATAGTTGGTGTTATTTTTAGCTACAATCAAATTGATAATGGAATTCGAATTCCGCAAAAATCTTCCAAAGTCAAAAAACAAGTTCTTGAATAAAAAAATGATAACCTTCGACTAGCTTAAGTTTCTATACCCTCGAAGGTCGCTCCCATGGAAGTATTGATTGTTCAGAGCTTTCTCAATTTTTGTTAACTAAAACTTATTACAGAAATATAAGTTTTACTAAAAATAAAGTTTAATTTATCAACTAAAAGCACCTCCTAACAAGTAAAAATTTTGTTACGATCGCACCTTAAACAAACTTTTGTGACAAAATTAATGAAACGATCTGATAATACAATAAACTTACTAAATTTTTGTAATTCGCCACTCATTATAAAAATCTAAGAACTATTTTTTTATTTACTAGATCGCATATTCAATTTCGCCACTAAAGTTGATATCAGAACTTTGGTTTCTTGGAGGTGCATTCGTCACTATGTTTTTACCTTCTTAAGAGGCGTTTTTCTTCTATTCGGTATACAAAAGAAATGATGTAAAGTAGACTCTACCTTTTACAAACAAATGACAGACTTACAGGGTAACAAGAAAACGGCAGCCCTTTCCAACCCTCCAATTCCTTAACAAACTTGCACTCAGCTATTCTGCCCGCAAAGAAGCATTCCAATGGCATTAGGTAGTCATTTCCCACTTGCTCCCGGCTGAAGGCTACAAATCAAACGGTCTCCCGGGTGAAAATGTCCAACCGAAGGCCATAATCAGGCGGAATAGAATCTCGGGGGCTTCGCTCGGGCAAAAATGGAAACAAGGACCGACTACTACACAGCCGACGAGTGTATGTAGGTGCTTATCCCCGTGCTTAGCCCATAACAGACATGTGCCCCGGGAGCCCTCGGCTGCCTCCTGCATCCTAATGTAATCCATTATAAGGGACAACAGTAAGCCAACGTCACTTACTCTGTACACGGGTAGAGAAACTTCTTTAATTAAGCCGGTTACCTGGCAGCAGCTTTTGCCATGTTGCACTGCTCCTCGGGCAACACTCGGCCGCAGTTCCCCTGACACTTTTTTCGGCCCCTGCATTTCCGTTTCCGTTTCAATTTCAATTCGGTTTGCCGAAATAGAAATGGAAATGGAAAAACTCAATCCCCAATGTCTACCAAATATTTATTTCCACAACTTTTCAAGTCTTGTGTTACGCTGAGCGAAAGTTTATGGCACTCAAATGGCTAGCCGGCTGGCTGTAGGGTATGCAGTGTATTATGCCGGAATGCAGGAGATCTGAGTGTGCATAAGCCAGGGTAATTTATTCAGGAAATTTACGAATATAAAAGAATGGGTATATTAAAAAAAATGAAATATGTATATATAAATACATATGCTTCGCGAGCAATATTTAATATTAAGTGTTTTTAATAGCTACACAATTATTTTAATAAAATATGTAACATAATAAATATAATATACATAAAAAACAAGTGCCAACATATTTCTATGTATAATGGGGTTATAAAAATACCTTTTTAATAAGATAGTATTTTATTATCGAAACATGCATAAATTTATATTTCAAGATTTTATTGCTACAAACAAATTTTTATATTTTCAGTAATGAATATAATTTCCTAAAATAAGTAATGGAAATAATACGAATAATAATTGGCAACAGAAATAATATGGGCGGGATATTCATCCCAGAGGTGGTTTTCCCTTCAATAACTGCCAACTGTCATTATAGTCCTCCTACCTACCCTTTTTGTACTTGCCATATCGTGCCATTTGTCGAAACTATTTTTATCCAAAGCTCGCTTTCTCTCTAACTATGGGTTTTCTCTACTTTCTTTTTGCCATCCTGATATCCTGCTGTTTTTTACCAACGTTTGATGCATCATTGACACACCGTTCCGCACACCCACCGCAACTCGATGGCAACAACTGAAACAACTAAAACAACAGCTCGTACTCGTGTTACTGCATTGATGGCTACACAGGGATCCAGTGCCAAACGAATTGGGACGAATGCTGGTCGAGTCCTTGTCAGAACGGCGGGACATGTGTGGACGGTGTGGCCTACTACAATTGTACGTGTCCGGAAGGATTTTCTGGTAAGTGTGCCCCACGCTATCTAACCGGGGGTGCCCCCCTTTACGGGATATGTGATGGGTGTGATGGAGAGGAGCGTGCGCTGCCTGAATGCGGTTTGCTTTTGGGGCCAGCAGCATCCAGCTGAAATGCTCTAAACTAAAGCGTTGCTCATGCACTGAAAATAATAACTTACAGTACTCCTAATAAATATTAAATATAACAGAAGAAAATTTAAAATAAAGAATGAAGTATTAAAGTTTTATTACCATGAAAAAAATCGTCATGAAATCCGATGTATTAAAGGTCATATTAAATATAAATTTAACTTTAGAACAAAACATTTCATATTGTTATGTTCTAAACATTTTATTTTATTTTTTCTAAAACTTTAAGAGCTTTATTATTTCTTTTAGTATTTTATTTACTATTTATTTTTGGTTTTTATTTAATATAAAAAGCAATTACCATAATACTTAAATTTCTCGCAGTCCATTTTAGCAAATAGAAAAGCCGGGGGAGAAAGGGTTATGCGGCAAAGCGGAGTGGCAAGCCAGTTGAGTGGGTGAAGTTCCTCTTCCGTTCCACGTGCGAAATGTATTTTTATTAAGCCAACATAAAAAACTCAGTCTCGCTTGGTTTGCACTTGGTTGGAGAGCCTGAGACAGATCCCCCGGCCCAAAAAAGCGCCGGCTCCGGCAAATAGAGAGGAATTCCTGGCAGGACGCGCACACAGGATTCTCCTTTTTGCCCCCAAACGTATTTGTAAAATTTACGCGGCACGAGAAAGGGGCGAAATAAAAATATAACGTACAATGCTCGTTTTTACTTATTTCCCCGGCATTTGCTCACATGTGTCTATTCTTCTTTTTAACGCGTCCTGAGAGGGAGCGGCCAAGAGGATGGAAAAAATCCAAATATAATACAGAAAACAGGGAGTCAGTGAAGTGCAGAAGCCTTTTATACCCTTAAAATGGTGTTGATTTGGCGGGGCCAAGTGCTTGAGATGAGGGTTTTCAATAGTCTGCGTCATTTTCGTTCTTAGAGGTTATAGATTGGAATTAATAGGACCAGGATTGTTCCTTTTATTTTATATTTGATAGACATCTACCTTAACTTAACATTACAATTTTAATTGAAATTCAAAACATATTATTACAGAGTTTATAAAATGGTATATGCTAAGAATTAAACATTGTTAAGTACTAAGATATCTTCAAAAGATCCAAAGACTTTTAAAATATAGTTGCAAATACTCTTAAAAAAATGCGAGGCTTTTTCGATTTTATTTGTACTTTATATCTTAACAGTTAAGATTTTTTCCTTACAATCCGAACTGAAGAACCCCTGTCTTTAGAGCATCTGAAAAAGTGAGGTGATCAAAGTCGGGCGAGAAAACCGCTTTGAGAGATCTCCAAAGGCGTTAAAACGGAGGCAATCCGAACGGGGCCAAGGGGCAAAATGGGGAAAAGTGGAAATGGAAAATGGGAAACGGGGAAAATGCGAAAGCCCAAGCTGGCAAACCGACTTTAATGTTGTCTATTGTGGTAGTCAATGTTGGGTGCTTAACTTGCCACTTGCCACTGCGTGTGTGTGAGTGTGTATCTGTGTGGGCCAAGCACGGAAGTCCCACCATGAATGTATCTAATGCTCATCCTTTGGCTTCGTGCACAAGATGCACACATAAACACATTTACTTATGGTACGTGTGAGAGGCGAAGCACTTAGTGTCCGTCCATACATTTTCTTTTCCTTTATTTTTGCCACCCCTTGGTGCACAAAGTTGACTTTATAAAATTTAGTGAAATTTATAGCCAGAGTATATAGGTGTAATATGTGCCGGGTTCGTATTTGTAGTCGTATCAACTCTAGACCAAAGCCGTATTACAAATTGCAGCAAATTTGTTCGGGAACTTTGCTGATGAGTTCAACGAGTGGAACTCCAGCTGAACAATCAGGCCAAGAGAGGTGGCTAAATGATATGAACGAGTGGCCGAAGGGAGGGCTGGAACTCTAAAAACAGACCAAACTCATTGACTGACTCTTTTGGCCCAAAGAGTCTTGGGAATAAATTACCGAGTTTGCCCGGAACATGGGTTACATGTGTTTTTCGGTTGGTTGGACGCATCTGAATTGAAACAGTGGAGAATAAAATTGTAGGATGTTGAAAGTTGTGTTTTTATTAAGAAAGAAGCTTAAACTTAGAAGCAGTGAGTGATTCAGAGACTGTGAAAATATAGAAGGTTGCACTACTATAAATTTAAATAAGCTCTCACACAAATTCCCAATGATTTTGAATCAATAAACGAGTTTAACGCACTAGTTACGCTATAGTTCCTAAACAGTTCTAGATATCCATATTTTAAAATTCAACTAAAACAGCTTGTAAATTATAATGCCTTTCGGATATGGCTACGCTATAAATCAAATATTTTGTAAATGTTATTGCTTTTCAGACAGTTTCCTTAATAAATCCCAAATAAACCCAGTAAAAATCTCAAATAAACGTTTTTCCATCACTCATACGACCCGTTTACCAAGTTCGCTGCCTCATCGTAGAACAACTTTTATCGTCTGCAGCCGAAACAATTGCATTAATTTAACATAAATAGAGCGGAGCCAAACAAAGGCCCACAAAGCATAAGCACTGCAAATGAAATCAACACAAAAACAAATAAAATTATGCACTGCACAATCCCTGGGCCCCGACTTCCCCACCGATTTTTCAGAGGAAACTAAGCGATTCCATTGCAAATTGCTCTCGGGCCCGGGAACAAAAAAGACAAGCCCAGAAAAAATATGCATAACAAATTCAGCGCTTAAAAAAGGAAAGCAGAATATGCTTTTTACCAGGGCAGCCGCAAAAAAAAATAAATTAAATATACACACTCTCATATATAATAAATAGATTTTTTGCCAAAAGCACGCGGAATGTCGGAAATGAAGCTATAAACGGAGGGCAAAAAAAGTGACCCAAAAAAATTATGTTAAAATGCAGAAAAATTCTGGGAAATTTCGAAATGAAATGCAGTCTATGAATAGGAGTCTAACGCAAAACAAAGCGAAAGTAACGGATGCAATGAGTTCTGAAAAAGAAAGATGGGCGCAGAAGCAGGAAAATGGGCAGACGCCTCGGGGCATTATTTAACCGCTCATTGAGTTTTGGAAAGCTTTCACCTTGGTCAAAACCCCCTTTTAAGGAATCACCGACTGCAAATGAAAGGGACCGCAAGATAATGTCGGAGCGGGACGGCCGGCGTTCTAATTAATTTTATGAGCTTCCTTTGCATTTCGCATATTTTCGCGGCCTTTTTGCCCTATTTATTTTTTGGCTAGTTTGCTCTGGCGTTTATGTTTATGCCTTTTTGAAGTGGTTGCGGATTTTAGCTATATCTATGGGGTGTGGTGCCGTGTAGATCGTTATTTCGTCTGTCCCACTTACCAAGTCTTTGTGCTGGATCCTAGGACTTTGGGGATAAAGTGGTTGCTTTGATTGGGTTTTCACTTTCACGCTATCTCTTTGACATCCGCGTTACTCTGACCTGGTTTAATCAGAGTAATTACGGGAGCAGCTGAAATTGTAAAAAAATCAAATACATTTTAAAAGGTGGGACTTACTAAAATCATGAAATATTAGGAAATATAACAAATATACTTGTATAAATTGGTTTTAAATCGTAAGAAACTAATTCAAGAGTTATTAAAGCTCAGTTGTGTAAAATTTGAAATGCATTCTTTTAAAATACAATATGTACAATGATTTATCGAATACACATTTAATTGCATACTTTTAGACACTTTTATAAAATGAATTTTCTTATTATAAGGTTTTAAATTATTCCTATTATGTATAATTTGTATATTACTCATTTAATATTTCAATATTTTATAAGTAAAAATCATCTAAATGTATAGAATAAAAAAACGAATGACGTCTTATGAATTAAATTCATAGGCAACTTTTACATATTTTATTGCATACTTCTAGACACCTCTTTATGTTCGTTACATGCTTTTTATGTCGAATATCTCCTCTGAACTTTCAAGATCATCCGTAGCATAAGAACATCTCGCCAAGAGCCTGCAATTCTCTCTGTAAACAGCAATCACCAACAGCTTAACCTTGCTCTGCTGACACACACACAGCGTACCCCTACACTCACACAATCCAATAACAAAGCGTTGGGCATGCTTTTGTCCTTTTGCTCCTTGGCTCCTGGCCTTTATGCAATCATTTCAGCCACCAAGTGAAAAGTGTAGGGAAATGGAAAACGAGGGTTGGGCAAAGCGGTTGGCTCCATTGCAACGCGAAAACAATAAGAAGAGAGGAGGTGGAAGGGCGTTGGTTTCTGCAGGATGGAAGAAGGTCTTCCTCGGCCTATTCACCATTGAAATTTCGCATTTCACATTCATGCAAATGCAGCAAATCAACAATGAAATAATAATAAAGGATGGCATTCAAATGTGGCCAGAACGATGAGGAAAATACTCTGTAAATATTAGGTTGAAAGCAGAAAAATAAATACTTAAATAGGATCTTTGAGAAAAAATAAAAAATGTACTTTATTAATAAATGTCTTTAACTTGACAAATAATTTAGATCTTAATGACAGATAGGTATTAACATACCTTAAATAACATATGCCTTATATCAGAGTAATGACGAATTGTGTAAAATTCTCACCTTGGAAACCCAACTCATTAGGGTATGAAAACGCATTCGAATTGCAGCAATGCAGTTTGAGCAACGACTCCTCTGTTTTTTCCCCCACACACACACTTGATATTTTATCGTAATTTTCCTGGGCAGAAGGTCCTTTTTTAGGACTGCTTCATCAGCGGTTTTTGAGCGAGCGACTGCGTGTGTGCGCATAAATTTGCACCTGTTCACCTGTTCGCTCCACTTTTTCGCGCTCGCTGGCAATTTGCACACATTTCCGCGCAGCCAGGGAGATACATTCAATCAAGCATCTGGTTGCTCAGTCGCAGGATCATTCATCGATTCATGGCTCTATTTGGTTGCTTCTGGTTGCACTCCCCTGATTTTCCGGCACCCAACGCGGCATCCTTTAATCAGAGTCACATGCTTTAATTCCTGACAGCCCCGATTTACAGCGTTAAATATTCACCCAATTTTCAATTACATGACTCAGCGAATCGCATGCATTTTTTATTTCAATTACCCAGCGGAAAACGCGAACCAATAAATGGTACATATATTCGGGTTTATAAATAGAATTCGAACCCAACTGTTTCTCATTTCGCAGAGGTGGCTAATCAATGGTCCTTTGGGACTCAATTCTGTTGTTATTCTGTGCGACAGTGGCGTAAAATATTCATGGCTTTATTGATTTTATAATGTCAGCCCAGTGGGTTTGATGAACTTTTCACATGTGCGGTGGGGCTGGGTTATTTTTGTTTGCTTTGTCACGGGTCCTGGGATTAGCCGTGTAATCGAATACGATTAAGATTTTTATTTGCCCGAACAGCAGATGTGATTAAATAGTTTTGTGGCAAAAAGGCCTAATAGGCTTTATGTCAAACGAGATAAAATATCAATCAATTAAGGATACTCAAAGCATTGATGCTTTAAATCCCATTGCTCAACTTAATTGGTGGTTAAACCTAATCGGGAAAATGTTTCGCTTACTTTCAAGTCAGGGTATTAATAAACGCTTTTCTTACAGAGCAGGTCCACGAAAGTCGATAGAAAATGTAAGCGCACAACGTTGCCTAGGGACGAGGAATTTTCCAGGAAAATTTATAGGAAGGAAAACGGGTAATCAAAGCTGGGAAAATGTAGTACAAAATGCAATTAATTAAAAGCCCTAATACACCCACACTTCCCAAGCCGTTTTGTGGGTGTAAACGTGTGCATTACTTTTCCCCCGTGAAAATGAGCAAAGCTTTCCCATTTCCTTGCTCATTGTCAAGGATTCCCCTCAGAAAAAAAATGGAACTAAGCAATTGGATGAGCAACAATGCGCACCACAAGACATTCAAGTGCAGGCCAAGCATTTCACTTAGTGGTAAACTGAAAGAAAATGTACTATATGTTCTAGCAAAAAAAATAAAATTGAAATACAAATATTAAAGAAGATTCGAAGTAAATTGCCTGGAAAATGCATTTCAAAGGCTAACTTCCTATTTTACTGCATACTTTTAGGTGCATTTTAAAGAGATTTAAAAAATACCACTTTTTTTTCGATAAATTATGTTTTGTTATTATCTAATTTTTTTTTTTTACTTAAAATGAAAACCGTTTTCTATAACTATCCTAGTTAATTTAATTTTTTACTCTCTTTCGAGGCCACTTTTTAGCGTGTAGATATGCGAATTGAAATTGCTGGATTGCGAGTGACATGAATTGCTCGGGTTTTCGACTGGGGGCTGGCTGTGTGAATGGATCCCGTGATTAGTTTCCCCGTCGCATTCGAGAGCAGCCCAGAATCCGTGCCACCGGAGTAGGATTCGGTGGCGGGAGATGAACCAAAGTGCATTTCATTACTCACTGTCGCAGGTCGCAAGCAGCGATTTACGGCAATGGATTCAAAGGAAGCTAGCTGGCCAACCCCCGAATATCACGAAAACCCCCAGTTCCACTCCCAATCCAATGATAATAGATTGCTCTGGCTAGGATTAGTTTCGCATACAAATTGCGGCAAGGACGTGGTTCAAATCCCAACAAGCTAAATACCGTTCATGGTCCGGGGTAATTGAAGAATTTGAAATGAATAAACCAATATATTAGAAGGATTTGGGGGAATGTTAGGCCACTTGCAACAGGGGGAGTATGTGAAAGTACTGAGAAATAGTGATTTAACCAATTAAAACCTGTCTAAATTCGATTTGATCTCAAATTCTTAAAGGCAGAAACATTCCTGATGGAAAATTCAGAGCAAAAACCGAATTCTTTCAGCCTTTGTTCCCAATTCTAGTTGCTGTTAATTATAACTTAAGCCGAATCCTGATCTTTGTTGGACTGCCGGCTCTTTCAGCTCTCTGTGCACTCACTCGTTCATTTATGCATTCATTCAGAGATTTCAGGGGAAGCTGCAGACAAGTATCTGAATATGCAGCATAAAATGCAAACGAAATGTGCAATATTTTCAACTTATGCACCTTTAGAAACGATGCCAGATTTCGAATGCACACTCACCCAGCTCTGCCCCAGCGATTCTCCATTACTCACAATATATATCCTCCATGGGAGAAGGTAACAGGCAAATAAGAAGCACGAAATGTGTGCAGATAAAATTCAAATTTCAATTTGTGCATCGACTGCCAGGGGGGAATGGGAAGGGACAAGCTGCCTCAAGGACTCGGGGGGAAAATGGCCATGTTTATTGTGACTCGAAGCCAAAACAAATGTTCGTACCTTGTTGCACAAATGTTTACAGTTCGCTGCCAGCAGCAAATAATAACAAAAAAAAGAGAAATACATAACAAGGAAACGATGAAGAGGCAGCAAAAGAAGCATGACAGGCAAAAAAGTTTCAATAAAGAAAAATGGGGAGCTGCTAAAGTCAGGCCAAAATAAAACATGAAAAAATATGGAAAATGATGTGAAGAACATTGATTGAAAAAGAAAATGTCGGGGTCAAGTACAAAGCAGGAAAAGCATTGAAAAATTAAACAAAACTTAAAAAACACTTTTATATACTCTTAAAACATATTATAACATGTGTTTCAGCCATATAGATCTCTTAAGTAAGAACCCCTCACAAACATTTATCAATCTCAAATATTTTGCCAACCGAAACTTGATCAATATTTTACCAGCACTTAAAATTTGATTAATGGTTTATTTTTCTTATCTTTTTCATTTCAAATATTCCAACAATCGACATGAAGAATGTCAGAATTGTGCGCCTCTTTTTTATTTTTATTTTCAAATTCCCAAATGGAAACCGAGAAAACCCGGACAACCAAAGCCCGTCCATTAAACAAAGCAAAAAAAAGCGACAAAGAGATAGAGGGTAAAATTGTGCGTCCAATTCGAAAAAATTCATTCATAAAACATGCCTCGTAGATTGCGGCAGTGAGTGTAGCATTTTTCGTGCCCACAAAAATGACCGATGCTGCCCCCCTTTTGCCCCATCGTCAACCCCCTTTTCCCTGCCCGTAACCATGGACATGGTGAAATAAAATGAAAATCGATTTTCACTTTAACGACTTCACACATTGCACGGTGCCCCAAGAAAAAGCTTTGCAAAGGCCCCACCGAAACCACAAACGGAGCCAAAACAATGAACAAGAAAAACCAGAAATCATCGTGAATGCATTGAGGAAAGGTAAACCCAGACGATGTGAGAAAGATTTTAGGGAGGGGGCCCATTGGTCTACTGAATTTGGGTTAAGAACTGTGCGTAAGGGGTTTTCTAGCTGGCGTTTTCCTACTCAGTATGCTCTGTGCTTTCTCTGTGCTTGACCACTTCCTGTATTTGTGCATGAATTGGAGCGTAATGTGACATTTCATGTGGAGCACACAAATTGGAAAAAAGAAGGGGAGGAAAAGTTGACCATTTGGTGTTTCTTTAACTCTGGGTCTACATGTCGTATGCGCAATAAAGTGAGTTATTGGGAAAGTTTAAAGCAAGAGAAATTTATCGGGGGTGTTAGAGCTTGAAATGTGGTGTCTTGGAGTTAGTCCATGGAAATTTTATTTTCTAAATGTATTCTTGCATACTTTTATTTATGATGTTATAATCATAATATATTGTTGCATACCTTTAAGCACATTTGGAAAAGATTTTAAAAACCAAACGCATTGCTGCATACTTTTAGACAACTTTTAAAATGATTTAAGACCAGAAATTAATTTTTACATATTTTTAGACACCTTTATCAATAAATTACAATTATGACCATTCCTTTTTTTGACTTTTCAAGGTACTTTAAAATTGAAAAAAGGATTGAAGTAGCAAAATTTGCATTACTTAATCAAGTGATTTATTTTACAATTTTACAGAAAATTGAAATATTTGTAGATCTTTAAGGCCTCCCGTAGCCCCCTCACCATCGAAATCATAAAGCAAATGCGATTGCCTCGCTGCGATGGCCATAAACAAATTGAAATGTGCAGCGACTTGATGGCACTTTATGGTCAGAATGGGGAAATTGAAGCTGTTGCTCCGGCATGGCAGTGAAATACGAGAAAGCGCCAGCCTGGCTGGAAAATCCATTACTCAATCGAAGAGCCAGTTCGGGGCGATAAATTAAAATACGTTTTTTATGAGGCCCAAAGAGCAAACGAATTCTACAGCCCAAAAACGATAATAAATAGTTTGCTAATTGCAAGTGTCCTTACAAAACGCTTTGCTATTGGAAAACTATGGATAATGTGAAATAATATTATGTGAAAGATGTTAAGCTAAAGACAAAGAACTATAAAATATTACAGAAACTTAATGAATAACAAACACTAGTCAGAACTTGATTACTTTACCTTGTTTATTTTGCATTTGCATATGCTTTCAAAAGTACCTGCATAATTAGCTGTCTAGAGTGAATAACACATTCTGTTCCCAGAAGTGTGCAACATTAATAAATTAATTCAAATTACGTTGAGAACGAGGAGTATATTGCAAATGCAATCACAGGGCCAACAGCCTGGAAGTATGCAATATAAATTCGAAGCCCGGACACAGACCGCATAGTTTGATCGAAATGTGCATGCGAACTACTGTATTTGCTAGGTAGACATTCCTGGATCCTAGCTGAAATCCACAGCAGCACACAAAGGATACTGTTAAGCACATACGTATAACTACAAGTCATAAGATACAGATACAGATGTGTATATATTTGGTATACCCAACCCTCATAAGGCAAACAAATGACATCGACTGACATCCTGTGCGGCTGCTCGCCAGGATTTCGAGATGCCTTCTTCGCTTTCGGTTCCCCTTTTCGTGTTGATTTAGTGCTTATGCAAATTTAATATATGTTCAGGACTCTCCCCCATTTGCATAGACTTACATTATTGTTGCATTATAAACCAGACACGAGGACCAGACACGCACATTTATCTTTTATGACCGCTCGGCAGCTGCACTTCTATTTGAGCATTTCATTTTTCCCCATTTTTTTTCCTTTCTGCCCATCAGTGTACGTATTTTGTATAATTTATGAGTTCAAGTGATAAATTGTTGCACTTCCCCAGGCCCCAAAAACGCCCCCTCAATTGCAGTACACTTGAATGCAATTTTCTGCTTTAAATTAAGACGATTTCTTGCTTTGTTCTCTTTGGACGCATTAATTTGGCCAAAGTGCAGGGGAATTTCAAACGCCGCCTTTTTTGACACTTTTGTTTCGACACTTTGAAGTGCTTTTTTCTAAGAGAGTGGGAAGAACTTTTTCTCGGAGCCCAGACAAGATAGGCAAGGAAAGTTTCCCGGGCAAGTACAGGCGGAAAAAACTTTAAGCATATTTCTCGCCAACTTGTTGCCAAAAAGAGTTTGGCCAAGAAGGTGCCAGCGAAAGGAAAACAAAGGCCAAACTCCAAAAGGCGGTTCTACGCCGGGCAAATAAATTCTGAAACTTTCAGCCATACAAAATATTTCGCTGGCAATAAATTTTGCAAAGCGAAGAGGAGCGCACACAGCCAAAAAATATCACTCATACGCAGTGTTGCACTGGCACAAGCCGAGTCGGAAGCGAATGGGGGATTCCCCTCCCCGAGCTTTCTTATCCTCCCCCAGGGCGAAGATTGTCTGTCTGTCTGTCAGACAGTTGCTGCCTTTTGGCAAAACACTGAGACCAAGTCAACGTCGCTGCAAGTTGTTGAGCAGAAAATTGAAAAGTATTTCCAAGCATTTGTTGCCATTGTTGGCTGTCAAACTAGATACCCCCAGCAGTGCAGATTGCTCTATCCGAAAAAGAGGAGAGTTTAGCTCAGTTCTAGGGGAATTCTCGGCCATTGGAATAGGTTTTTGGCGTCATTTCTTTTCTCTAATTGCGGGGGGTCTAATCAGAGTTCCGGGAAATAACTATTATATGCTCTTATATTTCCTAAAAATTTAATAAAATAAATACAAAATAATTAATTTAAAAATATAAAAAGTATATTATATTATTTAAAATAATTTATTATAAAATCCTTTTTCTGGTTATAGGACTTTCGTGTAAATAAATTAAATTATATTTCACAAATCAAGAAACTCAACTACGGGGTTTTAAAATATATTTATTATCTACCCTGAAGCAGAAATAGTATTTTTAAGATATTACTCTGCCTTTCTATAAATTTTTGTATGTTAGGATAGAGTATTTATTAGAAGTTGCCTCCTTCTTAAAAGTTTTCACCCATTTCTCTTCGAAGTTTGGAGGACAGCTACAAATTTTGGCATGTGTGTTTTATATCCACTCCATGTGGATGGGATCCGTGCAGCTATATGTATGCGTGTAAATATCCTTCGAATTGTTTATATTGCTTGCAACCAAATCAGCACTTGTAGGGCTTGTTTTGATTGCCATTGATGCGCTTGTATCAAAAACTTTCCACTTTCTTGTTTCCTTTTGAGCAGAGAGTAGAGAAATAGATTGAAGGGAATAGGATAGATGTGGGTAAAAGAGAAATTTCCACTGGCAAATATAATGAAAGGTCATTCAATTGCACTTCAATTGTGCGCACTTGTTTCAAACGCAAAAGCAAAGGAAAACTGAATCCCATGAAAGAAAAGGGTTTTTTAAGGGGTTGCAAAGCAATTTTCTGGAGGGCAAATTGAAATGAAATCGATGCTTCTTCAGTTATTAATTAAAATGACCTGTCTATTTTTCTAACATTTATCAAAGGTTTACAGAAAAGAGATTTAATTAAAATTCATAAGCTAAAACCGCAAAGCTGAAACAATTAGTCCTTGGTAAAATAGGTTAAAAGCCCATGGCAAATAATAATTAAACCTCAAAACAATATAAATATTTGAAATAAATAAATTATTTTTCCCAAAGAACTTTGAACTGCAAATGTACAAAACACATTTTTTCTGCAAAATAACTTTGAACTGCAAACATATTTCTATAATTAAAATGCAGAATAACGCCAGTGGGTGGCCTTTTGGCTTCCAGAAAAATAAGGTTTGCTTTCACATGCTTTCATTGGACTTCGTTTCAGGATCCAAATGCGAGGAGAACGTCGACGAGTGCATGTCGAATCCCTGCCAGAACGGCGGACTCTGCCGGGACAGAACCAACGGCTACATATGCACCTGCCAACCGGGCTACCTGGGGTCCCACTGCGAACTGGATGTAGCTGTCTGCGAGACAGGTGAGTAGATTCGGATGATGAATGGCGAAAGAGCACGGTAAATGGGTCGAGGTTGTCACTGGCAGATATTTGTTTAGGCAAATATAAAGGCATTAAATAGAATCTGGTGGAACATGACAGTAGCATTTCAGCTTTAAATATTAAATGGCTTTAAATGGGGCAAGCCAATGTGGCAATAATTTTTTAATTTCCCATTTTAATAAATTACCAAAGCCATAAATATTTCAACGCTTGTTATTAATATAAATTAATGCATTTTGTTTAGAAAGAAGAGCAATTAAATTTAGCAATAAATTCTTTAAATTTTATATTTATTAGCAAATAATGCTAGAGAATATTTATTAATCCAGCTTAGAACAAATAGTATAAATAAAGTCATATATTAATTAATTTGGGATCCATTCTATATAAATACAGGGGTCCTCTCTTATTTTCTTTCTAGGTAATTAATTTCCCATGTACTTCTTTATCTGTGTAGTTGGCCTATATAAAGCATTTTTCTTTTAACCGAATTGAAGCTATCAATTTAATTTAATTTTCTAAATTTTCCCACATCCTCCAATAGGAACTGGAGCCCGTTGCCAGCATGGCGGCGAGTGCATCGAGGGCCCTGGGTTGGAGTTCACCTGCGACTGTCCGGCGGGCTGGCACGGCCGGATCTGCCAGGAGGAGATCAACGAGTGCGCCTCGTCGCCCTGCCAAAACGGAGGTGTCTGTGTGGACAAACTGGCTGCCTACGCCTGCGCCTGTCCCATGGGCTACACGGGCATCAACTGCGAGGAGGAGATCCTCATCTGTGCGGACAATCCCTGCCAGAACAATGCCCTGTGCCTGATGGAGGAGGGTGTGCCCACGTGCTATTGTGTACCCGATTACCATGGCGAGAAGTGCGAGTTCCAGTACGATGAGTGCCAATTGGGGCCACGTTGCATGAACGGTGGTGTTTGCATCGACGGAGTGGATACCTTCTCCTGCTCCTGCCCTCCACTGCTAACTGGCATGCTCTGCGAGTGCCTGATGGTGGGTGAGGAATCCTTGGACTGCAATTACACCGCACCGGCCACGCAGGCTCCTCCGAGGAGGACCACCACCACATCCACAGTGGCACCGCCAACAGTGAGACCTGTCACTCCGCCAGAGACAACGATACCTCCCAAAGAACCCGAAGAGGTAGAGGTTATAGTAGTCACCACAGCTGTCCCTGCGGTAGTGGTAACCTCTGTGGTCACCTCCTCATCCTCTTCCTCATCCGAGGAAGCAGTTTCCGTGGAGATTAAAACCCCCACTTTGGCTCCCCCGGAAAGCGAAAGTCACAGCATTTCCGTGGAGCATACCACAGTGGGTCCAGCACAACCTGAACCTGAACCAGAAGCAGAACCCAAGCCGCAAGTCCCACCAGAATCGGGATCGGAATCCGAAACTGAAGAGGAAATAATACCGGGCACCACCAGCCGATCTTCCAGTTCCTCGGAGGAGTCCCCGAGCATCTTTACAACTCTGCCACCTTTACCAGGAAAAGCAGCGACTTCTTCCTCAGGGGAAAGTTCAGGAGAAGTGGTTACCTCCGAGGAGTACACCACTGTGCCGCATTTCGAGGTGCCTGGCAGCAAAAGTGAGAGTGAGAGTGCGGAGTTCACTACCCCGCGACCCACTGCAGGACCCAGCATCACCATATCAGTGGATGTGACCTCATCCAGTAGCAGTAGTAGTTCCGAGTCCGTGGAGTCCGAGGTCACCACACCATCGCCCATTTTTGTGCAGGCAGTGACCACAATAGAGACCAGCATCTCCATAGACTATGCCACACCCACTCCGCCGCCGGAAGTCACTACCCCAAGAGTGGTGCCGGTGCCAAGGCCCACATTTGCCACAGAGCCACCACTGGATGTGGTGGAAACGACTGCCACGACGCACCACCTCTGGACGGAGGTGCCCACAACGGCGGCTCCCTTCTTCACGGAGTATCCGTCGGAAGTGCTGATCACCACACATCGAACGAGCGCGGGAAGATTCACCACAGTGCAACCACCGCCGCAGGTGCCCACCACCATTTTACCCACTGAGGATTCTTCATCTATTGAGCTGCCCACACCGCACACTCCGCACATCGTGGTAACCATATTGGATGCAAATGACACAATACCATCGCTGATCACAACCACTGGAATGCCGACGACCCATCACCACCACCACCACCATCACCGCAAGCCCGAGGGAACCACTCTGCAGCCTCTAGAGGAGGACGAGCACCACCACCATCATCATGAGGAGGTCACCACTCCACAGCCAGTGCCAGTAACAACAGGTCATCCCTTACAAACCGAGGACTTGATTGGGGTTCAAGAGCCCGCTCCAGTGACCACAGAGCTACCTTTTGTCCCGCCCGAGACGACGGTGGTTCCAATAGTGGTACCTGTTACGACAGCACCACTTGGAACTCCTGCACCGCCGGTTCCGCCGGCAACAACGATTCCACAACTACCTCCTAGTCCTCCGGCTACCGAGCCACCCACTGCACCACCCACACTAGCCCCGGATACCCTTCCCCCGATGACCCTTCCTCCAGTGACCCTGCCGCCGCCCACCATACCACCCACTCCACCATCCACGCAATCCGCACAAACTTTACCGCCACCCACGTCGGCCATAAATGTTTACACCACCCCCGAAGGACCGCCCACGGCCTCCCAAACAAAGGCAACGGTCACGGAGAGCAGCGAGGAGGTGGAGGGCAGCAATACGGTCTCCACCGGCGGAAGAGGATCCGGCGGAGTTCCCGAGGAGAAGGCAGGCGATGTCGATTGCATCAAACTGGGCTGCTACAATGGCGGCACCTGCGTAACCACATCCGAAGGATCGCGGGTGAGTAACCAATTGACTCAGAGCACTCTAAAATATTTAAATAAGCCTTTAAGAAACCAAAATATGTTTGTGGGATCTTGAACCTCTTCTAAAGGTGCCTTAGCGTATGCTGTGGGTATTCAAAATGAATATATATTTTATTGCATACTTTCAGACCCCTTAATACGTTTTCTACTTTTACCTCGCTTTTTATTTATCTGGAATGACATTTTTATGTTTTGAAAAGGTGTCTAGAGTCATGCTGTGAATAATTTCAAAAGCTATCCACTTTTTATAGCATACTTTTAGACATTTATATTCAATTATTTAAAATTTTAAAATAAGATTTCTATGATATAGTTTTTTTTGAGTTTTTTATTTATCTAGATTTATGTTCGATGTTCTATGATCAAGCTTTTTTCCCCAGTGTAGCCAGACTCAGTAGGTCAATCGATAGGCACCCCAGCACTTTGGCACCTTAACGAAATCGAGTTGTTTGTTCGATGGCAAAACAACCAAAAACTAGGTAAAACGAGGCATCCTACAGAGCGGATTGTGTGTAAGGAGTCAACTTCACAATTTTCAACCCCATTGAGTTGCCAATTGGCCGTGTTGGAGTTGTGTGCCTCCGGGTCCGTTTCCATTTCCACCTCTCGACCATTAATAAGTCATTTAATGTGCCAGCTAAAGCTCCAATTGCCTAGGCAATAGGTAAATAGACCAAGTAACTGGCAGGGAAAATGGATATGAACAGCATTATTACCCTGTATAGGAAGAAAACAGCTACAAATTCCTTCCATTTAAAAGATGATCCGTCTCTCTCAAAAATTTCTAGCAAACTATTTAAGTTGTGTATGAGGGAGGTTAGCAAATTGATCAAATAATGCATAGTACCTAGATATTTATTAAGTCAACAAGATAACTAAGCAACCACCGTCCACTCTTCACTAGATAATTTGCAGTAATGGCAGTAATTCCGTTGCTAGGTTCCAGTTTGGCCCCACTGAAAACACAACTTAAGGTGCCTGCCATCCGAGGGGCTTTAATCAAAACCTTTAATGGGATACTTGGCCAGCGAGAGGCATTAGCATTACCTACCCATCGGCAACACCCACGAGGGATGCAGTGGCGCCAACTAAATTTGCAAATTGACAACCTGAAAGGAGCTCACAGCTGCCCACGTACAGATAGAGATGCAGATGGATTTCCACAGATGTGCTCGACTTATACATAAATAATCACGTACTTGTTGGGCAAGTGGAGGGCAATGGCAGTTCCTGTAAGCAGATTTACTAAGCAGATAGTTGCTAGGCCAACGGACAGGGAAATAATCGGAATGCTTGCTTGCTTCAGGGGGAAATTTTACAAGCCATTTGTGCAAATTACCTAGTTGAAACTTATGGCTGAAAATGTAAAATTCGACCTAAGGCAACCACTGGAAACCACTTTTGAAGGTGTCTTAAAGTATGCAACAACATGTGTTGTACCGAAATTTTATTTCACCCGTATAAAATATTTCGAATTTCTTTTGCTGACTGCTGTGGCTACCTCTCGTTCTAATCAAAATCAAAGCATTACTTTAAATTTTTCCGACACATTTCCGGTAAAACTATTTCAAGCAACCTCCTCTGCCCTCATGTTAACTTACTTTTTTGCAGTCTGCTGCCTGTAAGTTTTCAGAAATGCCAATTGCTCCCTTAAATGAATAGTTAAGAACTTTGAAAATAACAGAAGCATTAAAAAAGGAAACTTTCAGGTAGGAAATCAGACAGCAAATGGGAAAATGCAGGAGAAAATGTTTGGCAGGCGAAACCACAAAAGCCCCTCCCAGTTGCTCCAGTTACTCCAGTTGCACTAACAGCCAACAATGGCAGGCCAAAGTATGCCTATTCAACTATTTATGAAAATACCTGTGGTAATTTCGACCCTACCGAAATAGGAGGATAGCAAAAAGCTACAAATATGACCGAAATATCGGCCTTCGATGGCCAAATGAAAGCCATTAAAGGGGAGGCACGGAACAAATTTGGAATGCCTTCTAATAACCGGAAAATTGTTCACAAATGATTGCATGATAGTTTTTTTTGAAATTTCTCCCCAGTAATTGATATCGTTTCAGAACATTTCAGGATTTAAATTTTAATATGCCGCTTCAATATTATTTTACCATATATAAATATGAATTTGAAACTATGCAACCAGAAACAATCAACTTTATTGGAAATTGTGTGGCCTTAAAAAATATTCACTTCCCTAACAAATTCTCCAATGACCATGTAATTGTCGACCCTTCGGGGCTTTATCACATGTATTATTCATGCCCCTGTGAAGGTCAGAGGGTGTTGCATTAATATGTCAGCATGGAGTCCAAATTAGTAGCACCACATGCAATTCCAGCTTTTTACGACCGAAACGTGAGGCCAATATGAGTGGACAATGTTTGGTTAATAAAGACACAAAGAATGGGAAGCATGGTTATCTACTAGTTAGGGCACTTAAAAGTAGAAAACGAGATTAATTTAGGACTATTACATTTTTAAAATAATGACATTATACCTAATTTAATAACGCTTATAGCTACTTTTTTTTTTTTTAATTTTACATTTACAGCTTAATTAAACTTCATGTATATTTTTTTGCCCTCACTTTAGATTTAAACTCTTAAACAACTAAATATACCACAGCCTTAATGCAGCACTAATGCAGCTAATTTATTCTTCAAACACAGTTAATGAGTTAACAAAGCTGGCTGGCAATTTATTTATAAACTTTAGCTGCAACCCACGTAGATCTCTAAAGTGTACCTATGAATCGCAGGCACTCACACAGAAAAACGGGGAAAACTGGGGAAAATGGGGATGAAAAGCTACTCGGCATGTGGCCAACATTTTAACAAGAAAAAAATTAAATTTTCATAATAAATTTAGCGCTTGAGTGAGTGACACTACGCCGCAGGATGAATTTGTTATTGTGGGACACACTCACTACACACCCGCCCACACACTCACCCAAACAAGCACTCACTCTAATGCAGGCCAAGAAAACTAAGCAAATAGAGGAAAGGTGTGTGCGGAAATTATTTCACAGAGCATATGCCACTTTATTGTTGCCAAGTAATTTAACTAACTGCACAAACACTCACAGCAGCTCGCACACACTCGAGGCTTTTGTTAATTTTCAGATTCGCCATTTTTATGCACTGGGAAAAAATATTAAGTATACGTACTGGTAATCATTGATAAATGAATATAGATTATTAAACTTTTATAATCCTTAATTCTGATTTTATTGTATCTGACTATGTATCTTATAAGATTATTACAGTAAGAAAGATTTAAAAAATTAAAAAAACGAATTAGATAATTTTTAATTTTTTAAAACAATACATACTTTTTTATTCCTATAAGAGTATTAAAATATATACCTTAAAAATCACTATGGATTTCAAATCACTTTCATGTACATTTTGTCTTCGTCTGAAAGTATGCAGCAATATATTTTAGGCTCAGAGGAGCAAAGCATTCTTACATATCCTTTATTCACTGCATACTTTTAGGCAAACCCTAGTGATTTTGGTGTGCAGGATGCCATATAATTTAGCATGATTTTTACAATTACAAATACTATTTTCATCTCCCATTTTGAAGAAATTCAACATATTTTCCTTAGTGCTTGTTGATTTGCCATCTCTTTCCATTTCGCCTCTTGCGTTTGTATAAAGAGACAAAAAGCAGACTGGCAGAGCGACAGACATACACTTACATATGTCAGCTGTCATATTGGTTAGGCGAAAGTGTGTGTTGGGAAATGTGGGAAAACAGGGGCGGTTGGGAAATGGGGGGCGTGGCATAGGAGAAGTGCAGGCAAAGTGGCACTCGCACTCGGCGAAAGTCACTCGTAAAGTGGCATTAAGCACATTTCAAGTGCTACCCCGCCGAGTTTTTGGTTTTGGAAAATGTTTGCCTGGCTTTTGGCACCAAGCCCCACCCCATTTTCCACCCCTCACCCAATTTTCCCCGGGGCTCAGTGTGTCTACTGTCTGCATTGCGTTGCTTTTGCCACCGCCAATGCCACTAATGAAAACTTTGTTGAGCCCTTTTAGGCTCCTCCATCACCGCCACATGTCTCCCTGACTTAATGCGTCCTCCGCAGACTCTTTCCCCATTTCCCCCACTTTCCCGGCGCCTTTCCACCGCCACCTCCCCATTCATCGTCCCATTTTGAAGAGTGCACTTCAGTCATTCAGGCCATTCCAAGCATTCGCCTGTTGACATTTCCAAAGGC
Source organism: Drosophila biarmipes (assembly GCF_025231255.1). Taxonomy (NCBI): domain Eukaryota; kingdom Metazoa; phylum Arthropoda; class Insecta; order Diptera; family Drosophilidae; genus Drosophila; species Drosophila biarmipes. Next base: position 3,829,254 of record NC_066612.1, on the reverse strand, counting down.
GTGTTACAATTAATTTCCATCTGGCCAACGCAATGAAACGCAAATAGGAAAACGAGGTGGAAATGTTTGCCCAGCCAAGGACTTTGGCAGCTCTGTGGGAATAATCCAGCAGCTGAAATTGAGTGCTTTAAATTATTGTGGGGGATACTGCTTTGCGTTACTAAGAAGCTTATCCGGGAAATACTTATCTTTAAGTGATGAGATTTTAAAAGATTCTAATAAAATATAAAAATTGTATCAAAAGTACTATTTTTTGAGTAATAAATAAATAATAAATAAAGATTTGCCTTTATTAAAAAAATATATATATATAATGAACAAATATTTCGATTGATTTTATACAAATTAAATTTCTATGTAAGGTCTCATAATACATTTTTTGGTTTAAAAAATTTTGAATATTAAATATAAGTTCCCAACAACTTTGGATATAAAAGTACAAACAAGGGTTACCTTAAAGAAATGTATCCTTATTAAATTTAAATTTAAAGCGAAAGAATATTCATACTTGCATTCGTTAGTGAAGACTCATTTCCGTTTTTTACTCCACCCACACAAGTTTGAATCTTAAATCTGCCTCATGTTTTCCCTTGGCTCATTTTCGTTACATATTATTTTATTTTTTTCGCCTGCCCCTTTCTGTTTTTGGCCAACATTCATTATGCGCCAGCCAAATGCCGCAAGGTCAAAAGCTTTAATTAAAATGTTTCCTGTTGGCAGGGCTCATGTGAGTGGGGGCAAACAAAGAGAGAGAACCAGCGCAGAGTCGTCTAAAATTGTGCGAAAAACTAAATTCAGCCCACATGGTGCCCTCGATACTGAGCACCACCCACAAAACCATTTTTCCGGCTTTTCCCAGCTTCATTTGTCTAACAAGAGCGGCACCCACGCCAAGTTGGGCAAACAAAAACCAAGTTCGCGAATAAACTGCCAGCAAACACTTCAAATAATTGTTTGAAGGCGCTCGCAGCGGCTAGAAAAGTTTTCAATATTTTTTCAAGGTCAAAAGCAGGAGTTGACTGAAAAGTATGCTATGAAAAAGTGATATGTGCTGGGATCCATGAGCCGTAAACCAGTGATGGGGCAAAAAATTACATCCCAGCAGGAACCGATTTTAATGTTTTGTGCGGGCAAACAAAGTGCGGGAATAAAAACAAGAAACAGCGGAAATTTGTTGCCCAGAGGAAAAGAATGGGTGCTAAAGTACAACAGTCTGTCCAAGCCCTTAACTCTGGTTTGGCATTCGGTTTTTCCGCCGAACAGCGGGGGTGTTGTGAAAGGGTTTTAATTTTCGTGTCGGGTTATAAAAGCTTGAATAATGTCTTTACAGATTGAAAGATTTATGGCACAATTACGTCGGTGCTATATGAAAAATTCCAAGCTGAGAGGATAAATAAAATAGGCTACAATTGCAACATAATATTGGAAATTTTTAATAATCCCTACAATTTTTAAACAATAAAAAACCTGCCTCTTAGATTAGAGATATAATATGACTTATATCCATACATTTACCTGTTGTAATAGCTGGTAATTTCCTTTGACAACATAAGTAAATAACAAAAAAAATGGGGGTAACCACAAGGGTTCCAGAAAACTTCTCTTATATTTTTTAGGGTACACCCAGCCAACTCCTTGGGGCAACTTCCAACATATGGACAACTTCCCATTAATGGGCTGTCATTTTACCACCCCCTCCGAAGGCAGTGGCCAACGTGACTGTTACTTCACCTTATTCCCCCGATTTCCCGGCACTTAATTTGCCCAATTCGAGGTGCGGTGAGGGAAAGTCGGGGAAAAGTTGTCGGTTCTCCTTTTCCCGGTCTCCAGTTTTCCTTGGCCCGCCTGTTGCAGTTTCCTCCTTGCACTTGAAGCGTCCCTGGGCGCGGCATAAATTATTAAAACCAGGACAATGGACAAAACGAAAGAAAAGGCGACGGCAAAGTCGATGCCGCGGAGAGCCAAAAAGTTAATTCATATTACTTTTCAATTTATTGGCATTTTGCGAACGTGCTTTTCGCATTGAACAGCGACCAGAAGTGCAGGGTGGCCAGAAATTAAATTAAAATTGTTCAAGTTTGCTTCTTTTGGCGGGACTTTCTTATAAGTTTTGGAGCAAACTTGGGGCTGTAAATATTTTGTAGCTACTTGAAAATGTGTGCGTTGAAAGTGTGAAATGAAATAGTTGGGACATCAAAAATATACCCTTTGACTATTCGACTGAAAATTTTTAAATGATTCGAAAACAGTGTTTGGAAGGTTTTATTTGAACATTTAAACAAGGAAAATAAATAAAATATAAAAACATTTTTTTAGACGAATTATAGAACTTTTCCCTGGTTACTAGATATTTAATCACATTGTTATCCTTTTTTTCAGTGTGTTTGCCGCTTTGACCGCCAGGGACCCTTGTGCGAGCTGCCCATTATCATCCGGAATGCCGCCTTCTCCGGCGACTCCTACGTGTCGCACCGCATCTACAAGGACATCGGGGCCCACGAGTCCTTGGACGCCGTCCTGCCGATGCACATCCAGCTGAAGGTGCGGACGCGGGCCACCAACGGACTGATCATGCTGGCCGCCGCCCAGGGCACCAAGGGGGGTCACTACATGGCCCTCTTCCTGCAGAAGGGACTCATGCAGTTCCAGTTCTCCTGCGGTCTGCAGACGATGCTGCTGAGCGAGCTGGAAACGCCGGTGAACACCGGCCACGAAATTACCATTCGAGCTGAGTAAGTGAAAAGTGTCGACCACGGAATGCAATTACGCGTGTACATGCACTGGGAGAAATAAGTGCACAACCAATTTTCCTTTATCAGAGAATTCAGTTGTTGAAAACTAATATTAAAATAGATATATAGAATTTTAGAGAATTTTAGGAAATATTTTGTAATACTTTTTTCATAAAATACATATGTCTCAAAATGTTTAAAAAATTCGAGTTCTTCAAAATATATCCTATAAAAATGGGTTGTCTGCAGATAACTATCTAAAAGGCACTCTTGTTATCAAAGACTGTAGCTCCTTAAGACCGATTTCTCCCAGTGCAGGTGTAAAGGCATGTAGGTGTGGGTTATGCCCCCAGATGGCGAATGATTGAGAGGGGCGTCGACGACTGCCGGCATGTTAATTAACTTTTTAAACTGCGTACTCGGCAAGGTGGAGGTCAGCATATGGGTCAGTGTCAGGGAGCAGGCGGTCAGGTCAGGGCACGGGACATTGCCCATTAAACGTGGCCCGCGTCGAATCCCATTTCATCCTCCGTCCGTCCGCAGTGGCCACAAATTATAATGCTTCAAGTGTAGAATAAATTGCAGTTTTTTAGCGTCTCCTCTGCGCCGACCTTCCCCAACCACTTGCCCATTTCCGCTCGCCCATTTCCTTGGACATTAAATCCTGCGGGGCTTCCACTTTTCCCATCCATGCGTAATTAGTTGGAGATTTTCTTTTTTCTCGTGGGTCTCTTCTTTTATTTTTCCTTGCTGGAAAATTTAATTTACCGCATTTGGGGGTCAGACTCGTGCGTAATTAATCGTTTAACTAACATTTCCTGGCCAAAAAGGAAAGAGAACAGACGGGCTTAAAAGTTATTCAAATAATTTCACTATCGCGGCGCATTACTTTCAAAATGGTGGAGAATAAAGTTTAAGTAGATTTTGGCTTGCATCAGATGTACGAAAATAGTGGCAGTTAACTTTCGGATAAACTAGTAATTTGTGAACATTTTAATTTAAAGTTACCAAATGGGAAAACATTTGCATAAAAGGTTCTGTAGCAAAACAAAATACCTAAAATTTATAACAAGTTTGCCTAATATTTAAGGTAATAAAACTTCCAAGCCCTGCTTCCTTTCAAAATGAATAATTACAGCCAATTTATCAAGTGAATCCTTCAATTATTTTTCTCACCTCACCTCCCAACCTGTTGAATTTTTGGTAATCAAATAGTCCTGCAATATTCAAATGACCGGCACTTAAAGTCATCATCGAATTGTCAGCAAATCAAATGCCACAATCACTCAATTTTCTGCCAGGATAATAGGTTGTTTACAATTCAGCTGTGAGCAATTACTTAAAAATTGCCGTCAAATTGATGGGTTAAGCGCATATGGAAAATGACCAAATAATCGTTTTAGGCGAATAAAACCTCACCAAGGCCAGAGTCAAATCTGGGAAAATGGTATTCCCCCGGCGAATCAGGGATAGACGAAACGTTGGCACAAACAGGACATTAAGGAATAAGTATATATCCAAAAAGTAGGACAAAGAGCGAGCGAGAAGGCGGCCCATATAAATAATTTACCGGGGGAGAACAAAAAGCGAAAGTGAGAGGCAGCTAGGGGGACACATTCACATTTTACGACTATCGAATCGACCACAAATTTACTTTTTAGCACTTGGTCCCAGCTCGGGGCGATCCAATGTCCGATGTTAAGGGCTCTTGTCCTATATATAATGGCACTGGAAGGAATAGTGCATTCTTATTTCACTGTTTTGAAATATACTTTTATTTTTAACATAGTACTGAACGAATGGTTTAGTTGATTCAACCTTAAATACAGGATTTTTTAACTTGTATCTTTTCCTTGTAATATAAAAGCTTTGGTTATTTAAAATGGACTGCCAATTTTAAAAGGTACTCATATTTTGAAATAAAATAAATATACAATTGGTACTAGTCAAATATAATCCTTTTCTAATATATTACAATGTTGAAGTGGCGCGAATTCTTTAGATCCCAGGTTTCCGGTTTCACTTAAAATCGTGCAGATCATAAGTAAATCTTTGAAATATTTTTCCCAGTGCACTTATATTATATTACTTCTCCGGCCGCTTTGTTGGGTGTTGTTTTTGTGTTCTGGTCTGGCAAGTGGATTTACGAGCAACAAATTTATGTTCGTTGCCTATTTTTATTTGCCTTGCGTGCTTAATCGCCCGAGCAGAGGGAACCGAAAGGACTTTCTCGCCCGGGGGCCACTCGATGACGATGATGACGATGTCGGGCCTTCGATGAACTATAGTTCGCCCAGCCAGCCTTTGGGGAAATCCAACCCATGGAGGGGTGGGCAAGGCAAGTCCCTCTCTCTAATGAGCCTAATGCCCGGCGCAATTGACATTTTACTTAAGGACCTTCATCGAGGAACTGGTGTTGCGCACAATTAGTGTAATTAGAAAGCAATAACAATTACCGTCGGTCGGGCATAATTGCGGCCACATTTCTTTTCGCTTTCGCCGGGAATTTCGTTTTAATTACTGTGAATTTGCCTAATACAATTCCCGACTTAAGTTCATTAATTAGGATGACTGGATTTCCCGGGCAGCTTCCGCAGAGCCAAGAACTTTTCAATAGCATTCAATTGGCCGTGTTAATAAATTATAGTCAAGGATTTCCCACCGACTCACACCCAAGAAAACAAGCTCCCCCGAATGTAAACAATGCTAATTTAATTTGTTGTTCAGTCAAGTGCAGCTAATTGAACTTTAAATGGCATTGAAAGGAAGTTGGGATTTTTGGTTTTGCTTCGTTAATGGAACTGTAATGTGAGGAGAATGGTAATTAATTTGGCCTATTTAAAGGGGTTTTAATTTAATGGCTTTTGCAACATAAAATGGATAAATTATTGCTTCAACATACAGTGAGACAGGTCATTACAGAAAAAAAAATTTAAAGCATTTCCAAGTACACTGTCTGTCAAACACAGTTTGCATATGTTGTAAACACTAAATGCAATCAGAGAAAACTTTTTCCATCTGGCCAGCATATGGGAAACTTTTTTATAGCCTTTGTTCTGCCTTCATAAAATAACAATAAAATATGTGACCTCCAGCTGGCATTTATTGTACTGTCTCTTTGGCATTAAAATATCCACTTTCAAATGCAATAAACGCGAAGATATGAATCCCAGTTCGTCCATCTGCAAAAAAAGGGGGAATTCTTCTGACAAGGAATAAAATCAGAAATACTGCAGATGAGGCCGCACAACAAAGCCCATTCAAATAAAATCAGGTGACATTCGACCAAGCGGGGCAATAAAAACTGGTGGCCCCTTTCGGAAAATGGGGGAAATTCCCTTAGTATCTACAACTGGGCTTTTACCTTTTTCACATCAAAGGACCAGTAAAAAATTCCATACCATCGCAGGACAGGCGAAACAAAAATTTGACAGCCGATTGACGTTACAGCCAATTGTTGGGAGGGGGATACGAGGATATGGGCCAGGAGAAAGTGGTTGGAACTCAAAGTTAATTATGTTTAATATATAGGATTAAATATAGTTTTATATATTTTTGTTATATAGGAATAATTATCGTAGGCCATCAACTCTTTGACAAGTTGTGTCGTGGGGAAAAAAAAAAAAAAAAAAAAAAAAAAAAAAAAAAAAAAAAAAACAAAGTGCGTGCTTACGCGTTATTATTTTGTTATCTATTCTTCGTGTGCTAATAATAGCACAGATCATAAAAATTCGGACGCTGTCTAGCGCAGTGTCGGCAGTGGGACAACAACAACAACATAAGTGTAGTGCGACAAGACTGCATTTGTGCCCGCTAGGGCACCGCTGTTCCCCTCACACTGCGCGCAGCCGTACAAGAGGGGCAATAAAAGCAGTGATTGACTTACATTCGACTTTGCATAAAATCGAGAGAAATGGCAAATACCAGAGAAACAATGCTTCTGGGCGAAGCTCTGAGAAAAGCCGTCATGGACGAGGTGATTCCAGGAGAGTTAACCCTGGCAAAAAATCTGGCCACTAGCGGCAAGCTTAACTCATATGGTATAGCAGTATCAAGCAGTAATGCAGCCTGTATCACCAGTACTCTGACAACAACTCACAGTCCAATATATACCAACACTACATCATCACCCAGCATATGCAGTGGCATGTGCTCAACGCCTATGCCTCCTAAAGCATTAAGCACTTCTATAGACTTCCCCCCTCTACCGGATTCACCCAGATGGCAAAAAATCCAGAGCCAGAAGAGGAAGGGGTCATCGAACTCACCAATAAGTCAACGAAAACGTGCCGATATTAGAAATTTAGAACCCAGTGACCCTGTGTCAGCAAACAGGTTCGAAACACTATCAGTTGATGACGATGAGATGGACTGCAATAGTGTGGACGAACCATCGACTAGCGCTGCAGCAGCGGCTTACCGTTCTCACACCGCTTCTAAGGCTAAAGACAGCAATGCACATAACAAGAACGCAAACGTACAAAGTAAAACTGATTCATCTACGGTAAAATCTGCTTCTACTGGTAGTCCAAAACCACCACCAATCGTTCTTATGGACGTGACAAACGTGAACGAACTTCTTATCGCTATCGAGGAAGTTACAAATCTTGAAAATGTTGAAATCAAATCCTCTGTGGGCTCCACTCACAGAATCTACACCAAAGACGCAAACACCTACAGGGCTGTAGTACGACAACTAAGTTCCCTGAAAATTGAATTCCATTGCTATCAATTGAAAGACGAGAAACCATTCAGAGTTGTTGTGCGAGGATTACACCATTCACAGCTCCATCATAAAATCAAAGAGGAATTACTCAGACAGGGGCATAAAGTTCTATCAATATATAACCCAAAAAGCAACAAGAGCGGTGAACAGATGAACCTCTTCTTCATTAATGTAGAAAAGAATCTAAATAACAAAGATATACTCCAACTACGATCTCTATGTCGCCAACGCGTCCGTTTTGAAGTAGCCAGAAAAGCACAAGACATAGTGCAATGTCGGAGATGCCAATCGTTTGGTCATACTGCAAGATATTGCTACAGACCTTTTATCTGTGTCTCTTGCGGTGACTACCATAAATCATCAGATTGTCCCAGAAGCAAAGAAGCACCAGCAACTTGCACTCACTGTGGTGAAAATCACCCAGCTAACTTCCGTGGCTGCAAATCCTATCAAAAATTGCTCAAAATGAACGAAAATGTACAGAAAACCCCAAAAGTGAGCATAAACAATAACTCTACACCCAAACATTATGAAAATGGAGTTTCTTATGCTCAAATAGCCAGAAATGCAAATCCAATCACGGAAAAACAAAACAAACGACCAGGAAACCTAACAAATAGGCTACAGGACGCCATTCAACAGCAACATCACTACGGTGCAAAAAATCATGCGCACTTTTTCCCAGATGTGTCACAACAGCAAAATGCACAAGAATCTAAACTAGAAATGGCAGTTGCATCGCTCTCAAAAGCTATCGAGGGTCTATACGCCATGCAAGCCCAGATGCTGAAGATGCTGGTTGCAATTAACGCGCAACTTACACAATGTCCCAAATAAAAATTCTCACCTGGAACACGCGAGGTGCTGCCGGCAAAATGACGGAAATCGGCCACCTTGCGGAGAGAGAGAATATTGACATTCTCCTTCTCACTGAAACGAAGACATCCAACCTTCAACTATTTGGATATGAAGTCTACACTTCAAATCTACCTGACGGCAGCCACAGGGGTGGAGCTGCAATCCTGGTTAACAAAAAGATCAATCACTTTCCCATCGAGCCAATCGTCCATGCTAAAGTCCAAATCGTGGGTGCCAGAATCCAAACATGTATAGGACAAATATTCATCGGATCAATCTATTGCCCTCCGAACTTCAGCTGGACTCAATCAGAATTTGATGACATATTCGCTAACTTCAACTTCCCAAGATCATTTATCAGCGGAGACTGGAACGCCAAACATCCATGGTGGGGTTCTGCGATCACCTGTCACCGAGGTAACTTACTTGCCGCAAGCGCCATCTCAATTAACGCCAACATCCTGGCGACTGGAGCACCAACATACTATCCAAGCGCAGTAAATCGAAGACCATCCTGTTTAGACTTTGCAATTTATCGCAACATTCCACACGACAAGCTAAGCATCAGAGACAGCTGGGACCTTGAATCGGACCACCTATCTCTCATCACTACATTAAAAACAGAAGCCATACAATGCACTCAACGTAGACAACTTCTTAGCAAACACACAAATGTAGCTGTTTTCAAGGAAGAACTATGTAGATCGATACGCCTTAACATTGAGCTCAACTCTGCTGCTGAGATTGACGACGCTGTAGACCTCTTCACTACCAACGTGACAAATGCGGCGAGGAGTGCAAACGTGTACACTGCAAACAATCATGGCAGAGCCCTCATACGCCACTCGAATAGAATTGACCCAAACATTGCAGAGATTCTAGTCCGTAAGAGAGCACTGAGAAGACGTTATATTCGAACGCACAGTCCTGAGGATAAAGCTCAATGGCATAGATGCGCCAGAGAGCTTCACGTTGCCATGGCTGAATTGAAAAATGCGCAATTCGAACATATGCTGACCAATATGGACTATTCTAATGATTCCATTTTTAATATGTGGTCCTTTACCAAAAAAGTAAAAAGAATGCCACAGAAAGTTACGCCTCTGAAGAACAGCAATGGTAACTGGTGTCGCTCCTTAGAAGAGCAAGTACAAACATTTGCGGAACACCTTGGCGACAGATTCACTGCGTTTAATTTCGCATCCGAGGAGGATATCAACAGAATAAACGAAATACTACAGCGCCCTTTCCAGATGTCACCTCCAATAAGACATATCCGTCTGGAAGAAGTCTCAAACATGATACGTACCCTCAAAAGTCGAAAGGCGCCAGGTCATGACCTAATAAGCAACGCAGTACTTAAAATCCTTCCCAAGAGAGCACTATTACTTATCACATTGATATTCAATGCGATACTTAGAGTGCAATACTTTCCCAAAAAATGGAAGAGTGCTAGAATCAGTATGATTCTAAAGCCAGGGAAACCGGAACAGGATCCATGCTCCTACCGGCCTATCAGCCTCCTGCCCTCTTTATCGAAGGTAATGGAAAGGCTGATAGCTTCCCGACTTATAATACACCTAGAAGACAATGATACTATCCCAATGCACCAATTCGGATTCAGAGCCGGCCACAGTACGATTGAGCAATTGCACCGTGTAGTCAATCACATCCTGAAGGCCTACGACAATAAAGAATACTGCAACGGCATCTTTCTTGACATACAACAGGCATTTGATAGAGTTTGGATCCCGGGACTACTAGCCAAAGTCAAAACAGCGCTGCCAGCCAACCTGTTTGAGCTCATCAGATCGTTTCTCACAAACAGAGATTTTTGCGTCCAGTCCAGAGACGCAATCTCTGCAAATGTTGCCATTACAGCTGGCGTTCCCCAAGGAAGCGTCTTAGGACCGCTACTGTACTCCATCTTTACAGCAGACATCCCCAAGCCAAGCTATGAAGAAATGACCTACGACAACAGCAAAATGCTGCTGGCCAGCTTCGCTGACGACGTCTGCTTTCTCAGCTCCTCGAACAGTGAGACCGAGTCTTCACAAACGCTGCAAACCTACCTCAACGAATTCGAGAAATGGGCCACGGCGAACAATATCAAAATCAACGAAAGCAAATGCGTAAACGTTTGCTTTACGTTACGCCGAAAAACAACTCCGGTGGTCCACATTAATAATGTGGACATAGAGCAAGCGACTAAGGCGAAATACCTAGGCCTCACACTGGACAAACGCCTAACCTTCCGAGAACATATTGCCAGAGTCGTCAAAATGTGCAACCTAAAGCGGAACCAATTATTCTGGATGCTAAACAAGAAAAGCAAATTATCTCTAAGATGCAAGCGGCACATTTATCAACAAATCATCGCACCAACTTGGAGATATGGAATCCAAATTTGGGGAGTGGCGGCTGCGTCCCACCGAAAACGTTTCCAAACCGTCCAGAACAAAACATTAAGACAAATCACTGGCTGTGAGTGGTTCGTTAGCGGCCAAACGCTTCACAATGACCTAAACCTGAGTCTTGTTGAAGACCAAATATCGTTCTTCTCAAGCAGGTACAACGACCGTCTAACTGCCCACCGTAATCGTCTAGCCCGGAGATTACAGGGGGCTATCCCAATTCGCAGGCTCAAAAGAAGACATTTTGGGCTGCTCCTAAGAGACTAATATGAATATATTATTTACTTGAAACTAGTCGTAATTTGAGCTACTCCTATATACCAAGTTGAAAACTAATTATAATTTATAATTAAGAGATTATTTACTTAAGAAAACATTTAGGTTAAAGGCTTTAATTAGATCTGTTCCTGGATTATATTAAATAAAGATGTTAATTAAAAAAAAAAAAAAAAAAAAGGAATAATTAAAGAAATTATATTCAATATATAAATGAATGGTGTCAAAAAGTATGCAGTGAATAGTCAGATTTTTTAATGAGATCAAGCTATTTCTGAGTTGCATACTTTTAGACAGCAAACATTGCATGTTAAAGAGATTCCAGTTGAAATGAAGTGCAGCATTATTATCTGTTCATGGACTAATAAAATTTAAATAATATAATTTAATATATAAGTTGATCTCTCTCAAAGTTCCAAACAGTTCTCTCATATTTTCTGATTATCATAATAATCCTTAACCCACTTTTTAACAAAAATATTACACCACTGTAAATAAAACGGGGGTCCTTCGCTAAAAGGGACAAAAGGTAGCGATAGGTAGGATAACGGATTGCTGGCAGGACCCCTTTTTGGCTGGATGAGGGAATTCGCAACACGGGGCGGTGGATTGTGGCGTCATAAATATTTTCACGCATCGGCATGTTGGGAATTTCTCCTCAAAAGTCGTCCCTTAAAGCCGGGAATGCAGGGAGTGCCACCCGCGCCAAAGGGAAAGTGCGGTGTATTAAATATTTGATGCACCATATAGTACCAAAAAAAATGAAAAGTGAAAGGTAAAAGGTAAAAGGTAAAAGAGCTAAAGGAATGCCTCGAATGTCCCTTTTTTGCAGATTGGACTTCAGCCGGAATTACACACACTGCAACGCCTCGCTGCTGGTGAACGACACGCTGGCCATGTCCGGGGATCAGCCCACCTGGCTGAAGCTGCTGCCGCCCCGCCTCCACACCCCCGAGGCCATCCTGAACACCTGGCTGCACCTGGGCGGAGCGCCCCAGGCGCCGATTGGCCTGATTATCGAGCTGCCGCCGGCCCAGAGCGGCACCGGCTTCACCGGCTGCCTCCATACGCTGCGCATCAACGGACAGGCCCGCGAGATTTTCGGGTGAGTTTGCAGTGCATACGAGGCACTGAGGGATAAGTTGAGAGCCCGTAGATCTCGAAGTAATGCTATCCTATCTGCACAAGCCATCCTACCTACTAACCTAGCATTAACCTAAAAAAATTAACTATTAATAATAATTATCATGATTGATAGAGCGGCACTACTTTTATACTACCCGTATAAATTTTACCCCTTATTGTTACAAACATTAAGCATACATTAAATATAATCAAACTCATAGGTTTTAAAAATACATATGATAGGGTTAGCATCAAGAATAAGTAATACCTACCAAAATAATACTACTTTGATCTACATTTTCATAAAAGAAGATCTCACTTCATATAATTATTATTATTTAAGCAATATTTAATTTGCAGAAATAGTCATTAATATTTTTTTTAATTACGTTTAAGTCAAGGAACTATTAAAAAAGAAAATATATATACATATTTTATTCGGTTTGTTTGGGAAAAATATTTTTTTTTAGCGATGTCGGAAAACTTAAAAATATAATCAGAAAATTGGAATATTCCTTATTTAATTTAAGTAAAGCTATTAAAGAATAAAAACTTATGATTTAAGGAACGATCTTTTTCTCAGTGCCGTTAAACCTCCATCTCCAATCCCTTTTTTCGCCCTTTGGGCTCTTCGAACACTGGACCCCGGCTAATGAACAGCTCCCGGAAAGTTACGACTTCTTTTGGGACCAAGGCGAGGGGAGATTGGGGTGGGTCGGGCATATATCTCCGCCGGGGGCATCTCTTAAATGTTAATGCCGCTTACAGTCTTCCGAAGCCGGAGCCCCAGAGGCGGCAGGGCGGCAGTGAAATGAAACCATCAAAATGCCGCCACACAAAGTTGCAGGTGGCGAAGGCCTTGGAGGAGTTGCAGTAAAGACCGGATTATACGGCCACCGAGCGTTAAAAACTTTTCTCGTAGGTACATGAAAAAATTAACTCTGCTTACGTGCGGAGATAAAATTGGTCGCACATATACGGCTAATGCCCACAGACCACAAACGCCAAATGGACTCCCATGTGTCCGCTGGGATTGGGCAAAATAAACGGAAGTGCAGTCATCAAACGAGACAGAAAGTGGGGTTTTTCTCTCAATGTCTTACTAATTAATCGTATTATTCCAATTTCTAATGGTATTACTTGTCAAGTGTTTGCTTTAAACATTAAAACTTCTTATGATGTCATGGAGAGTTCCTTACAAATACATCGCCTCCTTAGACCTCAAGTTTCCTTACCGAAGGAACTTCTTAACCATAAAAGAAGTAGCCAAGCTATGGCCTCTTACCAAGTTTGCCAGTGAAAATGCAGCAAGCCCGATGAAAAGGACATCTCAAAGGATGGGGAAATGGGGAAAGGTGGGGATGATGGGTTGAGGACAGCCAGTCAACGAATGCGGAAGCCATTCGTCAGTATGCAGCGTTCATAAAAGCGCGAGTACAAACAGATGGCCCAAATGCAGGAGGTGGAGGGGGTCGGAAAATGGGGCAGGGGTTTTACTATGGCACAGAAGGGGAAGGAGGAGGAGGGGGTCACATCCGTGTCGAAAGCGCTGACAGCTGTGGGCTGTTTGTCAAATGGCGCACAAGGATAGCGAAAAGGACACTCCGGCCATGGTATTGGCATGTTGAATTAGCCCAGCTCATGAAATTAGCAGCGACACCTAACTCATCGCCCAGTCTCCATTCTACACAGAGACAAATTACTTTCAAGAAAATAAATTTAACGAATATAAAAAAAAAACCAATACCAATACACATTTATAAGTAGTGTATTCTTAAGATATATAGCATGTATTGAAAACAACAAAACTATACCAAAATTTTAGAATTATTTAGTTTTTGAAGGAAGAGCCTATTATGCATTTCTTCATTTTTGAATTACCATTTTTTTGACTACATTTTAAACAACTTAAAAATTATGCTAAACACTTCCTCAAATAAAAACTTATTTAACAAACAATTTGGGTACATTTTTCTGTGTGTAGCGATGCCCTGGATGGCTTTGGCATCACCGAGTGCGGCTCCCTGGCCTGCCTATCGAGTCCTTGTCGCAATGGCGCCGCCTGCATAAAGATCGAAACCAACGATCTGGACGAGAATGGCGAGAAGGCGGAGAAGTGGAAGTGCAAGTGCCCCACCGGCTACATGGGCCCCACCTGCGAGATATCCGTGTGCGAGGACAACCCGTGCCAGTACGGTGGAACCTGCGTACAGTTTCCGGGCAGCGGCTACCTCTGCCTGTGTCCGCTGGGCAAACACGGCCACTACTGTGAGCACAGTAAGTAATAAAATAAAGGATTCTTTTTGGGGATAAATCAAATAAAGAAATCACAAGAAATTTTCTATGATTTCTAATAAATTCAGAGCATTTAATTCTTTAAATATTTAAACATAATATGTTTAGCTAAGAAGATTAAATTTTAAAAAAATCCTTTTTTAACAGATCTTGAGGTGGCCCTTCCCTCCTTCTCCGGCAGCGTCAACGGCCTCTCCTCGTTTGTGGCCTACACGGTGCCCATTCCCCTGGAGTACTCCCTCGAGCTGAGCTTCAAGATCCTGCCGCAAACCATGTCGCAGATCTCGCTGCTGGCCTTCTTCGGCCAGTCGGGCTACCATGACGAGAAGAGCGATCACCTGGCGGTGAGCTTCATCCAGGGCTACATAATGCTGACGTGGAATCTGGGCGCAGGGCCTCGTCGCATTTTCACCCAGAAGCCCATTGATTTCCGGCTGGACGCCCCTCGAGTGCCATACGAAATCAAAGTGGGTCGCATCGGACGACAGGCCTGGCTTTCGGTGGACGGGAAGTTCAACATAACAGGACGATCGCCAGGCAGTGGCAGCAGGATGGATGTGCTGCCCATCTTGTATTTGGGAGGTCATGAGATAGCCAACTTCAATACGCTGCCGCACGACTTGCCGCTGCACTCGGGATTCCAGGGATGCATATACGATGTGCAGCTGAAGGCGGGTCAGGTCACGGTTCCCCTGCAGGAGACACGCGGGGTCAGAGGTCGCGGGGTGGGTCAGTGTGGAACGAGGGAGTGCCATCGCCACGCCTGCCAGCACGATGGAGCCTGCCTGCAGCATGGAGCAACCTTTACGTGAGCTCTAGTTTTAAATTTGCTACTCTAATTTTGTTCACAAATTAATTATTGATTTCTCATTTGAATTAGTTGCATCTGCCAGGAGGGCTGGTATGGCCCACTGTGCGCCCAGCCCACGAACCCCTGCGACTCCTTCAACAACAAGTGCTACGAGGACGCCACCTGTGTGCCCCTGGTCAACGGCTACGAATGCGATTGTCCCGTGGGACGAACGGGCAAAAACTGCGAGGAGGGTAGGTTCCCTTGAGATCTGACTATAAAGTAATATTATTATAATATATAAATATATATAAAAAATTATTTAATTTGGATCTCTAAAAGCTAATAAAGTGTATTGAAACAATGAATATCTAGAAATAATGGAAGAAGTCTCAGACATATTTTAGGAATATTTAAAAGTTTCAATATATTTAAATCATAACTAAGTTAATAAAATATCTTAGAGATTTTTCCGGAAACATTTTACGAAACAATTTCAATGGAAAATATATATCAATCTTAGAAAAATCGTATTTAATTATTATTAATAACTTAACTAATAGTGTTTTAATCTTTTTCAGTGATCCGTTCCCTGAGCGATGTATCCCTGACCGGCAGGCGTTCGTATCTGGCGGTTCGCTGGCCATATCTGTACGATGGCGGTGATAAGCTGGGCGCCAAGCGCTCCCAAATGGTCAGCTACCGGAACTTTACCAAGAAGCTAATGCCCCCGAAACCGATTACCACGCCCAGTACGCACTTTGTGATGAAACTCTTGAACGAGGTGGAGAAACAGCGCAGTTTCTCGCCAGTTCCTCTAATGGGATCAAAGACCTTCGAGGAGCACCATCGAGTGCAGTTCTTCTTCATCGAGTTCCAACTGCGACCGCTGTCGGAACGCGGACTACTGCTGTACTTCGGAACCCTGAACAACAACCAGGACAAGAAGATAGGATTTGTGTCGCTGTCGCTGCAAGGTGGAGTGGTGGAGTTCCGGATCTCCGGACCCAGTACCCATGTGACGGTGGTGCGGAGTGTGCGGATGTTGGCCATCGGCGAGTGGCACAAGATCAAGATGGCACAGCGGGGCCGATGGCTGACCCTGTGGGTGGAGGGCAGTGCCTCATCGGCCTTGGCCCCCTCGGCAGAGGTACTGGTGGAACCGGACTCACTGCTCTACATTGGCGGGCTGAAGGACCTGTCTAAGCTGCCGCACAACGCCATCTCCGGATTTCCCATACCCTTTAGGGGATGTGTCCGGGGATTGGTGGTCAGTGGAACACGCATTGTGCTTAACGAAACCAACATCGTGGGTAAGTGAAGTTTAAGCTCTTAATATTTTAAAAATTACGACTCAAAAATCACTACTGTTCTTATAACACTTTTAAAATGTACCTAAAAGTATGCAATTAAAAAATGAATTGCCTTTGGAAATGAATTCATCGGACTTGTTGCATACTTTTTGGAACCTTTAAATACTTTTTCTTTTTTTTTTTTTTTTTTTTTTTTTTTAATTAACATCTTTATTTAATATAATCCAGGAACAGATCTAATTAAAGCCTTTAACCTAAATGTTTTCTTAAGTAAATAATCTCTTAATTATAAATTATAATTAGTTTTCAACTTGGTATATAGGAGTAGATCAAATTACGACTAGTTTCAAGTAAATAATATATTCATATTAGTCTCTTAGGAGCAGCCCAAAATGTCTTCTTTTGAGCCTGCGAATTGGGATAGCCCCCTGTAATCTCCGGGCTAGACGATTACGGTGGGCAGTTATAAAATACTTTTTCTAATCTACATTTATTTTTATTTTTTTTTTTTTTTTTTTTAATTAACATCTTTATTTAATATAATCCAGGAACAGATCTAATTGAAGCCTTTAACCTAAATGTTTTCTTAAGTAAATAATCTCTTAATTATAAATTATAATTAGTTTTCAACTTGGTATATAGGAGTAGATCAAATTACGACTAGTTTCAAGTAAATAATATATTCATATTAGTCTCTTAGGAGCAGCCCAAAATGTCTTCTTTTGAGCCTGCGAATTGGGATAGCCCCCTGTAATCTCCGGGCTAGACGATTACGGTGGGCAGTTAGACGGTCGTTGTACCTGCTTGAGAAGAACGATATTTGGTCTTCAACAAGACTCAGGTTTAGGTCATTGTGAAGCGTTTGGCCGCTAACGAACCACTCACAGCCAGTGATTTGTCTTAATGTTTTGTTCTGGACGGTTTGGAAACGTTTTCGGTGAATCTACATTTATAAATATCTTTAAGTATCCCTAAGTATCCGTTTTGTCGGAGATTTTTTAATATAAGTGCTTAAAAGTATACAAATAAAATAGTCGTCTTCAGTGGACTTGTTGCATACTTCTGGGCACCTTAAAATATTTACTCCCATTTAAATGTATAAATTTCCCTAACTATCTTTCAGAATCACGCAATATTCGGGACTGTGATGGCACCGCTTGTGGCGGAGACTCCTGCGAATCCGGAGGACACTGTTGGCTGGACGAGAAGCTGCAGCCGCACTGCATCTGCCCGGAGTATGCCAAGGGAGATCGGTGCGAATATTCGGAGACCTGCAAGCTCATTCCGTGCAAGAATAATGGCAGATGTCTGAGAAGTGGGCGCTGCTCGTGTCCCAACGGCTGGGGCGGCTTCTACTGCGAGATTGGTGAGTGCCCAGAAAAACAATTAAGAAGTTACCTGGAGGTCAATAACCACAGGCGCAGCTTATGATTCAGCCTGTTTTCCAGTTGCTTTGGCTACAATAGCAATACATCATATTAATGCGAAGAAAAACAAGTTTCATAAATCTTCGCGCAGCTTGAAGTTCAATTCCCAAAAATGTGTCACGAGTAAAAGTTTGTTTGCGCAATTCCTACAGAAGCTAAAACGATTTTATTATTATTTTGCTTATTTTTTTTTTATTGTTGATCTCTTTTTGTGAGTTCTGTTCTGCGGAGTTGTAGTTGTGGGGCAAACAAGTTCTGAAGCCGCATAGTAGAACAACATTATTATTATAATTAGAGATTGACGGCAGCAGAGAAAAACCATTAGCAGCGGCATTCTGGATGGTTCAGTGCACAGCGGGGTCAGGAAATTGGTTGGCCAAAAAATAACACGAAAATTAGCGATCTGTGATTCACAAAAAAAGCAGTAAAGAGCACTCAAATCTGAATAATAATAATGGGGATGGAGAATAATTAAAAATTGCCGTGACTCCAAGTTTAGTGCTCTCGTTTTTAGATATATATCTAGATATCTTTCCAAGTTTTAAATTTGTAATAAAAAGTTTACAATTAAAAATATGTATAACCTTGTTTTAGCTCTTTTTTTAACCCCAATAATCATTTAAATGGCTCCCCTCCTTTTTTAATTAATGGTTTCGTCTATTTCAAATCATAAATACCACAGTCTAAGAAACATTTTCGAACAGTTTCAATTAACCAATCGGTAATTTCAATCTTTAAATACCCCCTCTTAAATGTAAAATTATTCAATTATAATGGCACTAACCGAAACATCAATCAAGCATCTGCGAAACAAGCTTTTTGATTATACGAAATCGGCAGATGCGTTTTTTGTTATTTCTCTATCCATCGAATGTTATATGTGCATATTCAGCCGTCTGCCTTTCACTTATTAGCAAATTGTAAATTAACATGCCGCAAAAGCAAGTTTAAGTTGAAATTGAAGAGATGCAAGCCGGTGAAGGGAAAATGAAAACATGGGGGGAAATTCCGGAAAAACTCAGAAGGTAGATCAACAGAAATCAAGAAGTTTGGGAAAGCGAACAGATGTTAAAAGACAGTAGAAAAAGTGAGAGGAAGTGTAAGGAAAATTAATAACCGCACGATAATAAAGATTAATCTTGCCTTCAAGTTCAGGTTCTGGAGATGATTCATCACTAGAAAAAAAACTGGAAAGTAAGTGAAGTTGAAAAAATGCTGACAAATGGTAGAAAACACATTTGGTGATTAAAAGGCGACACAGAAAATAAAAGTATAGATATATAAATTATTTGATTATTTATTTTAATTGAGTATCTAATCATAATAATTACACAAAACCAAATGTTAAATTGAAATATTAGTTCATAATTTTTAAAACAACTTGGTATTTATAACTAATATTATATGTGTTAAGGATAAAAAAGACAATTAAATCTTTATGGAAATGTGTTTTCTTTCGAAATTCTTCTTAGAAAACCTCCCAGTAGTTAGGAAAAATATTGAGCAACTCTAAACGGCAGATGATGGTAGGCTTATAAACGAGATCAGGGCCTGAAGATGAGGCTTCGTAAAGCGAAACAAAAGACGAAGGCGAACAATGCAGCCGGAGCGGCAAGCTGATGCTGTAATTTAATTATGTATCGCATGCAATATGTTTAATGCAACGCGAGTGTGTGTCTGCCTCCCCTTTGCCCGCCGCAATACTATATTATATTTTTGTGATTTTTCTAGCCATGAGCAAGCCGACGACGCCGAGCTTCCGTGGCAACAGTTACCTGATCTTGCCGCCGCCGCGCATTCCGATGAAAGACAAGAGACGGGGACCCTCGCTATACGTCCGCCCCCGCGAAGCCATCCAAGTTTCGCTGAACTTCTCCACCATCGAGCCGGACGGACTGCTCCTGTGGAGCGAGCACGAGAGGAGCAAGTTCCTGGGCCTGGGCCTGGAGGCGGGTCACCTGAAGCTGGCCAGCAATCTGCTGGGCAGCTCCAACGACACGGTCAGGGCCCCGGCCAGCGGGTTCATAGCCGACGGAGCCTGGCACTGGACGAGTGTTCTGTTGGATCGCACGAGGCTGGAGCTCCAGCTGGACGGCGAGGTGATCTTCACGGAGCGATTACCCGAGAGTGGAAGGTCCCTGGCCTCTACCACCCCGAGAACTACGCTGGCGGGCAGGCGCAAAAATTCAAACAAAGAGCCTACAATTAGCTATGAGGATGTCTTCTACTTGGGTGAGTTTAAAGGTTCCAATTTAAAAACAAAGTAAAGTAAAAACTTGTCTATAGGTAATAAAAATATCTCAATATTTTTCTTACGTTTTCTGCTTTCATCATATTAATGTACCTATTATATGATAGTCTATTTCCTTTGTAAAACGCAACTATAATGTTAAATGCCAAGGCTATGACAATAATATCATATCATATTATGATTACAATGTTTTATAAACCATCACATAAATACTTACTTACCGGTTTAACCAGCAGATTCAAACACTATTATTGAGATATCATTACCACTCTCATTGAAACATAAATAACTTTTAGTTAGCTTTAACTTGTTGAATAGTTGAAATACTGCAGTTTTGTTCTGATAAAGTTAGCATAGACACTAAACCGAAGTGAAAATACGCGTCACCGATCAATTTTGGTTTAAATTATATCATATGCCGCGATGTCAAGTCGGCTTGACCAGTTTAGGAACACAATTCTGTTATTCACCGCACTAAACATTTAAAACATCGACTTCGAAGATACTTAGATGTTGAAAAGTCGCGATCCGAATTAACACTGACTTAAGCTGGGCTGCCAACTCGGCGGCTTAAAACAGCTGTTTTTCCGACAGTTTGTTAATTAGCATCAGCTGTTAAAAATTTTTTACACTTTTTCCAACATAGTTATTCCTTAGAAAAACAAAAGAATAATAAAATTTAATTATAAAAATAAACGTGTATTTTAAAATGTAACATTATTTATAATAGTTCTGTTAGGCGCACAATTTTATATTTACTAACAGTAGCTTAAAAATAGTGCTTATGCTTGATTTCTATTTAAAATTAAAATCAAAGAAAATTAAAAATGAACTGTTAACTAAAGTTTTAAAAGCCAAAAACATTTAAATTTTTATAGTTTATTTAAATAAACATAATGTTAACCAAGAAAGTGTGCTGTTAGGCGCAACATGTGGGGTACTGTTAACCGTGACATACCGCAGCTTTACAGCACTGGCAACTTTTCAAAATTAAATTCAAATTGATAAGAGGACACTTTCTTCTCCTTTCTCTCCTTTCAGGCGGATTCCCCAACTCGGACTCGGTGAGCAGGCGCACAAAGGGCCGGTTCTTCGATCCCTTCAAGGGCTGCCTGCAGGACATCCAGTTTGGCGCCGAGCCCACAGCGATTATCAGCGATTTCTCGGCGTACCAGGGCGAGAACATCGGATCCTGTGATCTGCACGGCGACGAGCCGCTAATTGTATAGGAAACGAAATCAAAAGAGTACGGCAAAATCGGAGTCCCGAATCTGTAGAACACTTTGATCAACTTGGACTCTCTAGAGAAGCCAATTGACGACGCGATATATAGAGAGAACTACTTGTAATCTAAGTGATAAGCGAGTTTATAGAGAGAGTGGCTGGTGGGGGAATCCCCCACCCGCCGGAATCAATATATACACACAGTTTTGGGCAAAGCTATCGACAAAAGACAGACGAATAAAAGACAAGAAATGGAACGTAATTTTGTAAATTTTATAGAAATAAATGAAAAGCAAAAAAAAGACAAAATGTTTAGACTTAAACCGCGGAAACAAACAACAAATTAACTGGTTTATCAAAACAATACAAGACGCAAAACTAGGACAACATTCTAGACTAGGATCTAAATCTAGAAAATACCGATACCGGATACAGATATAAACTTCTCTTACGTAAGTGATACTTCAAGTGGAATAACGATAGTGGGATAAACAATCCAAAAACTTAACTTATCTGTACGTATATTGTTTTTGTTGAGCCAAAACTTTTGTTATGCCATCGTTAGCATTTGTGTTATACATTCGAGAACTAATCTTATTTCCGCAAATTTCACTACTCTTTCTATCTACGAAAACTGCCCTAACGAGCTTCTGCCATTTTTAGTTGTCTAACTAGAAAGCCTAATTTAGTTAATCGTATGTTCGACTCCTTGTTATCTGTGTGCGTTAAATAGCATTAAAGTCTCCTGATTGAAGCCATTTAGTTGCCTTGTAGTAAGTTAGCGTATACTCTCTATGATTTACCTTGAACTAACTCAAAATCGAAGTCGACTATTCTAACAACAAATCAAGAGGCATACGGGACGTCTATGCTAGTCACACCACATAATTATTCTTATAAATGGGAAACCAAGTAGCGGAAAGATACAAACAAACAAAAATATATATACAATACTTATACAGTACGAAACCAAATGAAAATTGTAACCAAAACTGTAGGCTAAGTATGTATTTATTTCGAGAGAAATCTTAATCAGTTATAATTTTAAATAAAAAATGGGAATTAGAAAGGTTAATAAACTTAAAGGATGAGTTGTGTTTCATTTGGGAACTGGTTTCCAAAAATATACCTATTATTGTTTCTATTGTATAATATTTAAACTGAAAAGGTACAATACTAGATATTGGAGTAAACAAATTCGGATAAAAAATACAGTAAGTTTAATACTCTGATAAAAGGGTACCAAATCCAGAATGAAATCATAAGACTCTACTGTACTCAATGTTTATTTTAATGCTTATCAAGTCTAGCATTGTATTATTTACATTTCAGGAGGTCCAAACAGTCGGCGATATGTTGGCATGTACGTATTCTCTGGCTTTTCGCTTACACATTCATTTTATTGTTTATAAACTTGGAAGTCAAAGTCGGGAAACCCCAGGTTTGCAAACTATTAAACATATAATACAACTATGTACAACTATCGACGTGCCTTTTTACTTATAAATACCAAGACGACCTCTTATGCTTGAGTAATGTTTTCGCATTTCTTATAGCAGTGGCTGGAAAAATAAATACTAAGCTTATCAGAAAACCTTATTATTTGCAATTTAACTAACCGACTTCGAGAAAGCACCTATGGACATTCATGTTGGTAATAGCGGATGTCTCCCAGAATATCAATCCGTTTCTTTCGGCATATTTCTCCGCCTCTTCAGTAGACACAGCTCTATTGAGGGTTATATCAGCTTTGTTGCCCACTAGGGCTATAACTTTTCTGGGTTTTTGCGTCTAGAAATTATAAAAGACTGATAGATTAATAAAGTTTAAAGAAGGTATCCAGTCCCACCCAATCATTGAGTTCCTCGGCCAATTGTATCACGTCGTTGTAGCTCTTTCGGTCATGAATGTCATATACTAGCAGGGCACCTTCATGATTTGTATATTGCTTTTGAACTATCTCTTTGAATCTGAATAAAATTAAAATAATACTATATTTATTATTAAAAAATATTGTAAGAAAATAAAGACTTATCCTGAAGTATTCACACTTTAAAGATTTTTAAATTCTTAAGAAAAGGTTCAAACTATAAAAATAACCATCTTATTTCATGGATCTGACTAATTTTTGTTCTACTTACCGCTCATGACCCGTTGTATCCCAGATCTTAAGTCTGGTGGTTACATGGGGCTCAACAATGGTTTTTATCAGGAACTCCACTCCCACGGTACGCTGAATTCCCTTAGGAATAAAGCCGTTTACATACTGCGAGAGTAATGATGACTTTCCAACGTTGGAGTTGCCTAGGAGAACCAGCTCAAAAGAAAACACTTTCTCCATCACGAATCGATCCGCTTGGAAAGACCTCTGATTCTTGACTAATTAATCGAATTCCCCGTTGAGGCTTGGTGACACTTACTTTGTCGTCATTCACCATATTTTTAGTATCCCTATCTTTAGGAACCAGCTCTCATTTCATCTCCAGCGACGGGGAGGGAGTCCTACCTCCCCAAACCGCAAGAACACTTTGCTACAAGTACAGACCCCTACTCTTCCGATAATAATTTAAAATAACCCTAGAAACCCGAATTGGAAATACGAATATCCACTCATTCTCGATTCAAATCGAATGACTTTATATATATACGGATTCATATATATATATATAAGTATATACGATGTTTTCATTTATTATAATTTATAAATGTTAAATTTAATACATACAGACAACATAAGAATTATGATTTGGAAAGAAACAAGCATCGGATCAAAGACGTCTGGTGGAACGATTTAAACAAAGTAGTTTATGGTATTGTGTTGTTCGTTTTATTTACGTTTGTTTACTCTTTGCTCATTATAGTAAAGTATTTCAAGGTTTATGCTTAAGATTTCACTTTACTTCCTCCGCTTAATTGCATACTAGATGTAAGTTTAATTTTTATGGTTTACGATAGTTTCTCCCTTCTCGTTCACGTTTAAAGATAGTAGCATTGAATCTTCGATTGTTGCTAGAATATGGAAAAATAGTTCAACGCAAGACGAAAATAAAAAAATAGTTAAAATTATGCATAATTGTTTTTTTTTTTGTGGTTTTTGTTCTTTTTCTCATTCATTTTCATATGTGTATATATAATTTATATAAATTGCAACTATCACACGTGTCCGCCGCGACCCGGAGTCGAATCCGCATCTGCACCCGTGGATCCGGAGTCTGGAATCCGTGCTCCGGAGCCGGAGAGACACACACATTGCCACAGACCGAGGCGAGCGAGGATCTTCAGCCGCTGGCCTGAACTTTTGCTCCTTGTGGTGTTTGTTTGTTTGTTTTATTTGTTTATTTGGAACGCTGCTGAGAACAACTGCAACTGGAATCTTCCCTTCACTTAATTCGCCCAGAAACTTACGCGAAATGTAAACTTTACAAATATTCTTTGCTCGCTTAGATGCTTTCCGGTTTCATCTTATTTTTTTATACAATACAATTTCAAACTTTCTACGACACGATGAACTCTGCAAAAACCCTCCGCGCTTTCTCTCCAAGTTTTATGATTTTGCGTTGTTATTTGAAATGGTTTATGTTGGTATTATATCGATAGTGTAGCTCAATTTCGGGGGCGTGTCAGTTTTCTCCTTTGGACAGATATCTAGTCTAATTGGGGGAATTGGTTGGTAACTAACATTCTTCAATTGCAACTTTCGTTTCGTTTATTTTCTGGGAATTTAGTTTATATTTCTTATTATGCGGTCTTTATCGTTAATGTTTTGAAGGCTCTCAAATGAAGGTACTGCCGGGACAGTAGGGGAGGAGAGCCGATACTTCTTTCTGATTCTGTTGAATTTTTAAATAATTTTTTTATTTATAATTATCAGCATAAACTTTTCAAATCTCTCGTTGGAAATTTCATTTTCTATAAAAGCAAAGAATGTATTATTAACCGGAACCAGGTTTCGGTCGCGTTGGACTAACCTACAAAGGGACATCACTTGCAGCAGTTGTTCGTCGGTCGATTTGTTTCGGTGCCAGTCGGCCTTATGCTGGTTCCTTGATTGTTGGCGCCATCGTTCTTAGGTAGTTTCTTGGCTGTAAAAGGGGGCAGTGATTAGCAAAGTGTTCCACAACTCCTCAGTAATAGCCTACCAATGGCCAAGAAGATGTCGTTGACATTCATGCCCGTCTTGGCGGACGTCTCCATGAACAGCAGCCCGTTCTCCTCGGCATATTGCTTCGCTTCATCGAACTCCACGACGCGAATGTTTGACAGATCGGCCTTGTTGCCGGCCAGCGCAATGACAATGTTTGGTGAGGCCTGCGAAAAATTAGATTAGATTATTAATCAAATGTAGTGAGTTAAACACCCATTTTCAGGGCTTAAATGGTAAGCGAAGCATAATTTGCACCCATAGGCTCCTTTTGCCCAAGGAAAATAAATAAATAAAAGCAATGGGGCGTGAAGGAATGCCAAATGCCTCCAATCAGGTTCAATGCGCCCACTGGGGGGCACTTGTAAAGCAACAACAAAGAGATTTTACATTCATTCAATAATGAAACTCTCTGCGAGATAGCATTGACCTTGATATTGAAAGCGGAAGAGCTGACACTCACTTGTTTATGCAGTTCCTTGACCCAAGTCTTCGCACGCTGAAAACTGTCCTGATTCTGTATATCATAGACGACGATGGCGGCCTGCGCTCCCCGATAATACATGGGGGCTAAGCTGTGGTATCTGCAAATGCAAAGAGAGGTATGTTTAAATAGGGGTTGAACTTCCACCTCCCTCTACACATTTGCTTAAGTATAAACGATGGAGCCGCCTAAATTGCATAGGAGCTGCCGCCTCGCTTACATTAAGCTCACACGATTGGGATGTTAGGTGGGATGGTTAGATGGCTTATCCATCGATATTTACCGCTCCTGGCCGGCCGTGTCCCAGATCTCGAACTTGACGACGGTGTCCTCTATGCAAATGGTCTGTGTCAGAAAGGCCGCACCTATCGTGCTCTCCTGGTACTCGTGGAACTGTCCCTTGACGAAGCGCAGCACCAGGGATGACTTGCCCACGGCGGACTCGCCAAGGAGCACCAACTTGAATTGGCAACTTTTGTTCTGCGAGGTGCCATTGGGTCGCTGCGCCGTTCCAGTGCCGCTGGCACCGCCGCTGCGTGGAGTGGTTGCCATGATCGGTTCGGATTGGATCGGATGCGGATGCGGCTGCGGTCTTCCTCCTCTGAGATGGCAACTGGTGATTGGTTCTACGGACGGTTACGGCAACTCACTCCCGCTGCTGAGTAAGCCTTTCGGATAGATAGCTGGTGAGTTTGGATGTGGAATCTGAAAGATACAAAAAGTTGAAAAAATCTTTATAATACTGAGCTTATAACACCAAAGATGCTCTCTCTTTTAAAATTTAAAGTCTTAATTAAGGTTACATTAAATTAATCACAAAGCCTCAGCTTTAGTTCGAAGGGTATTCATCACAAGTTTCATATGTGGACACATGATAACCAACAGGAAAACGTCAGAGGACAGAGTGGCGCCTTCGTTTGTTCAATGACGCCGTCGACAAGCCCAATAAATTAAATTCAATATGTACATTCCGCATATGTATACCCGACCATATGCATAAAAGGCCGCCATCATCAGCCATCATTAAAGAACACAGAGAAAAAGTAAGCGCCCGCAAGTGGTAATCAATAAATCCCATTGAAACAGAAAGCAATACGCCCTACAAAACTCTCAGCTGAATAAAAATTACTTAATTTCCATACTTTTACACATCAGAAAACCAAACATTTCCGTTCGTGTCCCTTGGCAACATAATACTATTGATAAGCGAGCGATAAGAGAATCCAAATTTCAGAGAAATCCGCCACAAGAATGTTCAATATCAGGAAATGGGTTTTTTGAATGTTGCTGGCGTGCCTACTTCAAACACTACCAAACACAAAAATGGTTAATTGCATGTGCAAAAACAAAGGCAGCAACAACTAAAAATACTTTGGCAAACACAATAGGGGAAACCTTAAGAATGTTGTTTAGGCGCAATTATTGTTTTTCCCTTCCCTCGGGGGAGAAAGGGTTTGCAAATAAACGAAACTACGAACTTGTTATCGGTGGTCTATTGTTTGGGGAGTCTTGGCTATCGCAGTAAATATTTATTGCAGCTCCTTTAGGGGCTACTAGACAATTGATAGTGATATTTTCTGATAAAACTGTTTCGAGGGCGGGTTGTTCACGATGTACATATCTAGTTATTACACAAACAGAGAGGACGCCTCGAATTATTCAGCGGGAATGCGTGTAGAACCCACAATCTATCTGCTATCAGTGTTAACCATATGAATCATACGCCCCATTGGTCCCGGTTCTATTTTTTTAAAAGAGGGTTTTTAATAAATTGTATTTCAAGGATTTCGATAAAGTAGAGCATTATCATGACTGGCCAAAATCATGGCTAGTAATGAAAAATGTAAAAAATTCCATTAGCAAACTAATCTGTTCTATAAGAACTGTCAAATATCTCCTTAATAGGAGTAATATTTCCCCCAAAAGTCACATGTTTTAGAAGTACATTACACTTTCCCTGGAGAAGTAACAACCCAGTTCTATATGACAGACGTTGGGAATCTCAGATCTCCGACAGCAATTAATTAACACATTGAAGACAGACTGTACAGTGGAGACAAATCTACGGAGATCGTGGGATGGAAGTCTACACTAGTCTTGTTTATCTTGTGGAGAGCGGCGGGCTTAATGCGGAAAGATGGAGGCTGAGAGAGCGAGCGAGGGCGGAAGCTGTGATAAAAATCAATGCAAAATAAATTAACGGAGGAGAGAGGCGGAGAAAGTAAAAGCGTGACAAACATGGCTGTTGTTGTTGCTCCTCTGCGGCGTTATTAAATTAACGAAGGGGAGAGAGAGCTCTCTCTCCTGCACATTAAAAATGCAGTCAGTCAACAATTGTTTGTTGCTCCCCTCCGCTCCGCCCCTTCTATTGTTTTGTGCCTGAGACTTCGGAGCAAAGTGCAGAGTCACACACTCACACGCACACACAAGGAAAAGCCGCAAACTCGCTCTCTCTTGCTTTTTTTTTAAATTCTCTCTCTCACTTGCGATAAAGAAATTTCGCCTACAATTACTTTTGTTGTCCAGCGAATGACGTACTTTGCATTTCAATGCGCCTATAAGAAAGAAAACCGGACCTTAAATTTAATTAAAACAAACCCGCGGAATTTTCCATAGCCAGACAGCTGGTAGAAAACAACTCACCGGAAAATGTATAAATTTATCCAGCTCTGATTATTGGGGTTTATTAAACCTTTCAGACACTTAAATACAGAACTGGCCCTCGCGCCCGCCTGCGGAAAATTCAATAAAATATAAAACAACGTCCAGCGATGGGTTCGGGAAATTACGGTTCTTTTAGAACAGCTGACGATGCGTCATTCACACGTACCCACACAAGCACAACGCGTCGGAAGAGAGAATGAGAGCGAGAACATTGGGGGTCAATCAAATAGAAGTGGGCAATGTCAGCCATAGTCAATGGAATTTACAAAGTAACACGGCATAAAAGGAAAACTATTGCCGCAGAAAACTGAATGATGGGTCAGCCAATTTGCAGCTCGTCCAATATATTTACCTATTAATATTGAATATTAATATATGCTTTTTGCCACTACTCACAAGACTAAAAGCTTTCAGTAATAACATCAACTACATTTTTTTTCCATTTGACTTTGTAACCACTATTTACGCGCCCTTAACTGTAAAATTGCCTCACTCGAAAAGTCAACAAGTGCAATTTTCTCAGCACGCATATTCCAAGCACGTCTAAAAAACTGGGAATACAATTAGCGTTGTATTTACAGTCACACATACCACTGGGTAAATATGTACGGTATGACAACTTCGGTCCTCTCACATGCAGAGTGAGCGAAAAAGTCTTAAATAAACAAATGTAAAAAGGCGAACAAATAGGAGATGCGAATTTGTTTACATTTCGGCTCATGGGAAAATGATGAGAGGAAAAGTGGGAGGAGAGTGCTTTTTAGAGACTTGGACGATAAGAAAACGGATTGCGGATAAGTACACACACACGTAGACACACACACCCGCACTCTCGTTAATTAAGACGCAAAACAAGCTGGAACAAAGAATCGCAACTTAAGCTCCCTTCCAGGCGTTTA
Organism: Drosophila biarmipes; assembly: GCF_025231255.1. Classification (NCBI taxonomy): domain Eukaryota; kingdom Metazoa; phylum Arthropoda; class Insecta; order Diptera; family Drosophilidae; genus Drosophila; species Drosophila biarmipes. Next base: position 3,799,635 of record NC_066612.1, on the reverse strand, counting down.
TGGCCCTAAAAAATGGAGCGATAATGAGAGCCGATCCAAATCGATCAGCTTTGTTCCAGGCTCAGTCCAGTGCACCTGCAGTTCTCTTTATCTGGCCACAATGGAAATCCAGCACTGCTCCAGCCGCTGCGACCCACTGTGCACGCTGCACTTGGAGCAGGTCGTATGGCCGTCTCGCTCTGGCGCCCGCCCTCTTGGGCAACGCACCCAAAATTCAGGGCCATCTATCGCACTCGCTCCCACACTCACACTATGGCGGACAGGGCGAAGTTTTACACAATTTTACACAACTTTCTTAATTAATTGCGGGTGGCTTCGCAGCGGAAACAACAACGCAAAAGCACACGCAGCCACGCACTTTCGAACGCGTCACTTGGGGTCCACTAAACTAGGTGCATTTACGTTTTTTCCCTTCGATTCGGTGCCCCAAAACAGCCCCAAAAGACGAAGCGAAACGAGCAGAGGGAGATAGATAACTGACGACTTGACTCGCCTCGCAAATTTATCGTCGCCAGTCTTGTTTTCTTCGATTGATTTCCTGCACGACGTCACCGCTGCGGGGCCGCTTTTCCTTTGCTTTTCCCGTTTTACGCTTTGTTGTTTTGCTGCCTTGTGAATGGCCGAGGAATTTGCGTGGTTTATTTTTATTGGCAAACTTGACTTACAATTTTCTTGCAGAGATGGGTATTGGTCGATGAAACCATCGATGGTCCGATATTTCCCCAGCTTTGGCGAACATCGATGTTCGAGGCGTCTATCGTCGTTTTCACATCACTGAAATGTTAAAATGTTTTCTAACAGAAATGTTAAGTAACAAAGGTTTTTAACGGCTTTAGCCAGCATTTTCGAAAGTCTTAGGAATATGGACCCCAAATACATTATTCCAGAGGTAGATTTTTGATAGAAGGGAATTTTGATTCGAATATTAAAAAGAGGTGTTGGATTCCCAAAATGCCATACAATAGGACTGTTATAGATTACCCTGATAAACAGTTTCTGACATAAAATTTATGAAAATAGCTTGTTTTTCATAAATAGTATGCTTCTTTTCGAAGAAAACATCAATGTTTTCCAAATTATAACAAAGAGTTTTTGTATGGGCTAGCAAGAACACCAACCATTTTATTGAATTTCCATAAAGTTTCGGCAGGGGCCAATAATATATTATTATAATGAACAAGCGGCCATGTAGCGAATGTATCTTATGATAATATAAAAAGAAAAATAAACAAATATAAATATTCTTCTATTTAAAATTTTTAACTTACTTGTTAGACATATATAAAAAAGGATGGTGTGATATTTGTAAACCAAAAAGACTAAAAGAAATGTCGTTACTGAAATGTAAAAATTATTCGTTTTATAAACACACGAAACCAAATAATTTTATTATTGAAATGAATAAATCAGATGATTAACATATACCGATATGAATATTCATTTTTATTGAAAAGTATCGATACGTATCGATATGAACTGAGATATTTGTCACATCCCTAACTAAAGGAAGAAGTAATAACATTGCGAGAAAAGTAGACGTGAAAATTTGAGAAAGGTGTCAGAAACTGTGAAATTAGTTTACGAGACTACAATTAAGTTCGAGCCGTAGCGAGCGCGCGGAGCACAGTGATTAAGTGTCAAAGAAGCACTCAATATCGTGTCCTGCTGCGCCTCCTGCACGCACACACCCGCACGGGCCTGCACACACACACAGAAGCACGCACACAGTTGCGCCAGTCGTCATCTCGCTCGCTCTCCGATTTTTTTCTGTCGCAGCTGCAACGCAAATCCGAAAAAGGATAATCCCCGCCGATCTCGCGAGTCCTGTCGCTGGGCCAAGAGCGGAACTGCTGCCGCAAAGGTGGGCCCCCAGAAATCAGCTAATCAATATTGACTTCGGCTCGCGGTGTGTCTACTTTTCGGGGGCTCCTCCTCTATTGTGTGCGAAATTCTCGGGGATCCAGGATTTCAAAGGATTCTGCACACGCACACGCCCGAATGTGCTTGCACGTACAGTGCTCACTCGAGAAGGCACACCAAGAAGTGGAAAAGGTAATAATTTATTTTTAAACCATTACACGTACACAGAAAAAAATGGATTTCATACCGAAATGGGTGCAAATTTTCCAACCGCTACTTGCAATTAAATTAGTGCTAAAATCTTGATTTCACCTTTAAAATAATTAGCATAAAAAGTGTAATAAAACTGTTTGATTTGTATTGCAAAATACTTAAATTTCATATCCTTGCTCACTCAAAAAGCATAACTTGTCCACTCCTCAGAGAGCGCACTGTATATACACACCTGATCTAGAAGTTTTCGCTACCTGCAAACGGATTTCCCCCCACTGCACATTATGTAAAACGCTTTCCCTACTTTCTTGCAGATGACGACCGTGGGAAACCCGAAGATCTAGGGAGACCAAGTGCTTTTTGGGTTCAGTTTCGGGACCTCGACACGAGTAGCATGTTCAGTCCTATCAAAAAGATATTCACGTACATACAAAAAAATGCGAGCGGCTCCAACATGTTTAGCCCATCAGGAAACACGTCAGCCGGCCAACGGGAGGAGGCTCCCAGTTTAAATGCCCACGACGAAGGCGATAGAAAGGAGCAGGACCAGGATCAGGATCCTGGGCAGGAGGATGATCAGAGCGATCAGGAACAGCAGCAGCAGCCACGGCACATCCTGCCCCAACTGAATGACGACGAAGACGACATCGAGAGGCAGATCAAAACCTCCATAATCCATGCCAAGAAGGTGCTTGTGGCCAAGCCCAAGGCGTTGGCCACCTTACCTCTGCCCCTCGAGCAGCTGGACGATGAGCTGGCGGACTTTGCCCACGGACCGGCGGACACCGAACTGGAGGAGCAGTTCCTCGAGCTGGAGAACTATCCGAACAACGAGATTATCGTGCTCACCGATGCGGATCTCAACTCTTCCATTGCCTCGGATGCCGTGTCCGAGGATCCGCTGGCAATAGACAACATATTGGACTCCTCGTCGGTCACCACAAACGAGGAGGTCGATACCAGTGGTGAGCTGCTTTGGCTGAAACTGAACAATGAAACGGAAGTGGCGACCGGCTCAGCGGATGTGGCATCCAGCAACCAGGCATCCCTGGAGCCAACCAAACCGGTTAAAGCGAAGGAAGATGAGCTGAGAGACGGTGGATCCGATTCTGGACTGGGCAGTGAGACGTCCGCATTGCTTAAGGATCAGGCGGAGAAGGAAGCCGATCCAGAAGTCCAGGAGAAGCAGGAAACCAAACCCATTAGATCCAATCTCAAGCGCAGGCTGGAGGATTCGGAGAGCGATGCTATAGACCAGTTGCCCGACATGTCAGCTCCACCCTTGGTCGCCCAAAAGCGAACCAAGCGCTCCATCAACTTTGACGAGGTCAAGGTGTACTACTTCCCGCGGCAACAGGGCTTCAGCTGCGTCCCCACTGCTGGCGGGTGCACCTTGGGCATGGGTGCCAGGCACATAGCCTTCAAGACGATGACCCTTGCCGAGCACGCGGCGGAATTGAGGCGGGCACATCGCAGCCAGAACCAGGACCTCCAGGCTCGCGGCTCCAGCAGTGATGACAGCGAGGAGTCCGAGGAGGATTACCTAAGCGAGGGTAGTGGCTCGGATGCGGAAGACGGTTCCAATGGCTTCCTGCAGCCGGTGACTCCCAAGCAACGGAGAGCCCTGCTGAAAGCAGCGGGCGTGAGGAAGATCGATGCCAGCGAGAAGAGCGAGTGCCGGGACATCAGAAACTCTCGCGAGGTTTGCGGCTGCTCCTGCAGGGAGTTTTGCGATCCGGAAACCTGTGCCTGCAGCCAGGCCGGTATAAAATGTCAAGTGGACCGAGCCATGTTCCCCTGCGGATGTACCCGCGAGGCTTGTGGCAATACAGTCGGTCGGGTGGAGTTCAATCCGACCAGGGTGCGCACCCATTACATCCACACGGTGATGCGCTTGGATCTGGAGCAGCGACAGGGCTCCGTGCAGGGCGTCGTCCAAGGAGGACATCTCCAGCCGCAGCAGCAACAACAATCCCAGCCGACCATCAGCTATTCCCCGGTGGGAACGGCCGCCACAGCTGCCTACTTCCTGCATACGCAATCGAACTACAGTTCCGGCTATGCCTCTCCAGCTTACACGCCCGAAAGCAGTGTGAGCTACTACCAACAGCAGCCGGCGGTGCCCACGCCGGGCCAGGTGAATTCCCAGCAGCAGCAGCAGGCGCAGGGCCAAAGCTACGCGGGTTACGCCCAGTTGGACAGCCTGGACTCGGGCCTCTTTGCCAGTGGCACCAATGCCACGCCCTCGTACGGCGAGCTATATCAGTCGCTTAGCTACGGCAGCACTCAGGTAAGCGGAGCTCATCCTCGGTAGCTCTAGTTTGGTTTCTACTTTTGTCCATCACAGATCACTTCCTATGCGACCGCCTACCAGCAGCATTCGCCGTCACCCGCCGTCGTTGTGGCCTCCGGTTCGCCGAGCTCTTGCGCCTACAGCTCCTGTGCGGTGCCGTCGGTTCCGCCGTATGGCAATGCAACGACCACCGCCTCCAGCAATGCTCCATACCAGACCACCGCTGTCTCCATGACCGCTGCCTCCACCTCCGCCTCGCCGTCACGGCTCGTTGGCAGTCCAGTTGGTGGCGCATCATCCTCGCCAGCCGCTGGCTCATCCACCGCTTCCCCGGCCAACGGCAATGAATTTATCAGTTTGAGCACACCGATCGCCAGTTCCTCGCGCCTTTCCCAGATCAACGATCTGCTGCAGCACAACCGCAACACCACCGCCGCCTTGGTGGCCGTCTCCGAGGGATTGAGCGGTGGCAGAGCCGCTTCCAGTGCGTCCACCATCGACTCCATCGACACGCCGCCCATTGTCGAGGAGGGCCAGCAGCGGGGATGCATGAGCTTCGAGGCGTTGCCCCCGCCGCTTGTGAATCCAGCGCCCATTGTCGCCGTGGTGGAGAGCAAGCTGCCACCGATGACCACGTTGGGCCTGCCGGCGGCCCAAGCACCTCCGTCTGCCCCTCAGCCACGCCAGCCGCTGGAACAGCATCATCAGGCCTTGAACGAGTCCACCTAGAGCAGGGAGCGCGCCACCAATTCCAATTTGGGCTGGGTCGATGGGCGGGGTTTTCGTAGGAGACTTTAAATTCGAGCGATCCTCAGTGACCTTAGTTTCGAAGCTATGATTCTACCAACTCGATATGCACACCATTGTTTTAGCATAAGGATTTGTTAAAAAAGAGAGCACTCTTATTGGTAGGGCAGATAACTACAATACATATGTGGAAATTCCAAAAAAAAACTTTGATTTTTTCCTGTTTATTGCAAATACTAATTTTAATATTCCTTCTTTGAATTACATTGATTGTTTTCGTACCTTTTGAGTACTCAAATAGTGTTTTTGGCTCAAGTTAAACTTGTTTGATACCCTTTGAAATTGTATCTTTAGTTGCCAGGAGACCCACCCTTAAATCGGAACAGGAGCAGGCGTCGAGAGAGCTGGGAATAGTTTTTATAGCAATTTTACACAGCAAAAGACTTCATTACGTTTAAGGCGGCGGCAGGCGTGGCTGGGAAAGGGGGCGGAGGGATGAGCAGGGGCAGGAATCAAAAAGGACGTCACTCCGCGACTTCGGGAGACCTCTTCAGTAGCGGCGAGAGCCACCGAATCGGGCTCGGACCGCCTTGTATAAATCATTTTATTGTTAACTTCTAATTAGTCTCTAAGTGCATACTGTAATTTAGTTACTTTGTTGCCTAAGTTATGTTCCCCTCGCAAATCCAAGCTATCTTTTGCGCCTTTTTTTCCCTATTGTCTAATGTAAAACGAACAAATTATGGAGGGGTACTGTTTAACCTGGTTTATTACGTTGCTCCAATGAATTTAATGAGCTGAGAGCCCTGATAGCTTCCCCCAACATTCTGTGTCAAATCTGATTTAGCCCAGCTTAAGTGAAATCGATCGTTAACCGATCTTTTGTTTTGTACTTTGCATTTAGTTACGAAGCCAATCTAACTACCTAATGAGTTGACGAGCCTTCTGTAGAATTATCCTCGATTTAGCTGCGTTTAAGTATTCATTTAGCTCTAAGTTTCCTCGTTTCTGACCTTTAGCGATCTAGCCTTAACACAACAACACAACAAATGGCAGCAACCAGAAAAAAAGAAATACAGACAAAGCATCCACAACATGCAGTACGATTTAGAAGTATGTATATGCAACTTGATAACGACAATGCGAAAAAATGAAAACGAAAAAAAAGTAATTGCAATTATTTAAATAAATATTGAATACAAAATAGCAAGATCTGTCTCGGCCTAATTTCAATCCTCCTTTCCAATTGTATCTTCATCATTTCTAGTATAATAGGAGGTCTCATTGTGGTTGAATATTCAGGTAATCGATTATTCTTTGTTATTTATTAATTACTGAGTAACTCTTACTTCTCCCACAGCTCAGACATCAAAGGTGACCCCGATTTGCCGCCGGATCTCATCGGTAATGGCTATGAGCTCCAGACTCTCGGCATGCGTGAACTTCGGACTCTCGACCAGGCGTTTCTCTATGCAGCGACGCACTTCCTCCGCCTCATACCTCAGCCCGCAGGTGTTTGTGTAATGGAAATCAAACTTGGCCCGTGGCAAGGGCCAGGATTCAGGAGGTCCATTGGAGCGGCTCAGCTGGGTGCAGCACCAGTAGTTGGACAGCTGGAAGATTTACAAAGCACAGCTGATAATCCCCCTGATCCCGAGTTCAAGTCGCGAAAAGAAGAAAAACGGCGATAAGCTCACCTTAATCTCGCCTTTGGTTCCCGTGATGACGGCATCGTTTTCCAGATTCTCCAGGCCCGTCACCAGAGCCACTAGCCTCCGGCCATCGCCATAGTCCAGCATAAACTCACCCTGCACGTCCACGCGCTCCTTGTTGAGTTGCGTTCCACTGGGCAGGATTTTGACAGGGGAAACACCGAAAATGAACTGCCCCAGTTGCAGGGCGTAGATGCCCAGGTCCATGAGGACGGAGCCTCCCAGAGAGCGATGGCACACCCGCTCCATGTGGGCCAGGCGGAAACCGTGCTGTACCTTCACCTGGGTCACCTCGCCGATGACATCGTGATTCAGGAACTCCCTCAGGCGATCGTAGCTGGGAAAGCAACGCGACCACATGCCTGAAAGCAGGTAAAGATCCTAGCATTATTCCTTGAATATCACTTGAATTTTGCAAAGGCTTCACCCTCCATGAGGAACACTCCCCGCTGTTCGGCCAGCGCATACAACTCCTTGGCCTGCTCCAACGCCAGACACATGGGCGTCTCGCAGAGGACATTTTTACCCCTGGCCAGCATCAGGTGGACGACAGCGTAGTGGAAGGGATTCAGTGTGCCCACATATACCACGTCCACCTCGCGGTCCAGGGCCAGGGCATCGAAGCCATCGTAGTGCCTGGCAATCTGATTCCTCTGGGCGAACTCCTGTGCCCGCTGGCCATCCACATCGGCCACGGCCACCACCACATGGCGGGACTTCTCCACGGTGCCCAGGGCGGTGACGAAATCCTGCGTTATCCTGCCCGCCGCCGCAATGCCCCAGTTCAGGTTCGCCTGGCTCTGCATTGCAAGCTATATGGGTATCCGTATCCGTTCTGTTTTCGAGTCGAGTCGAGTCTCGCGCGGGCTCGTGTCCGGGCAGCTACTGACGCCATGATAATGATACGGAGTGCCAGTCCCGAGGGGCTCCTATCAGTGCCTGGCATCTGCATTCATTGCACATTTCGTATTGCATTCCGGTTGATAAGGAACCCAGCAGATCCGCACACTGACGCTCTACAAGCTAGAATTTTCGATGATGATGCTCGGTTTTCTATGGTACTATACATACTAAATGTATTCCTATGCTTTTCTAAAGGACAATGTTCTGTAAATAACTGAATACATTTATAGAATATTAGTCGTATGATATTTTCACCAAGCTTTCCTGAACTGATTGCAAGGTTTTCATCCATATTAACCTCATTTCAGAATCCTTTAATAAGGAAGGACCATCGTCTGTAAATTTCTAATAACCTTTCTAGAGTCGTAGTTTTATTATATTTCCCTTATACAACTGATCACAAGGTTTTCGTCCACTACACATACTCGAATTCCAAATCTCTAAAGGGCTTTGACCATGAGGTGTTCTACGCCATCGAAGTTATCTTATCTCTCAGAACCTAGGCGAGCCCCCTTTTTTGACGGCTATCTAAAAAAACTATGCGACTAAAAAGCTTTTAAAGTACAGTTGCGTAGAGTCTGAAAAACAAAAGATATAGGAAATAAACTTTCGAGGATCTATATAAATTAATATATATTTTTAAAGAGATATTTTCTAACGAGGTTGAGCGTAATAAGTTGGTCTTACTAAGTACCAAAATCTCAATTACAGATAAGAAAGCAGAAAACCCTGAGATAAGAAACCCCTGGGTTCTTTTTTACCAGCCCCTAAATTAAAAGACGCCCATCATGCGGCGAAAACGTGATCAATTGTGAGTACGAGTACGAGTATTGTCGGCAATTTTGCCATATCATCTACTTTAGTTACACCCCAGGCAGAGTTCGACCTAGTGGGAATGTCATTGCTGCCGTTCCACAATCAATGCCCCGCCTTATCGCCACTGTTTGTCAATCCTTGATATAGAGTGGGGCATCGAAAAATATAGAGCCGGTGGGGTAAACTTTTTCTAGGAACAGATACATATGTAATACGAACTGTGGGATATTCAAAAGTTCTAAGATATTTTGTTGAGAGCTTATTATTATGGGTTTCTAAATCTAAATAAGAATCGCTTAGAGATGTTCAAATAATACTTTTTTAAAAATGTCTATTTATTACTTTATGTTATGATCTAAAGCATCTTTTACTCCTCATCGAACTTGTTGAGCACACCGATCTGCTTGCGGATGGTGTCCTCGATCTCGGCGAAGAGCAAACTGTCGGCGTAGGTCACGTTCTTGTTCTCCACGTCGCCGGCGAGGATGGACTGACGCACTGCCTCCGCCTCGTAGCGCATGGCCTCGGAGTTGGCGTAGTTGGTCTCGTACTTGCCCTTGGGCGGCAGCCACTCCTTCTCCTGGCCATCGATGTCGATCAGCTTGTTGGGCGTCCAGAAGTCAATCAGCTATTAGGTAGTATACATATTGAAGGTGTGCGGCTCTGATCAATCTCTATCGATTAGATTACTCACGGTAACTTGTCCTTTGGTGCCCTTGATCACGGCGGTGTTGGCCAGCTTCTCCTTGGAGGAGAAGCGCATGCGAGCAGTGCGTCCGCCGCTGTAGGTCAGCGTGGCGCTCACATCGTCGTCGATGCCCTCGGCGTTGACGGATCCCTTGGACTCGATCTTCTCGGGCTTCTCCTGGAAGGCCCACTGCGACACCTGGATGGTGTAGATGCCCAGGTCGTAGACCACGCCACCTCCCAGTTCGCGTTTCCTATGAAGAAGGTACGCCATTAGTACGGAGATCATTGGATTTCCAAGTGCCATCTTACTGCAGGCGATCCACATGGGCCAATGGGAAGCCGAAGTTGACCTCCACGTCCTTAACCTGGCCGAGCTGTCCGCTGGAGATGAGCTCCTTGACGCGCTGGTAGGAGGGGAAGAAGCGCGACCACACGGCCTCCATGAAGAAGCGCTTGTTGGCCTTGGCAGCGGCCAGGATGCCCTCCACCTGCTTCTTGTTCATGGCCAGGGGCTTCTCGCAGAGAACGTGCTTGCCATTGTTCAGCATCAGCACGGCCACCTCGTAGTGCTGGGGGTTCAGGGTGCCAATGTAGACCACATCTGGGAAATGACATTTATATTAAAAATAATCTCTATATAAATAATGCAGTACTGGGTTCTGTATAGAAATATCCAATGATTTAAAAATTCTTCAATCCGTAATCGCATCCTTCGGAATTAACACTTGGGAATTATAGTCTTTTTGTAACTCAAATTCACAGAAAAAATATCTCTGAATTAAAACTTGAGAATTATAAAAGCGAATCGAACAAATCTTAGTTTTTAGTTTAAACTTTAAACTTATAAATGTAGAATTTAGAAATAGGGATTTTTTATTTTTATTGTTAATACCCACCGACATCGCCGCTCTTGGCCAGCTCCTCGTAACTGCCGAGGGCCTTGGGGATGGAGTGCTTGGTGGCGAACTCCTGAGCGCGATCCAGGGACCGGGCGGCTATGGCCTGCACCTTGTGGTCGGTGGAGGGCAGGGTGCTCAGGGCGATAACGAAGTCCTCGCTGATCTTGCCGGCAGAGGCGATTCCCCAACGGATGAGCTTCGACATGTTGCTGGCTTGTGGGACAGGCTGCGAATGAGTGAGGAGCCGAGTGGATTGTTAGTTAAATATGGGTGGCGGCCCCAGAGAACCCTCCTTATCAGCGGAGCAAGGGAGAGTATCGGGCGCCATATCTCTCTCTCCACCGGGAGTTTATCTTCCCCCGATTGTTTGAAGGCAAATCGACCAAAAGTAATTGTTCTATTTCACAATGTTATTGAGCTTGACCTTGTTTGGGTATTTCTTGAATTATTCTGGATGCCACCTGTGCGGCAATCCAAAGTTATCAGTCGATCGAACGAGCCCTCCTCTCCTGGCCAATAGTTTCCTCAATAAATTAAAGTGCTTGTCACGTTCGCTTTACTGCATAGATTTTCAAGATAATAACATAAATAATTTTTAAAAAATTTAGATTATGTTATAAGAGATACTCAAAGTTCACTTTTGGCGTTGCAAAGAATTTTTTTTTATTTTTCTAATTTTTATCTGCTATATTTATTTTAACAAAATATAATAATAGTTAAATACCATTATTATTTTTTTCATTTTAACGTAATGCTTTGTTCCATTTAATTATTTGTATAATATTTATATTGATAATATAATATTATAATTATTATAAAAATAAGTGCAACGTTTTTAATAAATAACTTTATCTAGAAATGTTTTGTAGCGACTATTTTTTTCAGTGTACCGATCCTATTCTTCCAATAGTTTCCCTGGAATGCTTGCTTTTTGTTTACATAGATTTCCAGTTGTCAACAGGTACTTTTTTTTATTAATTACTTGTTCACTTGAGTGTTTCTAATTATTTTTTTATTTTGCCAAACCTGTTTTGCATATACAAAGGGATATAACCTTGGTGTTAAATAAGCCGGCTGTGTTGTATTTTGTTTATAATGAAAGCACTCTAGGAATGGTTTTCTGGCAATGATTATGACAACTCCCCCATGTTCTTTATACGATAAACATTTATCCAATTAAATCTTCTTACGCTGGACTTGCTGAACTGAAGGCTTGGATAAAACTTTCCACTGTGTTGTTTTTTATGCGCGACAGTTCTATTTATAACTTTTTTCTATAAACTATTCCCGGCGCACCCGACACGAAAAACAAGGCAACTTCCCCGATTCACCTGGCAAGTAAGCTTTTGACAGTTGTGGTGGGTGCACCGGCTAAGCATGCTGTTGTGTGCGTTTCGTGGTGACTGTCACTCTGAAGAAGAAGAGAACAGCTGTTCAATGTTTTGCTTGCTGATTTCAGGGAAAAACAGTCGAAAATGCTGCGAAAATTATTATTTAACACACAAGCTGTATTAAAACAGCCACCAAAGGTGGGTGAAATAAAAGGAAACTAGCTACACATAGTTGTATATACCCATTTTGCAGTTGCACCACATAAGGCACCTGGCTGCAGCCAAGATTCTGCAACTCGAACAGGCCCACATTGATGAGGCCATCAAGTTGGAACCCACTCTGTCCATTTTCACACCTGAGATCTGGCGAAGGGCCCATCAAACCTTTCGGAATCACGGCCTGGAAACGGTCAGTTTCCTGAGGATCGTCACCGGCAACCCTGCAGTGCTGAAGCGGACGCCAGACAAAATAGTCAACAGCCTGGAAATCTGGAGAGCCTGCCAGTTCGGCGAGCATCTTCTGCACCTGCTGCTCACAAAGTATCCCGAACTACTGGACATCAGCGACTCCCACCAGTTGCTGTCACACATTGGCTTTCTGAAGAGTCGCGTGTCCACGAGCAAAAACGTTTGGAAACTGCTGATGAACAGTCCGGATCTAATAGCCCAGCCCGAGGAAACCGTGGAGGAAAAGCTGAATTTCCTCATAGATGTGATGCGCATTGAAGTTCCGGAGGTTGTGAAATCAGCAGCCCTTAGCCTGCCCTTCGAGGAGTTGCGCTGTCGCCACGAGTTCCTGGTGCGTTTGGGCCTTTTCAAGCCCCGACCTCCGAAGGCCGATCCCAATGAGCCCACCTCGAACCACAAGCTGTATCAGATCACGGACACTTCCGAGAAGAGTTTTGCCACAAAGATATGCCATGTCACCCTGCCGGAGTACGAGGCCTTCAAGGAACTCTACGCCAAGGAACTGGAGCGAAAGTCCAGAAAAGCAAAGGAGGAGGAGGAGCTTAGCGACGAAGACGAATAGATTGGGGTTAAGAGTTATCCGTAAGGAGAGCCGCACAAATACATAATGTATGTGTTATAGTTAATAGAATGGTAACCTTCTGGGTGCAGAGATTATTTAAAATCCATCTGTATCCTATGTGATCTTAAGTTGGATGCAGTGCGGCGAGGCAAAAGGAACCGCAGGAAAGGAATCCTGCGATTTAATTTTAACGGAAGTACATTTTATTTTAAAGTTTTTAATACACACTGGTGGTAATAAAATATGGCTCATTCTGGGGCCTCTAATAAAAAGCTAACCAAATTGAAAAACTCATGAATTCAAAAGTTTTGGGAATACCCCAAACACTTTCAAAGTAATGGTTTGAGTGGAATAATGTTGGTGTTTTGGTAAATATTGACTGATATCTTTGCGATGGAAACAGCAGAACGTCTATACTTTTCTAAAAGAGGGGGCGTGGCTGTCGAAGCATCCCAAAATCTTAATACTATATTTATTTTTAACTGCCACAACTACAACGTAGGACGAATACCCCTGCCAGGAAGCCCTTACGTACCCCAACGATACCTATCGATAGCACTTCCCACATCATCTTCAGCTGCAACAAATACAACGTAACGTAGGGGACGCATTTTGCCATCTCTAAGCAAATACAACGATATTCATAATATCACTCTTTAAACGCGAAAACGCGAGTAAAACTAGCAAGCTTCAATTGATTGGGCCACAGAATCAATTGGGCAGTACATCCAACTCGCGTTTTCCGCACTGACCTGGCATTTTCCTTCACGGAAGGCGGCCAAACAGGCGAATGGAAGGGCTGGGTAGAACGGTAACCTAAACCCAGGCAAGAAAAAAAACAAAAAACATGGAAGTGTGTTAACGACGTAAGTGTCAGTTCATTTCAAAGCTGTTCAGCGTTCCAGTAAAATCGTTTCTGGGCATTTTGTGTGATTTTTATTTTGTGATTTTCAATCGTGTGCTTTGTTTGTGTTGCGTTGGTGTGGGTAAGTGTGTGTGGTGCGCTGCGTCGGTGTGAGTGGCTGCGCATGTGTGCGGCAGTGGGAGCGAGACGGCACCACTCGAGTAGCGGTTGTCAAAAACAGCTGATCCGGCCCAGGGGTGTGGGTGCCAGAGGGGGTGGCGCTCGTGCGTCCAACGGGGGCGGGGGTGGCACTCACCTGTAAGCTTTCGCCAAAAATTACGGTATAAAAAGAATTGTTGAACTTGGAAAATGCATTTCAAACTGTGGTTATTTTCTAACATTTTTTTTCGACGTACAGTCGTTGCCCTCTACACAAGTGGTTGCTCTTTGGAGACTTTTCCGTCGCTGAAAATATGTCAATTCAGGGTCAGGGTCCTGCGCTAAGATGATATATCATATATGTGATATGTGGTACTACTAAAACATATACTAAAATAAACACAAGGAGGTGTATTATATATAAACTCTTGTAAATTATTATTAAAAAAATATTAAAATAATTTTTTTTTTTTAATTTATTACTAATCCTTTAAAAAATTAGAAAAATTAAAAAAATAAGTATATTTTAAAATAGTAAAGTAATTGTAATTTTTTACAGATAGTTTTAACTCTTATTTAAAATCCTTTTTCCATGATAATCTTGTCAAAAAATGGATTCTAGTATATTACCATTACCTCCATCAATATATCATTAAAAATTCTTCACTTGCTAGAAACTAAAGGAATCTTTTTTTCCAGGTGCTTAAAAGGGCAGTTTTGCTCAATCTACCAACCCCCGGTTCCCGCGATCCAGTTTCTGTGCGGAATGCCCCTGAACGATGTGGCCTCCTCCGGCGGTGGAGTGTATCCGGAAAATGGAACGAAGCACAAGGCACAGGGCATGGCGAAGCCGGACGCCTCAGCCGGCCCAAGTGCCGGCCCGGGATCGGGACCCACGCTGTTCTCCCTGCAGGGCCAAAAGTGGCAGCAGGTCTTCGACCTGGACAAGGTCATCAAGCAGCTGCGCACGGCTGAGAAAACGTATCTGCGCGGCGGCAAGAACTCCTCCGCCGGCGGGGATCAGCAGGCCAAAGTGCAGGTGCAGCGCCTGCAGTCGGCGGACATGGCCTACTATGACCTGGTGCCCAAGCTGGCCAGCCGCGACATAGTACTCTGTAGTTCCTGCTCGGGATGTTACACGAAGGCAGGCTTCCAGCATCACATTGCGCTGCAGCATCCGAGCGTCTGGGAGGCCACATCCAGCAAGGTCAACCCCAGTGCCAACGGGGCGGCCTCATCCAGCGACTCGCGTCTCACTGCCACGGAGAACAGCCAGGAGGGCGGCGCCATTGTGCCCAGCTCGCCCACGGACACGCTCTCGGCCTCGACGCTCTCCAGCTGCTCGAACGGCTCCAGCAGCTCGGCCTCGCTGCAGCATCCGGCCGGGGCGGGATCGTCCTCCACCACCACCACCTCGTCCTCGTCGTCGTCGCGCCACAAGAGCAGCAGCAGCAAAAGCAGCAGCTCGTCCTCATCCAAGGGCAGCAGCAGCACTTCCGCCGGCAGTCGTTCGCGTTCCAAGTCGTCGAAGAACCGCCACCACTCCTCGCCAGCTCCGGCGCCTGCGTTGGAGACCAATCACAAGGAATCCAAGGGCTCAAAGAAGAGCACGGCCATAGCGGCACCGCCTGTCGTCGCCCCGGTGCTCAAAGAGGAACCTCCAGCTGTAGCAGCCGCTCCGGCTGCCATCACCGTGTTCTCCTCCTCCAGCAACTCATCCTGCAGTCTACCGCCCACTCCCACGCTGGGCGCAGCCTCCAGCGAGGTGGCACTGGGGATCAACTACTCACCTGCCCAGCTTCAGACGGAGGTGGAAAAGCTTCCCGAGCTTCAGCCAAAGAAAAAGGTTTTTTATATAATTGTCAACTTAAAACTCAGTGAAATATTTACCTAACTCGTTTATATTTCAGGTGAAGGGCTCAAGCGATCATCGAACAAAAGCGGAAAAAGAGAAGAACAAAGAGAAGCCTGTGGTGACTGTCTACGAGCAGCAGCAAGTGATTAGCGAGCTGGATCAGGCTGTCTCCTCCATTACGGGAGCTGTCGCCTCCGAGGTGGCACCCGAAGAGGAGGAACTGCCCTTGCCCAACACCTCCGATGAGAACTCCATTTCCCAGACGCTCGACGAGATGCTGGACAGCAAGTTGATCAATGAGATACTCAACAACTTCGATGAGAGCGCCCTGGACACATCGCAGCAGCAGCCACAGCCGCAGTCGCAGAATGGAACTCTTTCGCATCCCGCACAGGCGACGAAAAGATT
Organism: Drosophila biarmipes; assembly: GCF_025231255.1. Lineage (NCBI taxonomy): Eukaryota > Metazoa > Arthropoda > Insecta > Diptera > Drosophilidae > Drosophila > Drosophila biarmipes. The sequence continues at coordinate 3,783,875 of NC_066612.1, read as the reverse complement.
GCGCTTCGAGGACGGAACCATTGGCGAGGATTACACCGTCTACCAGCAGCAGTCGGTGCAGCAGGTCTACGGCGAGGAAGAGCACCAGCAGGAGCTGACCACCATCGATGCCATGCAGCTGCAGCAGCTGATCTACCAGCAGCAGCAGATGCTCGAGCAGCAGCAACTGCAGGAGCAGCAGCAGCAACAGCAGCAGGATCAGAAGCTGCAGGAGCACGAGCAGCAGCGTCAGTTCAGCGTCTACAATGTGCCATCTCTGACGGATGAGGCCATGGGCAATCCCCAGCAGCCGCAGCAGCTGGAGGAGCACATGATCTTGCCCAGCATCATTTACGAGATCAGCGAGTCGAATCCCGTCTCCATGCTGGAGCAGCAGAAGGTCTTGGCCGAATTCCTAACCAACGCGGGCTATGAAAACGTGGACGTGAATGTCGTGCAATCGGGCGGCGGCATGCAATCCGGTTTGAGTTCTGGAATGGTGGAGACCAACCACCTGGCGGACGAGCTGGGTGACTTTGAGTTCAGTAAACTGGAGACTGTTAGCGACACCGTAAAGACTGTTAAGCTGGAGGCCAAGGCCGCCAGCCAGCCACCCACAACAAATCCTCAGATCACGCATCATCCATCGCTGGCCAATGCCAAATACCACGAGGACAGCTACTTCAATGTGATGCTGTACTCGGGAGCGCCGCGTCCCCTGGCCATGAACACCTTCGGCATGGTCAAGATGCCGCAGGGGTTGGGTGTGACTTTCCGCAAAAACCTGCTGACCACGCGGAAGGCCAACAACAGTTTGTTGTCCCTGACGGGCGGCAGTCATCTGGGCGTGGTGGGCCAGCTGGCACGCCCACCGCCGCCGCCCTCGCCGGCGTTGAGTAATGGCTTGCCCGGCAAGAATCCGGCAGCGGGCAGAACCGTATACGCCCAGAGGTCGAATGTCATAGCACAGGATCGGTTGAGATGCAACAAGAGGGCGCTGATCGGTGGCAAGGTGGGAGCGGCAGGATCGGGAGTCATGACGGCCAAGCGCTTGAACGAACTGCTGATGGGAAAGGTCAAGAAGGAGGAGAAGCCCCAGCCGGAGGGCGAGGAGGGAGGCGAGCAGGCGACGAAGGACAAGGAACGCGAGAGGGAGGAGGACAACAAGCTGACCTTCAGCTTCTACGAGAAGCGCCGCCGCCTGTTGGCGGGCAAGCAGGAGCAACTCCAGGCGCTCGGCCGCCCCAGCTTCACCCTGCCGCTCCAGAGTAACCACAACGCCAGCCAAAGTCAAAGCCACTCGCCGCAGCAGCTGCTCAAGAAGCAGCTGCTGCGCACCCTGTCCGACAGCAGCAGCAACCTCAACATCAGCAACATGAACAACATCAGCAATATGAACAGCAGCAACACTCCCAGCGCCAATAGCAATCCTCCCTGGAAGGGGAACAATTCCAATCCGGGCGGGAACTCCACTCCAACCAGCGGCGACTTGATGCGCGTCTTCGTCTGATCCGATCGGAGGTTCAGAGCCGCGGACGCGCACCCCTAGTTATATATGTTTATACAATACGATACGATTATGTGCGGCCTCTTCTCTAAATGCTAAATTATATTTTAATAATTTTTTTAAATCAATTCTTCATTTTTTAAAAGTGATAATTAGTTATCGATTAGTTGATTGTATGTAGTTCTCTGTTTAGTCTACGCCCTAAGTTAATTTAATAACTATAAACGATTATTTCTCGTGGCTAAGCATTACGCTAAGTACTCGTAAATCATTATTTATAAACGCTGTAAACTTTTAAAAATACAAGAGCATGCCTAAGTTCAATTCTATCTCAAGTCGAGCTTTATTTTGTTGTGAAACGCGCTTACTAGGAATGATTTTGGGGTTGGGAAGATATATCTTAAACTTCCCAATTGTATTTCTAAATTTAAAAATTCGTTAAAAAATAACGGTCTAAAGTACTCGGACAGGATGGTTTTGAAACCCGCTAAGAAGTTATCGGAGTGCACAACCAAGAGCCTTATACAATACGCAACACTTCAATAGGTTTAAAAACCATTTATAAAAGGTGAAATATCTGGAATTAATCATTAAATAAAAATGATATCCATAAAGTAATGTTTTATAATATTTATTACGCATTCATACACATTCTTAAAACCATCTTGCTTTAAATAAACGTAAAATGAAATATGTGGAAAAAATACGAAATAAGACATAAATCTGAAACAGTCTAGTTAAAATGATTTAATATATTCATTTAATTATAATAAATTTAGATACTCGACCTATTTAGCTATCGCCGGGTGTAGGCAGTAACTGCTTCGCTTTAGCCCGCAAACGGTCACATTGAAAGACAGGTTTTGCTTTATTTCTTCGGCGAACAATTAACATGGACAATAACATTAGCCCGCTCAGCTCATAATCATCTTCTAGCCGCTTAAGGCCAGGTGAGATCATCATCATCGCTGGCCGAGAAATGCACCTGAAGATGCTGCTGTCGAAAGCGTGAGAAGTCGCCGGGAAATCGCTGGAAAATCGCCTGCAACGAAGTACTTAACTGGGACGAACAAACGAATCTCAAAATGCCAGTCCTGCCAATTCTCTTGGAGATGCTGATGCTCTTCCCCCTGTCCTGGGGCCAGGCTCACCATGTGTCGGAGGCCAAGCACCTGGATGGGTTCAGCCTGCCCAGTCTGCCCTCGGAGCACCTCATCCGCTACCTCAACACATTCCCCAAGCTGAAACAACAGCTGACCACGAATCTCACCGCGAACGGGAAGACGCCCCTCTCATCCGCCTGCTGGGGCCACGAGCGGGACTGCACGCCGAATGACCGCTTCCAGACGCCCCAGTGTCCGGGGGAGCACACCGGCTGGGCCAGGAGCAAGGAGGCCCAGCTGAGGACCTTCTACAACCAGGCGGACTTTGGCTACATCCAGGAGCAGCTCTCTCAGCTGGCGCCGCAGTGTGTGCCCACCTATTTGGGTGACTCCTCGCTGGAGTGCACCCACTATCTGCGCTTCTGTCGCGGCAGGAATCTCCTCTTCGACTTCCGCGATTTGGTGAAACGAGAAGAGCGCATTCGTTACCACATGGATGTCCTGGCTCCGGGCCAACTCCTTGGCCACTGTCAACTGAATCGAACGCGTCTCTCTGGCGAAATGGATCACATTGGATCGGCCCTGCAGTCCTGGGGCCCAGAGCTGCGCAACTTTGATGTGTTGCCCCAGCCCATACTCGAAAGCGGTCTGTGCGACGTGGTGGTGAATACGCCCACTTTCATCATGAAAATCGACGCCACGTACAACATGTATCATCACTTCTGCGACTTCTTCAACCTGTACGCCTCGCTCTTTGTCAACCAATCGCATCCGGCGGCCTTCAACACGGATGTGCAGATCCTCATTTGGGAAACCTATCCCTATGACTCGCCCTTCAGGGACACCTTCAAGGCCTTCTCCCAGAGGCCTGTGTGGACTCTCACCGATGTGGAGGGAAAGAGGGTGTGCTTCAAGAACGTTGTGCTGCCACTGCTGCCCAGGATGATCTTTGGATTGTTCTACAACACACCCATAGTAAGTGGGCGGAAAGGAAACTTAAAACGTGTATTATATTGGCTCTCTCTTTTAGATCCAGGGCTGCTCGAACAGTGGACTGTTCCGCGCCTTCTCCGAGTTCATCCTGCACCGTCTGCAGATTCCCTACCGCCCGCCACAGCAGAAGATCAGAATAACCTATCTGTCGCGGCGCACAAAGTACCGGCAAGTGCTCAACGAGGATGAGCTGCTGGCCCCGCTGGAGGCCAACGATAAGTATGCCGTGCAGCGCGTTTCCTATGAGAGGTGAGGAATGATTAGAACTGCTCCTAAGACTCTCATTGAATGTGTTTACCTGGCAGACTGTCCTTCGTCGACCAGTTGGCCATCACCAGGAACACAGACATACTCATCGGCATGCACGGCGCTGGACTGACGCACTTGCTCTTCCTGCCCAACTGGGCCTGCATCTTCGAGCTGTACAACTGCGAGGATCCCAATTGCTACAAGGACCTGGCTCGCCTGCGCGGCGTTCGCTATCGCACCTGGGAGCAGCGGGAGCTGGTCTACCCGCAGGACGAGGGACACCATCCCGAGGGCGGGGCCCATGCCAAGTTCACCAACTATAGCTTTGATGTGCAGGAATTCGTGCACCTCGTCGACGAGGCAGCCAAGGAAATACTTTCCCACAAGGAGTACCCACGAGAGTCATTAGAGAATCCCTCCAAAACGCAACACAACGAGCTGTAGATTGCCACAATTGTGATTGAATGCATTTATTTTGCTTATTTTCCTGATCCAAAATAAATCGGTATTATTTAGATCAAGTTTTAGTCAAAATATTCATTTGAAAATTTGAATCTTCAAAAGTGGGACCTTGTTATGCGGTCTACTTTGTGCATACTTTCAAAAGCTGGCTGCTGCACAATCGTTTATTTTATCGACTAACTTTCATCACTAATTGACTTGTTTTTGTTTACATTTTGCCGGCTGAATTTATAAAGGATTCAAGATCTTAACTCCTTAATTTATTATAGCTGCAAGTACTTCAAATAAGTTCTACAATGGAGGCCGAGATGGGCGACTCTATAACCCGTGATCTGAGTGACGAAGTGGATCTGAAATCCTGGAGATCTATCAAGGAAAGCTTGGACAGTTTCTTGGTGATTTTGCCCACTGTGCTGGGCTTCATCCTTTCCCGCCTTTGTGGGCACCTGCCGCTGCTATCCACGAGGAGATTCCTGCTGGAGTTCTTTTTGATTGGTCTACCCACCGTGATTTTGGTCACCGTGGGCAGCGCCTTTAGTCACAGCTATTCCCTGGTGGTTTCATTGGCTGCTGTGGGCTATATCTATAAAAGGATCCCACCCAAAACGACGAACTTTAAGTATGAGGTGGGCAAACGACCCAGAGTCTTCACCCTGCTGCGGGCCACGGCCTACAGTGGAACCTGTGCCGCCATCCTGGCCGTGGATTTCCCATCGTTTCCATTTGATTACCGAAAAAGCAGGACTTTCGGAGCCTCATTGATGGACATGGGCATCGGCCTCTTTGTAGTGACCATGGGACTGGTTTCACATCGAACGAGGACGACGGCTGATCTAAAGAAACTAAAGAGATCAGTTCTTCCTTTACTGGTTTTAGGGTTGGCACGCACCGTTGTTATCGCAGCCATCGACTATCATCAGGATGAGACGGAATATGGCAAGCACTTGAATGCCTTCTTTATCCTGGGCTTCACGAAACTACTGGGTAGCTTTTATAGTCTGCTGGTGAAGACGGATGAACAGCTCCTGGGACTTTCATTGGGTAAGTTGTGAGACGCTTTATAGATCTAAATATATGTGTTTTCCTAGACATATTTTTTTTTTGACTTTCAGGGCTGCTTTTCCTTCACGAACTGGTGCTCCAGTTGGGTCTCTCCGATTTTGTTATGTCTTCCGCACCCCACGACGGATTTTTCAGTGCCAATCGGGAGGGTTTGAGTTCCCTACATGGCTGCGTGGCTCTCTATCTGCTCAGCATTTACTTTGCCAAGTGGTATACCTCGCAGGATCACCTTAGTTATCAAGGTTTAATCATCAAGCTGAGAAAAATACTCTTTGTGGCCGTCCTCTGCTGGCTGTTGACTTTCACAAGTGCCCATTTAACAGGCATTGCACGTGTGACTTTTAGTTTTGGCTATGTGATTTGGATTTTCGCAGTGTGCCTCAGCCTCATTGTGATTTTTGCTTATTTCTTTGAACTTCAACTTGTTAGGGCAGACTTTAGTAATAGGAAATCTTCTGGAGATGATAAGGATAAGAGCCTACCCCTGCCCACCTTTGTGGAGAGCCTCAACACGAATGGTCTGACCCACTTTATGCTCTCCAACTTCCTCACGGGCATGGTCAACATGTCTCTGGACCCGGGTCATCGAAACGATTTCGAGTCCGTTTCCATACTATCCGTCTACATGTTTGTTTGTTCGGGAGCGGTGTTTATTATGCTGAAAAAGGGTGTACGACTAGCTTAGGCCACAGATCCTACGAAAAAAATTGTGTGATAAATGTTTGCTATATAAAAAACCTCATCGAAACTAATCTGGGTAAAAGTTTATATTTTAAATTGACCACACAATTAAAAAAGTATGCAATAGCGCATACAATATGTGCAAACCCTTCTGCTTTAAGGACTACCAATCGACTCAAAAGGCATAATATAACCATTGGGCATGACCAGAAAAAGGATGATGGGTGATTCCGAACCGATCCTGGAGGGCGAGTTGTCCCCATCGGACTCCTTGTACACCTCGTAGACCATGCAGCCATTGTTGCTCCGAATGAGGCGTGTCCACAGCCACTTTTGGTCCTTGCCGGCGGATGCCAGCTTGGTTTTCAGCTGCTGACAGGCCACCGAGCAAGTGGAAATCGAGCGATCCATGCGCTCCAGGCGTTCCTGTATTGCCGTACTGCCTGCCTTCTTTCTCATCGGAATGATCTCCGCCGGATGATCAAAGTCCACCCGCGGAGTTCGCTGCCGGGGACAGCAGGCGGCGGCACTTAGACGACTCGAGGTCTTGCAGCAGGACTTCGGAGTGCAGGGTGCTGGCGAATCCTTGGGATTGCAGGGCACTGCAGTAACCTTTCCGCTGCCGCAACTGCTGGTAGGCTTGGAGCAACAGCTACTCGGCGGGTTGGAGCAGCAGGTATTCCACATCGAGGACGAAGGATGAGCCGAGCTGCTGATGGAACTGCCATGGCTGGGTGTACAGGTGGAAGGCGGGGGACAGGAATCCTTTTTCAGAACCGATCCTGAAATGTATTTAGATACTTCCTTAACAATCTTTCATACCCAGAAAAACCTGAAAAACTAACCGTAGGAAGCCAGCTCCAGCATGGGTATTATTTTGGTGGCCCCCGAAAGATAGAGGATGCGGTCTAGTATCGTCATGATCACCTCGTCCGGATGCGGACCCAGCATGTCAAAGATGGGCGCCTGTGGGTTCTTCTCCAGCCTCAAGCCGGGCGGACACTCACAGCATCGCGGCGTCTGAGTTCCGCAGCAAGAGCTCATGGTCGTTCGTCTTCTAATGTCGGCATAAATAAACACCCAATTTTTCCAAATGATTTTCTCCCAAAAAGCCAGACCGGAAGCTAGTGTTCTGTGAGTGCTCAGCCCTGAGTTGCTTTGTCCAAGGAGCCAAGGGGCAGATGTCAAAGGTGCGATATCCGGCTTAGGCGCACGGCGAAGGCGTCACAAAAGATAAGATTTCTATTAAGGAAATGACTGGAATTGCTGGCATTGTCCTCTGGACATCGAGGATGGGCGCCGAGGTCAGGCGACTCGGAAAGGATATTTAATTTAACGGCCCAAACAAAGACCAAATCAAAGATGAGCCTGCGGGGGAGGTTGAGCCAGCTAACAGGCAGGACTTAAGGAGCGCGCAGATGACCAGCAATGAGCTCCTTATTGAGGTGGGAAGGGTGTGGCAGAGGGTTTTAGCTATTAGAAAGTCCCTAAAGAGAAACTTTAATATACATCTAGGAAAAACTAGTCCATCAAATAAGAAACAATAATACTTTTCATTAAAAAATATAGAGTTCGACTCTTGCTTTGAAAACTAATCATATAATTATAATTACGCAAAGTGAATTGATCCAAATTTCTAAATCATAATAAGTGGTTGCATACTTTTGGGCTTTTTAAAAGTGATTTTGAAATATACGATTTTTGTAATACTACTGTTACTGTTTTTTTAATTAACATCTTTATTTAATATAATCCAGGAACAGATCTAATTAAAGCCTTTAACCTAAATGTTTTCTTATGTAAATAATCTCTTAATTATAAATTATAATTAGTTTTCAACTTGGTATATAGGAGTAGATCAAATTACGACTAGTTTCAAGTAAATAATATATTCATATTAGTCTCTTAGGAGCAGCCCAAAATGTCTTCTTTTGAGCCTGCACTGTTACTGTAATTGTTTAATAAGGGTCAGCCCAATAGAGTATCTAAAATTCGCCATGCCTTAAAAATTTCATTCCGAATTTTTTCTCTGCGCCTTGAATGTAATTACGGCAACAGTTTCCGCTGCTGATGCGTAGCCTCTGTTCGCCATTCCGACTTTGATGCGCTTTTAATGTCATATCCTGGACGGCCCAAGGACGAGGGCGTCGTCGGTGGAACTTATCTGATTTGGGACAGCACAAATGCAATTTCCGTCCGCCAACCTTTCAACCCTTCGCCATGTGCCGAGTTAATAGCTGGGAACCAAATACAACCATATAGCATATCAGAAGGCGTGTCCGGGAAAACAGCAACAGGAGAAAGGAAAAGCGGGTGGGGGAAAGCGAGCACCTGTTCCCACAGGGGGTGGCTTTTTGGCTTTGATGGCAGATTATTTTCATTAGCAAAAGCAGCGAATTGTTGTCCACTTTGGGTAGAGGAAAATTATGAGCGTTAATTATTATTTCAATGTTCAGGTTCCCCAGCACGTGTAAAACATGCTACCCTGATTGATGTGGCCAGCAATCAGTTTGAGAATTGGTTCTTCTGCTTTTCGATTCTTTTTTTTCTGAGCTGCCAATTTGCTGACGAGTTCCCTTTTTCGGCTGCTCGTCAAATCGGATTCCATTCAAAAGGGGCTTTCATAAAGAGGCATAAATAAAAAAACCCAAATATATCTGTGCATATGCATGAGGGTCTGCGTGAAGGACTAAGCTCCTGGTCCCTGGGGAAATCGCTTAAGCCGTTCATAATGAATATCATGTGAATACGCTTATGTGTGGGAGTGACTAAGCTGCAGGACATTTTTGCAAGCGGCAGATAGAATTCGCAAAACATAAATTATATATAGCACACTTATAAGGGCGCCGTTTTAGCAGGACACCTATAGTTTTTCATAACCTACTTAGTAGTAGAGATTTATAGACTCACCAAGTATTTTAAATTTCCTCACAACTGCAAGCATGTTAAATAATAAATTCCATTATTAAGTTCCTTTTGTAGTACGCATATCTGGATATGATTGAGTCACCAAGTATTTGATATTTCCTTACAATTGCAAACATTTCCATAGAACTTTGCCAAGTTCCACATCAAATACTGATTCGTTATGGCTTCCCCAAGCGTTTCTGCTCCCTGAACGATGAGCTACGGTTCCCGGAATTACCACAAGAGTTCGTGACTGGGACTGAGGCACAGACTCCATAACAACTCCCGACGCAGGGCAAACAAAATGCTTATCGAACAACAGTTTTTATCGGGGCTTATGCGTCATGGCAGCAGGCGAAGGAAGCCCCACTCCCTTTGTACTTTTTGAAATGCTTTTAGTGAGCGAAATTGCGCAATTGTGGAGCAATCAATGCGAAGCCAAAAAAAGTGTTGAGCAAAATCAAACGGAACACAGAGCGAAATCAAACAGATGCATTAACCTCAACAGTTCTTGATTAATTTTTAAAAAAGGTATAAAATAACTAACAAGGGTTACATACGAATCAATGGCCTTTTACTGCTTTAGCTGCCTAAAAGTATGTTACAAAATATTTTAACTCAGAAGTTAGATGTATTCCTATTTTCCACTGCATACTTTTAGTCACCTTACAGTTAGTTATTTTAGTCACCTTATAATTTTTATTTGATGTCTAACTTATCTTAACAGCAAGGACCTTATTTTTACATAATTCAATATTTTGTACAAGCTTTATGAGTGTTACACATTAAACGCAAGCCTTTTTCACTTCCTAAGCTGTCTATAAGTATGCTAAAAAATAATAGAAACCAAAAGTGAATGGTTTCATAAAATAAAATTCCGTTTCACGCTGCATACTTTTAGACACGTTTTAAAAGTTTTGTTCGGAATTATAATTTGTATTTAATAACTAACTTATTATCTTAGTGCTATGGCTGAAGTACTATTCTATTCTACTATATTGCAATAAATGGAGGGCTTTATATTACTAGAGTTTTTTCTTATTTTTGCAGTGTGAAAATCCAGAGGTAGATGGACAGACAGTCGGTTGCCATGCTGACGTTCTCAGTCTGGTCTGGGTGGCATCAAAATTGCGTTGCTGTTAAATCGTGCGGAAGCTGATATGATTATGGCCTTCTAAAGTGCACCGAGGATCTCCCATGGATACACATCGCCTACTTGCATTCTAGACGATTGCAGCAATTAGCAAATATTTTCGCTAGTCTCCCCAAAACAACACTCTTCTTGGGGCAATCCCATTAAGTGATTCCAGGCTCTAAGCCCTCTACTTAGTGGCCATGGTTATAAGACCCAGACATTAAGAAGATTAATTCGCAAAGTCGCTTGTTGTTATTTTTTTCACTTGCCAAATCTCAGATAACGTTATGCATCATTGTGTCAAAGATTTGACAAATCTTTGGGAGGCCAAAGAAAGGCGGAAAAAAATCAGGAACTGGAACAATTTCACATTTCTCAAGTTGAAATGCGAAACCGGCTGTCGGTTTCCCCCATCGATGCGGCCGACTCTAAAAGGAATCATTAAATAAGAAAAGTTTGCTCGGGGAAGTTGCCCCCGTTTTACAGGAAAACAAATGTAAGGAGTTTGATAAACTCAAACATTGCGAAAAAAATTCGCAATAAAAAGCCGAGACAGGACATTGCCCCCCGGCTCAGTGCGCATTTAATAAAGCCTCCCAAATGGAATGACTTGCCCCGGCTCTCCCCCTTTGCCTTATTTTTTGTGTTTTTTCTTGCCACACAGCAAAGTCAGCAGCGTAACCGCAACACGTTAACGGTTTCGGTTTCACTCTGTGATTTACAACAACAGAAATCGGGGTTCTATATCCCAACCCCTCGTCAAAGGCTGCCGTCCTGGCGCGCTCATGTGTGAAAAGGTACTTGGGGAGTTCCCTCAGACGGCGGTTGTGTTGGCCAAAGAAAAGATATCTGAGAGATACGTATACCCTTCCGATTTTGCTCAGGGAATGCGGGGATGCGTGTACCACCAGTATACAAATTACCCTCCCAAGGGAAGCGATTGATTTTAGCCGATTACTCTGGATATCCTGCGGATCGCAGTTTGATTTGATTGCTAGCCTTTATTTTAAATCTCCATTAATAAATTATTTTAAAATGCAATGAAATGAAGCTTTTAAATATATATATTTCGCTTTGGTTTTTAATATTTTAGAAAACGTTTCCTCAGAAGGCAACTGATATGTCAAAGAAAATATATCTGATAGATACAAATCCCTGGAATGTGTGTGTCATCAGCACACAAATTACCCTCCCAAGGGAAGCGATTCATTTTAGCCGATTATTTCGATGTCCTCCGGATCACATATTGATTTCGTTGATTTGGTAAAAACAATTTTTTACTATAAGATGATTAAATTCTACACAACATTAGAAGCATTTCAAATTTTCTGAATTATGGAAAGCTCTACAAAAATGTTTAAAAATCAATGGTAAATAGTTTTTTAAAAATTAAATACCAAGTTTAATCAAATGCTCTTTGTCTTTTAAAAATCTAAAATGATGGAAAGCTCTATAAACAGGTTTAAAAAACTTTTTAATTTGTTTAATTTTTAAAACCATAAACAAAGGCCCTAACATCCGACAGCGATGCATGATAAGTTAGTGCAAGTTCGAGACTTTCTGCGCAGTTCAATGAGTCGCCCTGTAAAATTAAAATTCAAAATCAGTAGGTGGCCATTTCCAAGTCATTAAATTCATTTAGAGCCCAATGCCAAAGTTAGGCGAACGAAACTTTTCCACGTGCCGCCCGTAGATAAAGATAGATAGCAACAGGGGCGGTGGCGTTGTCCCAACAACCTGGCAATGAAGGACCTTTAACCCTCCACCACCCAAAACTCATGGCATTCTTCGAGTGTTATCGGGCGGACAGCATCGTGCATATATTAAGCGTAAATTGCCTTGGCATTCATTCCGCAGAGCTAATAGAAATGTCTGCTAGTTAATTTAGCGTCATGAAGTTGCCCGAAAATTTTTTCGATTTGGTTGCTCCGGAGATGAGTGACTTTGAAGTGGTCAGGGCAAAAAAGGGAGGAACATTTCGGAAGTTGATGTGATTTCCACGAAATATGTTAGAACACTGCGAAAAATGACATAAATCTATAAAAATATTCCTAAATATGTTATTCTTAGTGGTCTTTTCATAAATTATATATAGTAAATTAAATTTAATTAAAAAATCCGTTCCCGAACATATGTTTTTTGTTACGATAAGGGAGATATTTTATCTATATTATCTTCTTCTTTTACAACTTGATCTTTGCTGGTTTCTGAAATATTCATATTTGATTTGATTTCTGTCGCACTATTTTCTACATTAGTTGGAGATAATGTTTTTTCTGGGCTATCAATATTTTTCCTTTTTGTATTGGAAGTACTTGGTGTTTTTTCCACAGTGTTACTTTCAGTTTCTTTATTATTTTCTCTATGTGTTATCTTGTTAGGTTTATCGTCCAGGGAGATTTGTGATATTCTAGGCAGTTCTTGAAAAGTCTTCAGAAAATGTCTCCTAAACTCTTCCTCAGGATCTTCAATATTCTCAGTTTTCTTTAGATCTCTTTTCTTTTTATTAGTTTTTAAAGAATCATACTCCAAGAGCTCCTCCCTTAAATCAGAGCTGAGTTCCGAATCAACTGAAATCCCAGAGATAGCTGTGTCCAATCCAATATCTTCAACGCATTTATTATGGGTAACTTGAGGCCCACATTCACCGTTTGAGAGTAAGGAAATATCAGAAGGAGTTCTTTGACCATGGGGTTTACTGGAGTTTAGTTGATTTCTATTGATAGGTTGGTCTATATTTTCGCTATTTTCGGAAATAGAGCTTTTCTTATCCATGTTTTTGGATGTATTTGGCGAACTATAAGTTTGTATGGTGATAAGTTCTTCCTTAGAGCGATGGGTCGTAGGTTCCTCCCTAGATTTTGGATCTTCCAGGCTAAGAGGCCTTTTTTGCGGGTCCTCTTCTCCATTGCTACTTTTTTGGTTTGGTGAACTTTCTTTCACCTCTTTTATATCTGTAGCGGATACCGCCCTCATCACACATGTTTTAAATTTTTTCAAAAGCACAACAAATTTAATTCAAAGCCCACTGTTTCATAGACTACATTATGAATTTTTAAAGTGCGCCTGGTTTTATATTTTGGTTTTGGGCGAAAACGACTTTAGTTAATTTTATTGGGATTACATTAATCAAATGCAGGCTATAAAAATACTTTGGCGAATATATTATGGCAAATATATTTTAAATCGGAAAATTTTTAAAATAGATTTAAGCAAATAAATCTTGGAAACAGCCAATTTGCTGCAGGCATATTGCCATCTCCCTTGCACTACCTTTGCCTGTGTAACAGAATATTCCTTGTTTTTTCTTTCGGCTTTGGCAGTATCATTTATATTTTCCATATAGAATATCTTAATTGCTTATCCGCAATTAACAAAATTGCAGTGAAAGCTGCAATTGATGCAAGCCAAAAATAAAGGTGAGTGGGAGAAAGCTTTTCCCGGTGAAGTCGTAGGAGAACTGAAGACTATGGTTGGGAAAGCTTTGGTCCATTGACGTCAGCAGGCGGGAATTGCCGACGAAATGCAATGTTTAAAAATAGATAAGACCATTCGGTGAAATGGGAAATGTGTAATGGGAAAACCACCCCTTTCCAAATGCGACTGCCAACTTTTCACCGCCCGGTGGGCGGGAAGCAACCCTTTTTGCAAGCGGGCGACGTCGACACTCCATTAATTGAAGCCCCTGGATTACGGAAAATGGCATTGTCTTTCCAAAAACAACACCCGTTGCGAAGTGCGGTACAAATCTTTATAATCCCCGATAATTTCGTTAATGGCTTTAATCACTTACGCGCAGGAACGAAAGGATTAGGTCGAAAGAAGGGGAATAATTTAAATATCATTTAATTTTATGCCAAGCTCGACTCGAAATTTTCCAAATGGCGGCCATTGCGATGAAAGGTCCTGGCTCCTCCTTTTGCTCCTGGCTGTCCTTGTGTGCATAAGGTCAAACACATACACACGCACACGGGGGAATCCGTACATATACGTATGGTTATTTACCTAAACGCCACAGGAACATGTATCTATATACACCCAATTAGGCGGCAACAATTGTTGCCACTTTCGGTGGGGGAAACTCAACACTCTCCTGTGCTGTGTGGAAACTCAACACGAAAGTTTCCCATTTTCCTGATAGCGGGGGGAGTCGGAAAAAAGCTTCGTCCCCGCGGCGGCAGCTATAAAAACCCCGGCCCAGTCACTGGCGCCACACACAAACCACAATCGACGCCCGGGAAGCGGACGTGAGAAGGGAGCCCAGTCAGGGAAAAGCAGAGGAAAACCCAGGAGAAAGCGCAGGGGAATCCCCCTCGATACCACAAGGACATGCCTTGGCAAGGACCTCGACTGCTGTGGCTCAACTGCCGACGGAGCTGGCGAAGATGTGGACATGGCGGTGGAACTGGAGCTGGGAGCACAAGAATCCCGCTCACGGTTGCCTGGAGTCGGTATCAAAGGATGCCATAAATCTGGAGTTTTTTGAACACCAGAGGGAGTAGTCCTTATCGCTACTCCCTGCTATTATATCTCTCAATGAACCTAAAGAATATCATAGCAACATCATATCAATCCATATCGATCTAGACCCTATGATTAGGAAATTGTTTTTGTTGTGGCATTGTTTTGAACTTTCAATGGAAATTAAATGTGATTTTATGTAAATAAAATAAATTGTTTATAATTAAACAAAGGAGATTTTAAAATATTGAATTTGTGCTATTATTTAAAAGCTGGAATTGGAGCCCAAATGTACTACTTTGATCCATAGGTTTTAAGAAATACGAGATTATATACGAGTATTTAGAAAACAGTCAGTCGATGAAAATAACAAATAAAGGCATTGTTATTTTTTTTAACAATTTTAAGGAGTGATTAATTACTACGTTTTTTGGAAGTCCAATCAAAAGGTTGTTATTTTAAACGATTTCTGATATATTAGAAAATGTCAAAACCCTGATGATATTTCTTGAATCTTTGAGGTCCAAATATTTTATTTATCTTTCCCTGTTTTATTATTTTTTCTATCCGAATCGAGAGTAATAAAACCAGCAAAGAGCAAACAATCGAAGCAATCCAAGCCATCATTTGGCAAATAAGCAGGTCTATTTCGACCCCCATCCAGGCTGCTCAAAAGTAATCAGAAAACTTTTCCGAATTGTGGTGGGTGGTGCTAAAAATTTGCATATGTCAACACGAAAGAGCAGCAACAATTGCCCTGAAACGCAATTTATTTACCGACCGACCGACCGACCCAAGGACGGGACGCATCGAAGCACAAGAGATACATTTGCCCGATGAGCAAAATTGAAATGTTAATTACACGGGGTTGTTCCACCGCCGGGCAAACAGTTTAAAAAACAGTCGAGAGCGGTGTTTAGACACTGGCTAAGCAAACAATCCAGCTGGTTCGTGATTTGTTTGCTCAGCTCTTAATCAGACCGGGTTCTGCGGAGCACTTTCCACGGAGAAAGGCCAGCGGCAGTGAAAGTTTAATACGGCATCGATAGCTCCGGGTGGCAATACATCGCTATGCTCAGGAGCTAAACGCTGGCAAACAGTCGGGGGATGTGCTGGAGCAACCTTGCTCCGTGGTCCTACCCATGCCAAGCCCTCCCATTCCGAAGGACTATCCTTCTGTTGACGATGATGAGGTGTGAATGCCACCGCAGATTCAGCCTGTTTTGTTTTATGCCTTCGTCAGGGCGAATCCTGCTGTTGTGGCATCCACTTGAGGTTAATTGAATTTCATTGCGTCCTTGCCAAATGGAAAACGTTTTTTCCCCATTTAAGCTGGTTAGTGGAAATGTGTGCAGTACCTGCCGAGCATTATTATTAATTGAGTCCGATGGTAATTGAAAAGTTTTCCGGCTTCCTAATTTGATCTGAAGCGCAACCCTCCCTTTGATGTTATTACGTTTTTATTGGTTTGGATGAAGTAAGATATTCAAAGTTTTTTAAAAATTTGAAATATAATATATTATAATATTCCTAAAATCTAAATAATACTTTGAAATTATATTAAGCGAATAAATAAATGCTTAGGTTCATTACCAGAATTTTAGATTTTTTGTAAGCAGCTTATTGTAAAACTAACTAACTAAAGCTAACTTTTATAAAACTTAAAAATATACAAAAAGTAAAAAAATAATTTTAATAAAAATGGTACCTTTTTTTGGGGATTAGCCATAAAATTTATCAAACGTGAAGATAAATAAAATACACTTATACCTCACATTTTGTTAGAAATGCTTCTGAAATGTTCCCAAAAAATCCATCTTACACTCTTACCAAGCTGAAATTCACAAATCCCGGAACAGCAATTTTTTCCATTTATTACTTGACAACTTCCCATATCGAGTTTCCCAACTTTGGCGACACATTAAAAGGATTTCGCTCGGCACGTGCCTTCGCCCACTCAAGTTGGGTGCTGAAAAATAATAAAACAGAAGTGGAAACTTGAGGAAAAGCGCGGAATTAGCATTTATTTTCAAAGAGCGTGTTTATTTGGCTATTTATTCAATTTTAATTTCAATTCCTTCCGCGCTTTTCCTACTCTCCCTTAGAACAATCAGTCACGGGTGCAGAAGGAATAGATGCGATTACATTTAATTGAATTTTTTCCGCGCGCTGTTTGCACAAGGAAAGCCAAAAACAGAATTGGATGTATTATATTACCAATAAGAGAAGGGAAAAAATAATAAAAAATGCACAGCGCGATTGGCAATACTAAGAAAAGCGGAAGAAAAGTCGGAAAACGTGATGCGGCCAAGTATTCAAATTTCTGGCGTTCTGTGGCATAAATCCAAGGGGGAAATCGAGCTGAGCTTGTTACGTTAAAGTTGTCTCATGTATTATTTATACTCGAACTAACAAGTAGTCATAAAAATCCTGCACAGAAATTACCTGTTGATGAGCAGGCCACAGCGCGCTAGTTTAACCCTCAATTACCAAACTCTCGGGGGTGAAATTGAGCCACATGCGAGGAATGGGAGGAAACCTTTCGTTTTCCCCGGGGGGTACATTAAAATTTTATTAACTTGGCGGCGGTATTAAGAAACACTTGGCACGTTAAATCAATTTGCCATTTTATAAATCTTCATTTCGCACCTGAGACGTGATCCTGGCGCCCGGCAGCCACAGGTGGTCCTGCGAGAGGAAGCCAAAGGAGCTTTGGGTTAAGCCCCCAGCTGAAACGTGACTCCGCCAGGCAGCCCAGGATTTGTTCTCTTATTTATATTTATTTTTTTGGCAAGCATTTTATTTGCGCACTCATTTCAATTAGCTAAAATGCCCTCTGTCACACCATTTGCCTGATTGTTTCTCTGACCAAATGTGTGAGTGTGTTGCGGGTTCATTGCCCATTTTGGGGGCATTTTTAATTTCTATAATGCCTTTTGTGATCTCTGAACGGTCCTAATGGCACTCCAGTTGCGTATTATTGTTACATTTTATTGTCAACGACAGTGAGCTTTTAAGGAAATTATACAATTGCATTATGACGCCGCACTGACCACTTGGAAGCCTCCGGCTGCCTGGCTTTTATTGCTATCTCTAACGATAGAGTTTAAAATTTCCAACGCATTGGAAAACCGGAGGAGGTCCTTTGGGCCCCCACACCTCGCGAAGAAAAAAGAGCAATCGTGGCAAAAGGGAGTTGTGTACTACAAATCGCTCAACGGGCGGCCCACGAAGGACGACTGTCAATGTTTTCGCCCTTTTGCAGTCGGTGGGTGGCATAATTTATGGCCGCCCATCGTTGCCCGTTCTCCGATTTCCCGAGTTTCCACTGCGGTTATTAAAATGCTCAATGCTCTTACCCATACCAGAAGCGAGATCCACACTCCGGCTTTGAAGCACGGACTGCGGGACTTCGGGACTCCAGTTCGCATTGTCGTCAGACAACTGCAAAAAGTGTAGCACACTCGCCGGCGCCGACTAATGGCAGTTGAAGGACCAAGTACGGTGGAATCAAGTCCGGCTTATTGCGAGTAAAATATACATAGTTTTCAGAAACTAATTTCAAAAACCTCTTACTAGAATAACAGTAAACTTTAGGTGTCTGAAAGTATGCAATATTGTATTGACATATTATACTGATGAGCCTAAAACATATTTTGTTGCATACTTTTAGACACCTACAAAATTAGCAAAGCTTTTTTAAAAAATATAATACTTTCTAATTAATACTAATACGGTGGTTGCTAATATTTTGTTTTACAATTTTACATATTTGAACCTATGTAAAATCAGCTACCCGTTCTTAGTTATTGGCAAATGTTAGCCCAAAGTGTGTGAGCCACACCCACTGTCTAAGCTTCCCTTTCGTCTGATAATCAATAAAATGTTTTGGCATTTACTTTCATTGTTTGCTGCTGATGCTGCTGCCGCTGCAACGCCCCTCCACCACGCCCACGCACAAGGACTATATTTGCATATATTTCGAGTGGCAACTGGCAAGGCATATTGCCGGGTTTTAGGTCTTATATCCTGCCGCTCGCCGTGCTCAAGTCCTTTGCCACCGGGCGTGCCTCGTGAATTGTTTCACTGTCGTCGTTCATTTGGGTTGATGTCCCTAGGACTGAGGACACAACATGATGAAAGTCGCTTAATCTACTTAAATGTCTTTGAGTTTAAATTCTCCCCCGCTCGGCCTTTACAGAATCTTACACTGAAAAGTAGTTTAGTTTAAAATGAATATAATTAAGTTGAACATTTAAAATTATTACATATGATGGGAAACATATAATGTACGTTTATATCAGTTGAAATTTCCTCGAAAGATGTGTTAACGAAACTTCCTTATAATACATTTTTAATGTGTGTGGCGTTAAAGAAATGATATAACGCAGGGATTAGTCATTATTCTGTTCTTTAATTTTATTTTATCTTTTTCTTTATAAATATTTTTTTTATGTTTTATGTTCTACTAGATATATTTTTCCTCAGTAATCTTCCCTCTTCTTATTGAGACACGACAGCCTTCCCTTTTACGATGGCGTTATTAACATGGATTTATGGCGTATCGTTCGGAGACTTAAGACCGCTATTAGTACTCTAAGATGCAAACAAGCTGGGACCGAGCGAAAGTTTCTAAGGAAGCAGGACGACTCACATGTCAATCAGGACGAATGCAAGGCAACAAAGCAGAAAAACGAGAATTTCAAATGAGAATTCACTAGGCGAAGCTGAAAAGGTAGCATCGGATAATTTCAATTAAAAATGCCTTTGAAAAGGCATTCGGTGGCTGGTGGCCGGGCAACCATGACAAAGAGTCCTCATTGATGTCCTTGCCGCCTGTCGTCGTCAACTGCCGTATCAGCAGTTTTAAATCAGGGGAAAATCGAGGGTGATTCGGGGTGGAGTTATGCTACACGGCGAGGATGGGGTGGTGACTGCAGCTTAATTGAGTTTCGCTTTGACGGCAACCGCATAAAAGGCAACAACTTTTAAGTATTCGCATTCACAGCAATTAAAGCCCTGCGTCAGCCATGTCCTTTCGCCAGGGAGATCTGGACTTAGGCAGAGGAAATTTAATATTTTTCTAATGATGCCGAAAACACTTTTTGCGGTTTCCTCACACAGATGACCAAAAGGTCCGGGGCACTTTAAGAGAAGGTGGCAGCTTATAACTCCCCCTTAAATTTCCTTAAAATACTTGCTTAGTAAAATATAAAATGAGGTTATAAACTGATTTAATAAAATGATTTGCAGTTGTCTTTGAACTAGCACTATAGTTGTAGTTGAGTAACTTTTGAGAAGGCAAAGAAGAAAAATATTTGGAGCAAAAAAATATATGATATGATGATGTTAGAAAATAATATTTTATTAATACTAATATGCTTTGAATCTGATATATTTTTATTATAATGCGAAACCTTAGTTTACATATAATTTAATTCATAGTTTTTTTATATAAATAAAATATATTTTTACATTAATATCTATAAGATCCTTTTCGCTCACCCAAAACCCTTTTTATAATGTCATTCCAGGAATCTTAGATACGCAGATTCTATAGGCAGTTTTTTTTATTAGGATTCTGATATTTTAGTAAAACTAATGATTTTTGCAAATATAAAATTTATGTCTTTAGAGTTCTCTAATATTTATAAGTTTTTTTGTACCCACTGATTATACCCCAAAACATTTTTAATATTGCCACCCCAGAAAGCTTAGATTCGCAGACTTTCTATAGACACTTTTTAGGGGTATGTTTACAGCATCATAAAGTTATCAACTTGACGAGCTTGTTGTTGCGATGACGTTGCAAACAAATTTTCACAGTTAACAATGGGCACGTCGTCGCTTCTGTTCCGGTGGGTCCACACCCACGTCCACGTCCATGTCCTCCTCCGCCACGCCTGTCATTCCATCCCGAAGTCATTTTGTCAGCCGTCCGCCCCAGCCCGCCACTCGCCGTCCTTCCTGATCCTTGATGGCAGCATAATTGATGCACTCGAGCGTAAGTGATTAGATTCATTATGATGCCTGGCAGGCAGTGGCAACGGATCTCGGGCGGCGGGATGGCTAAAGGGGGTATCAGGTGTCGGACAGCGAATTTAAATGTTGGAAAATTTATAATAAATCTATTTCGGCCGATTTAAAGCCTTCAAAAGTAGGGACTGCGACTGCCCGCTGCTGCTAAATGATGTGTGACAACATTTTTATTGCCCGCTCTCGCTCACCCCTAATCGTGGCTTGGTAGGGGTAAAAGCCAACGTGCGCCAACATTAATCAAGGCATTCTGAAGATTCAGATATATACACATTTACGAGTAAATTCATGCATTTTGAGGGTAAAACACAAAAAACGGAGCCAACAACAGAGAGCGGCACACGCCGGGCGACAAAAGCATTTGCTTCCGGTATGCCGCCTGCCACAGGGAGTTCTACACTCAACAAAATAGGATATCCCTCAAAGTTAAGATCTTTTATGTTTCAAAATATTTGAAATTTATGAAGTAGTTAATGTAAGAAAAGGTCTTTTTTGTGTTGTATACAAAATATATTATGTTTATTAATAACAAAGAGTGGTATATCCTTCTAAGAACCCTTACTATCAGAAACGTAGGATATTATATATGGAGTGGACCTAAATTATTATTTCTATATCTTTAAAAAGTTGCATAAATTTTTCATTCAATTGATATTTAAAGAATATTTTGGGTCATTAGTAAGACATATTTTAAAATATTTACAGACTGCAGTTCAATGCTATGACTATATTTAGTCCTTAACTTAAACATTTTTATTTAAATACATTGATTATCCTTGGACTGTTAAAAATTGTATTCATAGAGCAAGGGTAGTTAGGGTACTGTATTATTTCTTTATGTGCATTAAGGGAGAGGGCCTGTGGGCGGTGGGTGGCGCTGTGGTAGGTGGAGTGCCTGTGCATTCTAGCTTGAAATAAAGTTGCACTGACTGACGCTTTTCGCCTTTTGTATTCCGAACTTATTGTTGTGCGGCAAGCGAAGAGAAAAATGTATTTCGAATGAATAAATATTCCGTCTATGACCCTAATGGATTTCGTTGTTGGTGGGCGTCAGACAAAGAGTTGAGCCCTAAATGGAGGCATATGCTAATTATAAATGGTGGAGCTATCCTTCAATGTGGGGTTATGAAAGGGAACTATTTAAATAGATGAAAGGTCATTCCTCTTGGACTATGAAAACGGCGATATTTGATATCAAATTCCAATAGCTTTGAGATGAGCTTAAATATATATTTTTTTAAAATAAGAATATATGTATTATTTTTTCGGACTCCGAAGCGATTAAAGTAAAATCTTCCATGGAACCAATCTCTCTGATTCCCCCAACACATCGATTTCCCCGGCGCTTCCTTCATATCTCTGACGCTTCCAGCTATTTGCACACAAACAAAAATAAATATTAAATCTCAGAAATCGTTTTTGGGCAGAGACTCACCCTTAACCCTCGACCTGCCACCTCTCCTCGATCCCAGGGACTCGGTTTATTACTCTTACTATGCCCTGTGACACGCTTATCGACGAGAGCAGCGTTTAGTTTTGTGATTGAGTGGGTGGACGTGTGGATTGACAGCATGAGTCTGCTGAATCCACAGAGGCTCATCAATTTTCCAGTGGGAAAACCGCCGGCACACTTTTGCGGATTCCCCGGTGAAATTCAAGCGCCTTTAAAGCCGTCGAAGCTTTTTGGCTGGTAATTAAAACCGCGCGAAACCCTTTACTGACGGTAATCCGCAGATACCCCATGCCATAATTCACCCATAAATCAGACAACGAAAAGCCATACATCATGGACACCGTGGGGAATCCCCCGAAAAAATCTACACAGAGATGACAAAGCTGCAAAAGTTATTTTGTAATTAGTGCAAAAGGCAGAGACAGCGGGAGGTCCTTTTCTAGGATGAGGACGAGGACACAACAGGCCCACCAGGATAACGATGATTACGCTGGCGCTATGAAATTGAAGACGACTTTCTGCCGAAGCTGCACTAATTACCGCTGACGTGCGATGGGAACCGGGAAGCCAGGCCAGGATTTCTCCGATCCGGGAATGACACTCCGACCGGGGGACTGTCAACTCAAGTTTGACACTTTTTTGCTGACGATTTATGAGAGCGGGCCAACAGCTACGGTTCCTGATCTGGGCACAGTGGGTGTGGGATGGCAGTTAAATAAAAATAAGAATATATTATATGTTGTATATAAATTAGTAACACTTAAACAATAAATATAAATAATATCACAATATTTTAACTGAAAAAATATATTTATTGATCCTTTTTTTTTTAAGTGATAGAATAAGTAAAACGATAAGGAATAAATTTCTTAATAAAAACACTATTCACTGTCTATATTGGTGTTCTATTTTTGGGTCACTTTGGGTCATAGTAAAGTATGCTCCCTTATTGGTATGAGCTACTTTGCAGAATAGGAACAATCTTAATTTACAAACCCCATATTTTTTCTTTTAAGACCTGTTTCTTTTTCGATTTCTACCACTGTGCACGGTGGGCTGGCTGACTGACACTCGGGCCGACTGACAACGCCGCCACTTAGTTTAGAGTTTTATGAGCGCAATTCGATTATTCTTCATTTACGTCAATCATTGTGGAGGCTGCTTTTAGACGCTGGCCGCGCACCCTTAATCGCTTTGTTTAAATAGTAAAACGCCGCCGTGGATTGGGGATTTTTGCGAAATTTAATATCGCAGTTGAGAGGCGGTTGTTGTGGTGGCTGCCTTTATTGTGCCGCCGTCTTGTCTGCGAATTCTGTCTGCCCCAAAGTCTGCTTTTTCCTGCTGTATCCGTATCTGTATCCCTTTCGAATGCGAAAATCCCGCTGCTGTTTTGTTGACTTTCATTTCATTTCCCAGCTCGTCGGTCTGCTCGTCCTGCTCCTTGTTTATTTCGCTTTGCTGTTTACTTCCGCAACTTTATTATAGCTTTTGGCTGAGTTGCCACTGTTTGGCTGTTTGCTCTATGCTTATGAGGTCCAGGCCAACGCGTCGTATTAGCAACGTGGCCAGGACATCTGGAGGGGATCCTGGAATGGGAATGGGACGCCGAACGGAAGCAGGCACATCCTTGAGGCATAGATTGCTTGTGGATTATGAATCGACGAGGTTGGGGGTGGGAATCGAGGCAGTTGCTCACCCTGTTGACCAAGATTATTGGCTACTCTAAGTGGTCATTGGGAAAGTGGAGGTGGGAAAGAATAAGGCATATATGTATTAGGTCTTACCCATTATAACTTTTAGGAGTCTTTGTTCCTTAGGAAAATATACGAACCTCTTAACAATTTTGTGGATTACTAACTCTTACCTATACTTTTGTTATTGGATCATCGGAATAAAAACCATTTATCAATCAAGTACAGTAATTTAAGTTACTTATGTAAGCATTCAAGGTTTTTTTTTATTTTTAAGCCCCTAATATATTGAAATTCTAAAAAATTAAAAAGACAACAAAATCATAATTATATTTGCAATGCTTTCAATAGAATCGTTAAAAATTAATTTCCCCAAATAAATATATCAAAATGTTTGAAAGTATTTATGTATAATAATGCAAACTTTTTTATATTTATATAATATTTTGTATCTTAAACTCTTTTATATTTATATAATATTTTGTATCTTAATCGAGTTGAGTTAATGTTTTAGATCCTTTGAATTAGACTGAACAACAATAAATATATTTATATATATAAATATATTTAAAATTTTAAAACATTTGATTTCTCATTTTTCTGTAACAAATTAAACACAAATATTAAGTAAAAAATCTTTTCAAGCTCAAGAATCCTTACAAAAATGTATGATTAATTGCTTTACTATTAGCGTGCCCTGAAACTAATGATAGTCCATTGGTTAGGAATGGAATCAAAAAATTAAAAAGCATCACGTACAGATTGAATCGATCAAACTGAATAGGAGGAGACCCACATATTCGTAGGTGGTCAACCATCAAGATGAGCCCTTTGTAGATGGTCATCCATAAATCCATATATTTTTTGTGAAATTTCTAAACTTTGGAGCTAATTTCCCAAATCCGCAGACAGGGGAAAATATTCAAAATGGCTGACATTCTATGAAAAGCCGAGGGAAAGGACGCAGGACGTCTGTGTGCTGGGAGAAAAACAATGGAAAATGGCCTGGCAACATGTTAATAGCATTTCACGCACGACTGAGATTCGCATGCCAACCCAGGGAGGTGGCACATTCCCATGTACCAGGAGCGCTGTGATTGGTCCTCTTTGGCCAGGTGGCGCGGTGCTTCCCCCACCGTGGCCCCAAAACCCAGCGGCTACTGTTGCCATCCGCCGTCGACCAATGCCGAAGGACGAAGGACCGCCGAAGGATTCTCGGGCCTGCGCAAACGGATTCGCTGCGGCGAGCTTTTCACCACATCGAGTGCGAGCGGTGCAGATGCCTTGATTATGCTGCGGAGGAGCATAATCCGCTGGCAGGACATCCATCTGGGCAGAAAAGAAAGGCGAATGCGGGCGCTTTTAGTTTCACTTCGTGCGTTGTCCTGCTGAGGCCAAAAAGCGAGCCTGGAGCTGCGGGTATATAGCTGCGAAAATACATCTAAAATATATCTAAAATCAATTAATAAATAAGCCTATATAGTGGAAAATAACTGAATAATAGTGTGTTTACAGCGTGTGTTTCGAGAAAGTGCTGGTCTAAGGCTAAAATCAGGGAAAAATCCACGTTTCTGTGACTACGCCTCGTAATACCCTTGAAAAGAAAAACTCGCACATTCCAGTGGTTGAAAATTTCCAGTGTATATACTACGCTCCTCCCACCCCCCGCTCTCTTTCCCCACCTCCTCACTAGTTTTCCCCACCGTACATATATGGTATACTTGTATACAAAAGATACTTTCCAGCACTGAGTTGGCAGCTTATGTATCCAAGTTCCACCGCCACCTGTCCTGTCCTCCGCCGATCTTCGGCTGGAGGTCCACCTCGTGGCTGACTGGGAACTGGATGTCACACAGTCTTCAGACAGAGTTGGATTCGGATCGCCATCGTCCTCGTCGTCGTCGGTTTTTTTCAAAGACAACCTGCCGCCGGTCTCGTGGTCAAACTCTGTCTGGATGTTGTCGTCCCACATCCTAAGTTCTTAATTGGTTTATAGAAAGTTTTGGGTTTTCCCTATTTTGTTTTTATTTTGCGGGGAGTGTGTTGCTCAGAAAATGTGAGGCTTACTATGAATAAATAACTAAAAACCTAAGAGTTTAAATTTTAAAAAATACATTTTACCTTTATACACCATTTATAAATAAAATACTTTATTTCATTCTACTTTATCCTACTTTCAGCGTATCGCTTAGTGATTAATCAAGCTATATAATCTGTTATCTGTGTACCTTATTTGTGATATCCTAACCAACAACCAACAAAATTGTTTAAAAAACTTAACAAATTTTGTTGCCTAATAAATCATAACTACCAAAAATAACTGAACGATTACATAATCGGGCATCACAACGAAATGGATTACGTAACTCTGGTGTGGCATGTAAGTAGGCCTAGTGGGTTAAGGTCAAAAGTACATTTGTTTTGGTGGAAGAGATTGAAATGGATTCATTTTGCTTTTAAAATAAGAAATATACATACATGCCAACAATTTTTAGTTTCCAGCATGTAAGGTAGCATTTTTAATAACTTTTAAGAACTAATGGTGTACAAATAAAATATTCTCGTTGCCCATTCACTATATATTTTAATTGCAAATTAATTAACTTAAAGGAAGTTCTTAATCTGAAATTCCAGCTAAAATTCCAGCTAAATTCTATAAAAATGTTTATAAGCCAATCAACTTTTGAAACTTTTAGCCTGTCATTCTAATAAGAAGTTGTTAAACTGTATCGTTCAGTTTAGGGTTTCTATTCCATTTTATCGACTATGAAAATTCCAAAAAAAAATTGTTTTTGGCTGTTTCTATTTTATAAAATCTAAATTAAATTTGTATACTGATGAACAGAGAGTATGTGTATTAACGAAAAGGATGCTCAATTTTCATTTACCCACTAAATGAAGCATAAAAGGCAATCAAAAAAGTCCACAGCCCAAAAATATTTACAAAATGCTTTATCGGCTTAGCAACTACCCCTCAAACCTTTCACCACTTTTCCCAAAAAATCCCAGTAAATTTATGAACGTAAGCGGCTTACAAGAAATGTGCAAAATGATGAAATTGTACGAGACTTTTGCTTATCAGCAGCAGAACACAAATTGTGCGACCTATTAATAACCAGCACCAAATCCCTTTTGCAGGCACTGTAAATGAAAATGCACAAACACAAACTCTACGGATATCGAAATTATATGGCGACCAAGTGAAAATCCCCCGCTGAGCGAACGAGCCAACCCGAAAATAGAGTCATCAAATTTGTGCTGGCTTCACGGAAATTAACCGCCGCCGATTCGCCACGCTTATATACACGGCAATCCGCCGTGAAGTAGGCAACAAAATATATTTATGCGCCCAAGTGATAACGGCGGAAGAGGCAGCGAAGCACAACAGGCACTGACTTTGGCCTAGGCGGAAGGACGAGACAGGACGAGCCAGGACTCAGCGATCCGGAGAGAGGGGAGGAGTCAGGACAGGAGTCGGGAAAATCAGGGGTACGAACACAGCATCGCCATGAAGGGTCTGACGGCGTTTAAGGAGAAGGCGACGGGCGTGTTTGGCGGGTGAGTCGAATATGATATGATACCCACACTCACTACACTAAGCAGTTGGTTTTTGTCATAGGTAATATTAAGTATGGTATCTTAAAAAATATGCATGTGACTAAAAAAATTAAATTTAAAAATTTAATTATTGTGAAATTATAATAAAAAGGTTGTAAAAAGTATGCTTTAAAAAGTATAATATCTTTATTTTAGGTAAAACCATCTTTCTTGGACACTTTTATTATAAAATATAAAATATTTCACAACAAATATTTCTCAGAATTTAGATTGTTTTCCGGTATCTAAAAGTATGCAGTGAATAAATGATAGCCGTTTTTTTAATGAGCTTGTTGTACTTCTAGCCTTAAAATATTTCGTTGCATACTTTTAGACACACACAAAAGGAGATATAAAAATAATTTCAAAGCCATACTGATTTTCGTGGCACCGCTGTATATATTTTATGCCAATCTTAGGATTTAGACAACCATATCCATATCCTTACTATGCTTTCCTATTCCACATTTTTGTTGAGAAGTGTAGACCGATGACGACGAGCAATATGCTTTGAATGAAATATGATTGCAATCAAATGGACGCTGGGAAAAACAAAAAAATCGAGTTTAATTTAACGCAAGGATGGTCGGTGTTCGTGGTTGGCTGAACTTGACCATGCCAGGATAATGCAGTAAATATGTACCTCCGATATTGATACGCACTCCCGACTAGTCGGCGTCGCGAAACTTCGGCACGTGTCGCGCCCCCGGAAAGTTGTAAAATTATTGGCATGCTTAACAAGTCATTAAAGGGGGATGGCCGGGATTCAGAGGACTTTTAGGACTCTCCAGTAGTGGTGACAGTGAACGCGCTGGCATGCCGAGGAAGGAGCTCACCGGTGGCTCAGGAATTCCGGGCACGTTGGCGGCACGTGTCCGGGAACTTCAGCTCCGGCACCTTTGGATTCCCTGGGCAAAACACAATAAAGTCGTACTCTCTCCGGTACATATTGGACAAACACTCAATGAATGGGGCGATGTGTGTGTTCCTGGTATGCAATTTTATGGCCACACCTCTCGCCTGATTTCTCAAGGACCTTGGGCGCTAAATTAGAAATTGGAACAATAGGTGGCACATCGCTTTCATTAAGGAATGTGTTGCATACCGACGAAGGGCTGCTGCATCGTTTAACGCAAATGAAATTGATTTTTACGAGCCGTTTCCGTTTCCGTTGCCAACTGCCAGCAGGACCTGCCGCTGAAGCACTCGAGTGGCACTTGGCGCGAAGAAATTGAAATGCCTCATCTGGGGAGAGTGCTCAAGGAGTTCCCTTATCCTTGCCAGTGAAAATGAAATTAGAATTGCCATTGAAGACGCGGTCGTGTCGCTGACAATCCAGCGTTTTGCCACCCTCCCAATGCCGCAGCATCTCAGTTGTCAAGGCAAACAAACTAATACACACCACAAGTACATATATATTTCTATGGATCTGTGGATGTGCCCCATTTACATTTCTAATGGTCGCGTTTTTGTGGCCACGTTAAAGTCAAAAGCGAATTTCACAAAAGCCTTCAGCTCGTGGCGCCAGTTATCCCTAATCTGGGCGGCGCCAAAAAGTCTGCAACATTTTTACTGGCAATCAAGAAAGAACTTTAGCGCCAAAGATAGTTTGGCGAGACGTCAAAAAAATTCCAGTTCCATTCCAGGATGGGAAGGGATATCAGGGAACAGGCGAAGATGAGATGTTCTGAAACTAAAAATTAAATAATAATAAAATTATAGTTTAAAATAGGGAAAAGGAACTAAAAATATTTTTAAATATGTCTAAAAGTATGCTGTAATAGGGTCCTTTTGTTCAATAAAAATATTTTATTGCCTACTTTTCTATAAGCATAAATAGGTTAGATTTTTAATGAAACCTAATGGAGTGCCTAATCTCCCAGGTCCCTTAGATTTTGTGTGGAGAAAACAATCGAATCATCTTTTGGCTCGTAACAAGCCTAACGACGGTCATAACGCAGCTCCCTTTTATGCAAAGGGCAATAAGAATTGCCGCATAAAATTGGCGTCAGCCTTAAAGTCGGTCAAGGCGCAAGTTGGTCGAAGGACGTAAGTTGCTCCTTTCGCTCCGTTTTTTCCTCTTGTTCAGGGGATCCTGCGTGACCAGACGAGGGTAGCTTTTGGCGGCAGACAGTTGAGTTATGTGGCAGGCGGCGACTTCGACGTCGACAAAGTTATATCCACTGTAGTGGCTTGTTTTTGGCTGGTGGCTGCTTATTAGTTTGTATTGCATACTTATGCGGACTTTGTCTGGATATTTATGAAGAAAAATTCGAAACGGCAAGGGGCCGGGGGCTATATCTCAGTTGATGTGTCACTTACGCCGAGTTAATGGCTTGGTCTGGGGTTGGTAGGTGGCTAGGTCACCCCTGGTTATCCAGCTATCAGCTAACACACATCCATCAATCAGTCGCTGACAAGGTCTTTTAACTGTGTTTAAACTGGAAAATCAAATCTGGAAATGCGATTCTCGATTTTCACCTGGTCCAATCAACTTTAAATACCCGCAGCCATGCTATCAGCACTTAATAAAATTGAATTTTATTCCACACCAAGGACAGCAGTTCTGTGTGCAATTCTCCCCTCGCTCACCGCAATTCCTTTGGGACCCTTGGGAAAACAACAACCACCTTCGATGGGCGGAATTTCTGGGGTGGGGGCAGCGTCAGCTGTTGCTGCTAACAAGCCGAAAATATTTGTGTTTTCACGCCCTCTCGTTGACCTGTTGATTTGGCTAGCTTTCGCTCTAATTGGCATGAATTATGCCCCGGGAGATACTCATAATGTTTGGAATTTGAGGAAATATCATAAAACAGAAGTTCTATAAGCTATTGATGCTATCGAGTACATTTCAGGTACTATTTCTATATATTTATGTTTAAATACGTTTGAAAAAGTGTTTATAAGTGGGAATAAATAAGTGTGTCATTTTGGTGATTGATTTATAATTTTTAATAATACATATTATATTATTTATTTTTTATTAATATATTTTTTCATTTATTTTTTCTATTTTCCTCATATTTTCCATACCAGAACATTAATTAGCCTTCATTTTAGAACTCTTTGATAGGTAAACCAATTTTTTATAAATATCACTTTCACTTTCACACATGCTTTAAATAAGAAAATATATCTACTAAATACATTAATTATATCCCACTGGACCTTATATAAAATCTGATTCAATTTAATGATAATCTGTTAAATCTTCTTTTTCCAGCCTGAAGCCCAATATGGAGAAGTTCGAGATATCTCAGGGCTACCACGGCGGTCATGGAGGCTACGAGGAGATGGAGGGGGGCGATAGGGAGGGCCGGGGCCCGGGCGGCGGCCACGCCTACGACGACGACGACGACCGGCCTGACTCGCCCGCCTCCTTCGAGGAGATCGAGCGCCCGCCGCTCCGCAAGATCGACAAGTACTGCAAGGCGGAGTGTCCCTGCATGCCGGCCCGCTACACCATCGCCACCATGGCCTGCGTGGGATTCATGATCGCCTTCGGGATGAGGTGCAACATGTCGGCGGCCAAGCTCAAGGGAGAGCACAACGGGGTAAATATGTTGCTAAAATAATAAACCTAAAATAGGCAACGGGCTTTCAAGTTCTAATCCATTATAATTATAAATAAATCTTTATACGATGCATACATATAGCTCATCTTGAAGCACTTAAGAATGTAGATTATATTATAATCTTAATGACAGTTTTCTTATGCCAACCCAAATTTTTTAAAAATATAAAATACTTAAGTACAATTTTTTTAGTTAACAATTTTTAAAAAAAGTTATTTTGCAAATACTATTTTTGGAAGGAAGGAAGAATGATTTTTACGCCGCCCTTATTTTTCAAAGAAAACTTTCTTAGAATTTTAAAGTACTTTAATCAAAACTGAAATTAATATTATAATTTTATATGTTTTTATATTTTTTAAGACCTAACATCGTCTTACTTATTAAATTCAAGTCACATCCTCTTCCTTAAAGCCATGTATTCCAAATTTATAAAGTTGTCAGCATTAAATGAGCAGAAGAAAATTCCGGGATGAGGCAGCCATCAAATTCGCTTCGTTTGCCGAGAAGCTGCTGTCAATTAGGGCGTGTGTGTGGGTATCCACCCACTCAAAAGTCATTCACAAAAGACCACGCCCCCACGTAGAGACATAGAAACCCATTGGAAACTGCGGATCCGGCTTGCCGCTCGTTAATAAATGCCTGCAGCGGTTTTTAATGATTGTTGAGCCGCGTTACTCATCCCGTGAAATGTGTTTCCGGATTCGTTGCAGACTGTATTCATGAACTGGACGGTCGCCGTTGAGAGCCATGTGGACTCGTCCTTCTTCTGGGGCTACCTGGTGACGCAGATTCCCGGCGGCTTCATCGCCTCCAAGTTCCCGGCCAACAAGATATTCGGCCTGTCCATCGTGAGCTCCGCCACACTGCATCTCTTCGTGCCGTTCGCCATGACCCTGATGCACGGTCATGTGGTGATTTGCGTGAGGGTCCTGCAAGGACTCTTCGAGGTACGTAGCCCAGCCAACAACCGAAGCAACCAACTTGCCAAATTCGATTTCCCCACAGATCAAAGCCGGGGATTACGGCTGCGTGATGTTGCGAAAATGGGGAGGGTTAGATTTTGCCTATGATAAAGCAAATATGTGAAATGGAAACATGTCCTAAGCCCTCGAAGGGATGGGGGTCCTACCAGGGCAGGGGAAAAATAACAAAAGCATTTATTTTAATGCGATTTCTTTGTGTAAAGGACTGGGGAGTATGTCATTTTTCTTTGACTCGGAAGGGCAAGAAGGATACTTTGTCAAAAGGATGTTTGTTCATTCGATTTTGGCAGTAGCTATCCATGTATTGTGTGCCATTTATATTCTCTTAATAGAGCTGTTTAACATTGAAAATGGTATAAAAAATTTTAGTTATTGAGTAAATAAATTCTAAAATAATGTTTTAATCTCATAAATGTTTTAAAATATTTAACCTTGCTAGTGTTTTTTTTTGGGACTTTCTAATATCTCTTATAATATATATTATATACAAATAATCTAATGGAATGCAAATATTTTAAAGTTATTAAGAAAATATCCTATTTGATTTAATGGAAGCTACAAAATATAAGTAATTTTCGCATTCAAAACATAAGAAATTTTTAAGTTAAAAGAATAGAATAGTTTTTTAATCTCATAAAAATTCTTTTAAAAATTCTCTTAAGTTTATTAACTTAATACCCATAACTCCAAAATATATCAAATATAAACAATCTAAAATCATGCAAATATTTTTAAAGCTATGGGATACACAAAATTGGGAGTTTATTTTATTCAAGGACTGCTATATACCTTAGTTCTTAGTGGCTTAATTTTGTAAACATTTCTTCCTCAGGGCGTTACGTATCCGGCTTGTCATGGCATCTGGCGCTTCTGGGCGCCGCCCATGGAACGCTCCCGACTGGCGACGCTGGCCTTTTCCGGCTCCTACGCCGGCGTGGTGGTGGGACTTCCGCTTTCCGGTCTCCTGGCAGATGCCGTGGGCTATCAGGCGCCCTTCTACGCCTACGGGGTGTTCGGAATCATCTGGTACATGTTCTGGATCTGGTTGTGCTTCGAGAACCCCCGCAAACATCCGGCCATCAGCATACCCGAGCTGAAGTACATTGAGAAGTCGCTCGGGGAGTCGGCTCATCCGACGATGCCATCGCTGAAAACCACTCCCTGGCGGGAGATGATGCGTTCGATGCCGGTGTACGCCATCATTGTGGCCAACTTCTGCCGCTCCTGGAACTTCTACCTGCTGGTGCTGTTCCAATCCTCGTTCCTCAAGCACAAGTTCGGCTTTAAGGTGGAGGAGGCAGGCTTCGTGGGCTCCCTGCCGCACTTGATCATGACCACGATAGTTCCCTTTGGCGGCATGCTGGCGGATCACCTGCGAAAGAATGGCATCCTGTCCACCACCAATGTGCGGAAGCTCTTCAACTGCGGAGGCTTCGGAATGGAGGGCCTGTTTTTCCTATTCGTGGCGCATTCCTCAACGGCGGTGGGTTTGGAATGATAATCAATATATTTCTGATTTTAAAAGGATTTCTTTTCCAGACGGGAGCCATGTTTGCCCTGACCTGCGGCGTGGCCTTCAGTGGCTTTGCCATATCCGGCTATAATGTCAATCATCTGGATATTGCTCCTCGCTATGCCAGTATCCTGATGGGCTTGTCCAACGGCATTGGCACTCTGGCTGGCATTATTGTGCCCTACGCTTTGGATGGACTTATCCAGGCTAATGTAAGTAGAGATTTTTGGAAAGTTTTAGGATTTAATTCCATATTACTGTGATACTAAAGTTAGGCTTGTTTTGAAAACCTAAAAAATTAACATTCTTTTATTCGTTTATTCTCTAAAGAATTTTTTGGAGATTCAAATGAATTTTATTTTATTTTAAGGGCACTGTTGTTTCTGTGTTTTAAAAAATAATTTTTAAAATTCCTATTTGAATCTTAGCCCACTGGCTGCTGGACCACAGTCTTCACCCTGGCCGCCTGTGTTCATTTGGTTGGGTGCACTTTCTATGGTATTTTCGCCTCCGGAGAGCTGCAGCCCTGGGCGGAGCCTCCGGCAGAGGAGCAGAAGGTGTGGGCACCACCACCAGGTGCCATTACCAACACGGATCCTAGTCAGGCGGGCATGCTGGGCGACTACATGAAGGAGACCTCATTTGTAAGTGTGCAAATTTGGATTTTATATGTCTTTAAATATTTTCAAACATTTTTTAGAAAATAATAGGTTAAAACTATTGTTTCTGTCTTTACTGTGTATATTATTATTGTATTACTGTGTACTTTAATAATTAGTAATTAATTTCTTCTTAAGATTTTTTGTTAGAATATTTTATGATCAATCCACTAATTATATGCATAACCTTTTGCAATTTAGGGTGCCCCCGAGTACACTGAGCAGAGCCAGATGCAGCAGTCGAACGCCATTAGCTACGGCGCCACAGGACACGTGGCCAACAATCCCTTTGCCATGGCCAGTGGTGCTGCACCACCGATTGCCGAGGAGGATGCCCCGCCGAGCTACGGCGAGGTCTCCGATCCGGGGCAGTATGGCTACACGCAAGGACAGATGCCGTCCTACGATCCGCAGGGATACCAGCAGCAGTAAAGGGTCACCGATATATATCATAGCTTTTAGTTGTAGTCGGAGGTCGTTCGAAGTTTATTGTTTGTTCTTGGTGTGCCGTTAAAGATTTGCCCCTTCTCTCCCCCATCTGTTGAGTTCCATCGGAGGGATCCTGAGAGCCTTCGGAGTTTATAAGTATACTAACTAAAGAGTAACGAATTTGTCAGCGGTTAAGGGGATTCCACAGGCCACACTACACAATGAAACTATGTACCTAACAGAGAAACTACATATGAATTACACAGCAATACCGATAGCCATTAACCCATGTTAGCCCCATAGACCCAAACTGGCCTAGTCTATCTATATAGCGTATATACTATAGGGTCTCGCTTGCGCGAACTTCTATTTACAAGCTCCGAAATCCAAATGGAAACTGCAACACAAGATAGGGACAGAACTGGAAAGATATATTCAACACTTGTGTATATCATATATCATCACATAATCCACACAAAGCCTATAATAATTATATTTGTATCGGTATAATCGTATATATATATAGCCAAAGATTGTTGTTGAACTGCAAACTGCAAGTTTTATTACCGTTGATGATATTATCTTCGTAAAGAGAACATTTTAATCAAACCCAAGCAATTGTTGATGTTCGGCACGAATGATAACCCTAAAAAGTACTAGCTAATCAAAAGTCATAACAATATTCTGTTAACTAATCACTGTTTAAGTTTGATTTGTTTAGTTACAAGTTAATGCACCGTATGCTTAAATAAAAAGGGCAGGGCATGATATAGATACTGAATACAAACCACTAAAGTAGTTAGCCGTAGGCGCATATAACCTCAGACTTGGTCTTCATATGCTCACTACACTAAAATAAGTATAAGCCAAAGGAATTCTTTAAATAAATATTTAAAAGAGCTCGAGTTTGAGTTTCCATGCCAAAAATGTTATGCCTAAAAGTATTCGTAATAAATTTGAATTTTCCAAATGTTTCCCTTATAGTTTAAAGCCTTTTTATGTTTCTTTTTTGGCTTGGAAATTCAAATATTATATTTTATTATAAAAGCTTTATTTCACATAAAGTACTCGAATTTTGTTGTAAAAATTGAATGAATTATTATACTACCACTATCAAATCTCTCTAAAGTAATAAATTTAAAGATTTTCAAAATATTTAGTAGATTGTAAATAAATTGGGCGTTAGGTAGTTTTAATATAATTTAATATATTAATGCACCATATTTGATTTAAGAGCACAAATTTAACTTACAAAATGCACTGTTATTCCTTAGTTCGATTGGTTTAAAGCACCATTTATAGTTTGTGTTTTAGTTAAGAATACAATAATTATGTTAAATTTCTACATTTAATTTTTGTTAAAATTTGTAATAATATCCTAAATTACTGCCACACAAAACATATTTAGACGCACTTACTTTCGCACTGTTCAATTGAATATACAACTTTACAATACATTATTTCTAGTCGTCTGTATATTATCCAAACGTAATATCTAGCCACAAGTATTATATAAAAAATAACTATATAAAGGTAATTTAAATTATTCACATTTAAATCACTATGTATTAAAACGTGAACATTTTCTAACTAAAAGAGTCAATTCTAATACCGTAATTTGTACAGCGCAGCGAATAAATACTCACGCAAATACTCGTATAGCAACTTTAACATAGCTAATAAATATTACAATTTTAAATGTTTTGGACAGAGGTTCCAACTGAAGAAAACAATACTGCTTGTGTGAGCGACAATACTTAGTGAAGTAAGCCTAGTTAATAGCTAATACATTTGTATTCATCTACTGTAATTCATTTATTGATTTGATTATAGGCACAAATTTTTAAACGAATGCTTCCCGCAGACAGTTAAAAATGTTGGCCACTGGGGCGTATGTGTAATATTAGAATAGTTCGAATTCCATTCTGTACATAAAACCACTTATCAATTGGCTCTTTCGATCGCGAGATTACAAAGTTGGAGACACAATCTCATGTTATAAATTTAATTTTCCCTTTATTATTTTTGGTTTTTGAGAGATACTCAAGCTCTCGGGGCTGTGTGGACAATAATAACATGAATATGTTAACCAGAAAGCCACGGCTAAAACTTTTGCTTGCTAAGATATGAAAATAATGAAAATCCCTTCGCATAACAGTTGTAAATAATTGAAGTGTATCTCGTAGTTGAATGCCATCATTAAATGCTTTTGTGAGTAATTTAAGTGTACATAAAGCCAAAAATAAACCGAAGCATAACTAAATCTTAAACGAGCGCAACTTTAATAGTGTTAAACCATCAGTTTTTGCTATTACCATTCACACCAGAGCAGGTTACATCTAGGGTATTTTAACTACTAGCCAAACATTAATGTTGTGCGTGGAAATACACTAAAAAAACGCTGAGAAAAGGCACTTTCATACCAAAATTTAGGCGCACAAATACAAAACAGATATATGCTATCAACATAAATCATAACTATATTCAAATCATAGAGGAAATGCGCAGTCGTTTCCTGAAAATCTTGGAAATATTGAAAACAGATGTAGTAATGATATTGCCGCTATACTTAAACCGTGTATATACATAGAAACAAAATATTCTTTGTGTTTACTGAGAGTTCTGTATACAAGATATAAGAAATATGGAATCAAAATTAAAATTATTAAACACCATCGGAGATCCCTTTTCTGGCAACACCCGCCCATGTTGTATCATTTGTATGGCAGCTAAGCCAGGTTAAATTAAACACCTACTTATATATTTCAGTGTATGCTCATTAACAAAGAAACCGAATAAATATTCCTAACATAAACGAGTAAATAAGACTCAAGACACAGGAAACCCACTACTTATTTAAAGACAAAAAATAGCTTACATTTGGTTAATCGAAATAAAGATACAAGCTCCTTGCATGAGATCCGGCTATACGAATACCGAATATTTGAAGGTCTTGAAGAAAGGAACAAAATTATACCCAATGAAATGTATTTGGAATTCAATAAAACGAACATGTTAAAAATTATGCCAAACAAATTGAGTTTTTTATTCCACAGAAGTGTCAGCATAAGACTTAAACATTTATTTGTACAAGTCCCAACGAAAAATGGCTGTATTTAGAACTAATAACAAAAATATAAAATAAATAGGTATCGATTAGGAAACAAGCTAAAATCACATGAGTGCTACGGTGTAAAAGATGCATAAGTCCAGGCGGTTTTCCAAACGATGCAGATACAAACAAATGTAAATTCATTTTCCGACTTGGCCGAGTTTAAAGGCATTATCTCCTTACTCCCTGGTACTCCCCGTTGGATCGCCCTTTGCCAGGAAAACCCCGAGCGAAGGGCGCCTTCGCATTGGTGGTCACATAATAGTTCCCTCTAGCTCTATGGAATTTTTATAGAGTTGGTGAAAAATAATAAAAACTTGGTGTTAAAATAGTACTCACTTGTGTGAACAGTGTTCGCCCATTAGTACGTATTCGGAGTCCTTGGGCTCACACCAACCTATCAGGTAGGAAAACAAGTTGGGACAAGGACCCGCATAAAATCCCCGAGTCGTGGTTATGGATTCTATAAAGTACGGAGTGACTTTTGTGTGATCACAGGCCAGGGTTTCTGTGGATTTTAGAGAACAGTAAAGTCCGACAAATGAGATATATAACTATCACTTTTGAATGTCAACATTTTTAGGGTCAATTTCTCAATGTGCGGTTAAGGTTATAGTTTATTATCTGTCAGATATTGCAATCGACCGAACAGATTAAATACCAACATAGTTTCTAACATGATATAAAGAAACTGATTTTTTTTGATAAAAAAATTTAACCCGACGACAAAAGTTAACGTGACATTGAGAAATCGGCCCCAAAATTTTGTTTATAATTATAAAATACTCACGAAACAAAGTGGCTGATCCCACACAAGCTGGCTGCCTGGTTCCCCCGTTGACATAGAAATCCGCGTGACCACTGGAGTGCCACTGCCCCAGGATGCCGGCTCCCGTATGGACGACATCGACAAAGTGGGCATCTGTGGTATCCAGGTCCCTGGAGTTGTTGGCTCCGGCATAGAAGAATATCGTTGGATCTAGGGCCGTAATCCTGCCTATCTTTCCCTCCTCCGGCTTCAGATAGTTGGCCACCAGGCCGGCGATGTGGGCACCCACACTATAGCCTATAAAGTGCAGATCATCCGGCTGCACTCCCCGGGGATGTCGAGCGAGGTACTTGACCAGCTGGGAGATGCACAGGCTGCCGAATCGAGGGGCCCAGTCCATCTGACTGAGACAGGGTTCCTTAACGGCATCCGCGTAGTCCACAATGATGATGTTGTACTCGCCCACGCTGAAGTAGGCCTCCCGAAGATCGGGACTGGGACTCAGGGTTCGACCGCCCCCAAATCCATGGATGATGATTTTGGTGGGATGACGAGGGTTGAAGTGGGTGTAGTACAAGGCATTCGCGTCCAGGACATCAATGAATTCCGGCTGCTCCTGGGTGCGCCTCGTGTACAGATAGAACTGTATCTTGGGATGCGGACAACGGTAGGGCTTTTGCAGGCAAGAATCTGTCACATAGACCTGGGTTTGGTTTTGTCCAGCCGCCACCGCCGCGGCCACAACTCCCGCATTTTGGCCAGCTGTGTGTATGTGGAGGATGTGAGATGGAAAATTCAAGAGTCAAGATTTCAGTTGACAAACAAGTTTGCGCTCTACGATATTGCATTTAATTACATAAGCCCCAGCAGCGACATTGAATGCTTGCAATTTGGCACGACGCAAATGTCATGCGCGATTCGTGTTGCAGTTGCAAAAGTTGCACAAGTTGCAGAAAGTAAAAGTCAGACCGAAACGGAAGTGACGCTATATTGTGGCGCACTCACTGCTCACTGCTCACTACTCACTACTCAGTGCTCTTTGTTTGCTATCCGACTGGGTTTATTTTTGACAAAACGTGCTGCCCCTGATATAACTAGAGCTGGGATCTGGCAACTGGATGCGGAATGAATATGCGTAATTTATTCGTATGTATGGGCCTCATGGGGGCAGGAAAACCCATTTGAGATCGGCTTATCTGACACTTGGGCTGCGAGCAGATATGCGCCAAGTGGTTCGGATTCGCAATTGCTGGCAGTAGGTTTCACACAGGTCGTTATGCTGCCTGGGTTATCCATTAAATGGCTGAGTATATCATCCATTTCACGCTTAATTTATTTGTTTTCAGTACCTGTTAACTTGCTTGGGTTCCTACACCATTATGATTGGCAACATCTTTAAATATTCTTAAGTATCTTATTTATAAGTTAAGCATTTATTTATTGTTAATACGGTTTTAAAAAACTTTTATATCAAATAACATATATAAAACTGTAAATAATTTGAATTTAATATCAGTCTGTTATTCTTCGAACTAGTTCCAACTATTTTCGCGACAGCAATGTTGAGCTCACCGCATGCGTAAGAAGCCGACGCAATGCGGCTTGCATCCAAATGGCCAAATTAAAAATCGAGAATCGGCCTTCAACCAGCTCAGTTGGTGGCGCCCAAAATGCTAACCAGCAATTGGCCCACTTGTGGTTGGAGTACTCGTAGTTGGGCGATAACCGAGAGTCATGCAACCGGTCTGGGAGCTATTGCAGATGCAGACTCTTGCCGCTTGGGTGGCCACTGGAAATACCCGAAGATATCGGCTGCCTTATAGGGCCCACATGTACGTATACCCCAGCGACACAGTGAGCACGGCTCGGCTTATTTCACTCCGATTTCGATGACAAGTGTTTGTAAGACCAGCTGGTTAAATTAATCATGCAACAAGCGTAGTTTTACATCAGAGACCGCAGCATAATGCCACTCAACCGCCCATCGATGTACGATACAGACAACAAAAAATATATTTTATAAGACCATTAAGGAAATGTTAATAAAATGACATTCAAGATCATTTTTTATGGATTTTTATTATTAAATTTAAGATCAGTAATTAAACGAAAAATATATATTTTTTATATACCCACCCACCGATGTACGATACAGACAACAAAAAATATATTTTTAAGACCGTTAAGGGAATGTTAATAAAATGATATTCAAGATCATTTTTTATGGATATTTATAATTAAATTTAAGATCAGTTATTAAAGGAAAAATATATATTTTTTTTATCTGTGAGTTTTAAATTTTTTAAAATTATGTCTTGAACATTTCTGTTGTATGGAAAATTGCAAGATCAAGACTTAAGTTCCCCCTTTCCTTCCCTGTAGACAGCATATAATTCCCCACCCGCACTTTTCCTCTTCAATTAGCAATGGGCTGTGGTCGCGGTCATGCCTCAATTGTCTTCAGCTTTTCTGTTTTCATTTGTTTTTCACAATCGTTTATCTCTGACTTCGTGAGCTGCTTTTGCCATCTTATGTAAGCCCACCCCGGCCCCTTTTCTCCATTTCATTTTCCATTCGGCCATTACGCATGCCAATTAAATGACTGTCTTTTTTTTGGGTTTGTTTATACTTTTTTTGGCGGGAAAATTTTAGGGGGAAATTTTCGGTACTTCGGTGTTGGCCGGAAAACTCTGTCCAACTAACACAAATCAAACCCAAAACGGAAGAAGT
This sequence comes from Drosophila biarmipes, assembly GCF_025231255.1. Lineage (NCBI taxonomy): Eukaryota > Metazoa > Arthropoda > Insecta > Diptera > Drosophilidae > Drosophila > Drosophila biarmipes. The sequence continues at coordinate 3,742,789 of NC_066612.1, read as the reverse complement.
CGAATGCGGAAGGTGGAAAACGAAGTTGGACGCGAAACACGAAATACTCATCAACAGCCTGGTAAGTGAAAGATGGTTTTGGGTTGGCTCGCTTTTGGCTTCGTTTTTTTTTCTGTTTATTTGTGGGTTTTTGTGTTTTTTATTTGCCGTGAGTCATGGACATTGTTTGGCTGGCTTTACGTTGGTGATTATTGGCCAATTGACTTCGAATCGATATCGAGATTTGTGTGTCATAACCTTAAGGCTTTGAAGTGTGGCTTGAATGGTGCAAAATATATTGCATGCCTTGTTTTTCTTTATGATTGCCTGATAATTAACAAAAATTCTTGAAAAGTTTGATGTCTAACAGGCTTTAATATGAAATTAACTGCTGTTGACCCACTTTAAGGCTATAATTGCTGGGGTTTCCTTGGGTTCATTAACCTAATGACAGTCCTCCAAAATAACTTCTATATTAAATGACGGCAGTGGCCCTCTGATTCCATCCGAATTCAAAACTTGACAATGACACGCACCCCGCAATGCGCATACGCCCTGTATGACCCTTTTCATTAAAGGCAGGCTATTAATACATTGTAAAAGTGACTACAAAGAGTGTCAAGGTGCAGGGGCATAAAAGTATGAATACATTATAAATCAGCCAACCATTTTAGAGGTGCCAGGGCGGTCTAAACGGTAGTCGGGTCAATTAATTAACTTGGCTACGTGAGAGTACAAAAGTCACAGCCTGACTGGGCAGCATTTTTGTGTGGGATGAGCACCTACAAAATTTACTACTTGGGGAGAGGCTTCTCAAGATATTTATATTGCTGTTGACCAAGATGTGAGGCAAGGTCGAAGAAAATGTTGGTAGATATTGTGCAACTGGTTGAAAACGAAATTTAAGGCGATGCCAATTCGAAGTGTCAACAGAAACAGAAAAAGCGGACACAATGACAGGGCCAAAAGAAAGGTACCGAAAACATTCAACAGGGCGAAAGTAAAAGTTTAACTTAAATTTATCTCGCTGGGTTTCTTTTAGCACAATACATACCGGCGAATTCCAGGCGAAAGAGTGTAAAACTCACGCAGAGCAGCTGCAGCCAAAAGTCTGCATTTTTCGGCTTCCTCACACTTGGAGCCATGTTTTGGTTTTTATTTTGGCAAATTCACTCTACTTTCGATTGCAATTACAAGTGCGATTATATAACTGGGCTATAGGTGTGTCTATCCAGCGGAATCTCTGAACTCCAGTGGCTTTGGGTCAAGGCCTGCTCGCTGACCGGCGACACAAGCGTCTCAAAGTGCAAAACTCTTTCTTAAGCACCAGCCCGAGAGCTGGTCATTGGACCCGATTTCGATTTCAATGCACAACAAGACGACGGCGGAGCTGGCGAGGCATAATTCCGGCTGCCTCCGCACAGAAATTGATTCAGTTTAGTGTTTTTCCACACTTCTTTTATTTTTTGCGGGCACGCGCGGTCTCCCGAAGTGTATTGTATTGGGTTGGATCGATCTTGGCTTTCTCCGCCTCGTAGTCCGCGTGCACGTGCGACTTGATTGCGCTCTGGCGAGCCACTGATGGTCGAGTTCGTTGCCGAAGTCTTTCGTTTTCGGTGGCTGCCCAAAAAGTTCGCACCGGCGCAGAAAAGCTCGCTCTGCTTGGAAAGCTCTTGGTTTTGTTTTGGTATTTAAATACCGATTGAGAAGCAACTAGAAGGGTTTAAAATGTTGCTACAACTAAAGATATATTTAATAAGTAATATAAAAGTTTTTTAAATGCTTGCAACTATAACAATAAATGAACTTCCTATCTTAACTTAATGCTTGTCTCGCTAATTTTCGATACTCGGAAACATCAAATTCGACTTCGACAAGAGGTCCTTTGGCAAATGGAGACACCTCATGGGTAGTGAGAAAATATGATCCCGAGGCACTGTTAAAAAATATAAAAGGATATCTCGGGAAAAACAATATAAGAACTATGGTAACATCATACTTATCCGAGACAAAGTAGCCCATCTGAGTGTTGGGCATGTTGGAGTAATGGCTGCAACGCTGCGAGAAGAAGTCTAACCAACCGCCGCACTGTTGAGCCCAGAAGCCCCTGCCCGAGACAATGGACTCTCCATAGTAGACGGCTGCCCTGTAATGATTGCAATTGTAAAACCTCCAGTTGCTGATGTAGCTGCATCCCCGCTGGTTCAGCTGGTCGAGATTGGGATAGAAGTCCGCGTGACCCATGGGCGGCAGCATGGAGAAGAAGAACGGATCGGTGTGTATGATGTCCACGAAGTCCGCATCGCTGGCATCCAGCTTTTGCTGCAGCGAAGTCTGCATCATAAAGCCGGGACCCGCAGGATCCAGACCCGTAATCCTGGCCAGAGGTTGTCTCACATAGTTGGCCACCATGCCAGCCACTTGGGCGCCCAGACTGAAGCCTATCAAGTGTATATCCTCACGTCTACTGATGCCAGCAGAGATTAGATTGTTTATCATTTGAGCCAGACACTCGGAGACAATCGGGGCATTATTCACAGCCCAAGGATAATAGCATGGCCACCGCACCAGGGTCTCATAATCCACCGATATCACATTTACAGGCTGGGTTTGGAGAAGCACATCTCTGACCTCCAGGTTGGGTGTCAAGTTCCTGTTTCCTATGAACCCATGAATGAGTATTTTCAGGGGAAGACGAGGCTCGAAGAGATCCTTTTGCGGATTCAAAGGATCCAGTAAGTGGGGATTATCCCGGGTGTTGCTGGTGTACAATAAAAATCAACTCAAATTCGAAGTACACCACCGAAATGCACTCACTTGGTGTAAAGCCAGAAGGAAACTCTCGAATTGGGGCAGTTTTGCTCGCCGAAAACACAGAACTCTGGCAGCCAGCCTCGTAGCTCTTTTTCTCCTTTGCAAAGACCGGAGATTATTAGGAGGAGGATCGCCGTGCTAGATTTGCTCATGACTAACGTCTAAACTACTCTAAGCTCGCGTTCTAGCGCAGATTCTATTAAATTTGCACGGCCTAACATTGAAAATGGCATGGAAAATGAGGGCCCATATAAAAATTAGTAATACCGGCAGGTGATAAAGAGTCAAGGTGATCTACTTTAGCATTTTCATTACCAACTTCTAACGCCTAACCCCACCCGCAGCGACCTTAACCCACTGTTCCCCACCCACCATAAAACCAATGATCGCAACGACTTATGTAAAAAGAAGACTACCCAGCACGATTCTTTTAAATACAAAAGATAAAGCTTTTTCAATTTCCTTCATAATTATTGCCAACTGAAAAATGGTAACACACAAGGAATTTTAAATACCCGTTTTCTAATTAGGGTTCTTATCAGCCAATCCAAACACAATCTTTCCTAAGCGTAAACTTGCACATTTAAATGTTATACAAGCGGAAAATTAGTTTTATGAAGAGGTGTAACATAAATGTTTATTTCCTTATTAAAAGTTCAGTATATAAAGCTATCTTTATAACTAACTCTATGAAAGAATAAAATATGTACTAACATACTTTTTAATTAATTAAATTTTGTATTTTTTTAATAATTTATTTTTTAAGAAAACATTTTCTATGCTATTACTAATGAATTATGTTTCTTGACAAGGGTTCGTCTTCCTCCCGATCGACCCAGTCCAGTTGCCTGTCCAAGTCGCCCTCATCTATTTGGAGGACATCTTTCTCCGCATCTAGTTCGAGGAACGCCTCGAGCACCTGGGGCTCATAGTCATCGTCGATCTCATTGTGATCCAGGTTCAGGCGGAAATTGGCCAGGGTCTGGCTATTGTCCACGTCCTCCAGTTGGCCCAGGGCGAAGGGAGGACTACTTCCGGTCTCGAGGAAGTACGAGCCCCTCAGCTCCTCCGAAACGTGATAGCCCATTTGCGCCTGAGCTCCAGTTGTGGGACAGAGTCGAAGGAGATAGACCAACCAGCTGGAACAGTGGCGTCCCCAGAAGCCCACGGTGGAATTGATGGACTCGGCGTAGAAGCGGGGGGCCCTCTCGTGGTTGCAGCTACCAGGATCCTGCATATTCTCCTCCAAGCAACCGGGTTGTCTGGCCCCGAAATTGGGATAGAAGTCCACATGACCCGCGGCGCGCAGTATTCCTCGGCCAAAAACATCCGAATGGATGACGTCCACAAACTCCGCATCACCCGCATCCAGTCGTCTTGAGTTCGGACCCAGGATGAACAGAGGCTTGGCAGGATCTAGGCCCGTGATCCTTTTCAGCTTCCGCTTCAGATAGTTGGCCGTCTGACCAGCCACCTGACCACCCAGACTGAAGCCAATCAGGTGGATTTTGTCGTTGGGCACTATGGCACGATCCACCAGGTTGTTGATCAACTGCGCCAGACACCGACTGACCAGGGGCAGATTCTGCACCGCCTGGATGTAGCAGGGGTATCGCACCAGTGGCCCGTAGTCGATGGAGATCACGTAGACATCCTCGTGGTCCAGGAGCACGGGGCGGATGAAGGAGTTGGGCGCAAAGTCACGGTAGCCAGTGTAGCCATGGATGAGGATCTTCAGGGGCTTTGGCGGCTGGAAGTCCCAGGGATTGAGGTCCAGGGGGTCCAGCAGGATGGGATTGTCACGGGTTGAACTACATTAAAAATAAGATATAGTAAGATAGATAGATTTCATTCTACATCTCAAAATATTTTTTGTAATACTTACTTGGAGTACAGCCAAAAGGTTATATTTTCATGGGGACACTCTCCTCGAACCACTTGGCAGGCGGGATCTAAAAGACCCACCAGCGGATTGGCGCTCGCACTCCAAAGAAGAGCTGAGAAATTTAGATACAATATAATAAGTCTCCTAATTTTCTTTTAGATGCTCTTACTCAGCCAAGAGAGCCACAGCGTCGACTTCATGTCCCATAAACTCGTACTTCTAAGGCCGCGTGTAAACTGGGTTCCGGCCACCGAGAGTGGTTGCTATTTAAGTGGAGCAGCTATCGCAGGCAGCGATCTTTCTATTGGCCACTGATTGAGCCGGCGGCATACATATGTAAGCACCCACACAGGGGCAAATGGTGGTGTCAACTGGTGGGTTCAATCGGTGCGAAACGAGAACGAAAGTAGTCGAAGTTCGCGTGGTTGGTTGGCGAGTACATTGCAAACGGCTGCCTTAAAATTACGATTTTTAGGGCCAATACCAAATTTCTAATCCCTGAAATTTTTAATTTCATACTGGAAACCGGCATGAAATCCTACATATCATTGGTGGTAGTTTAAACTTATTTCTGAGAACTCTTTCTTAAACAAGCAACGTAAAATCCAATTTTCTTAAATAGTTAAGGTGCGTTGTAAATGTATCTTAAAGAAGTTTTATCATTCCGTTTGTTTAACGCACAATCACCTAATTAAAACAAACATTGCTGCCTCAGTGGGGTAAAGTTTTCACGGTTGAACTATTTTATAAATTAGTGAAAGTGAAGTATTAACTAACGCAACGCGCGTACACCAAAAATAATCAATCAACCCGTTTATTGGCAAATTAGTTGGGCTAATTGCTTGGCCAATTAGTTCATTCAATCAACTTGCAACTTTAAAGCCAACATTTGCATCCACGTCCGTTGAAATGAAACTACTGCTGCACAATGCTGCTTAAAAATGACTTGCACTCTATTTAAGCTAATTTAATTAATTTTTCCGCATTTATGTGTTGCAATTTTCAGATACATTTGATTTGAGATACTTTTGAATTAACAGACTCTGTTAGGTTAACAGGTAAGCGAGCCATAGCAGTCAGCCTGTGACAGAGAGCAATAACATATTAAGGGTATTCCTACAAATTTATGGAAACATAAAAGTTTAAAAATTTTCTAATTTTTAATGAATTCCTTGGAATAGTTTGGAAATGGGAGCATGTTAATTAACATTCACTGAATTTAAAGGAACTTAACTAAACTTAATAACTATGGGTTATTTTGGGAACCCCCCTCACAGTTTTGGAGTTTTTGGTTTTTCCGCTTGAGGTCGCACTAATAAATATATAGTATCTTCAGCTGTTTTGAAAATGATAAGTAAAACTGGAATTTCAGCATCGCTGATTAGGATCGCCCGTGTCCCAAGCACCTTACATAATGGCCAAGCGAGAGACTTGGAAGCAAATGCGCCAGATCTTTGCCCAGGCGGTGGACGCAGTGCATCCCGGCAAGATATTCGCCGACTTCCAAAAGTTCGACTTGCGGCCCCAAGTCGGTGAGAACCCAAGGGAAATCTCCATAAAACTGGATGGACAGCGGCAGGACATCAGCGGCAAGACCTGCCACATCGTGGGATTCGGGAAAGCGGTCCTGGCAATGGCCAGCAAGGTGCATCAGGATCTGGGAGTCTGCTCAGCCGGCGGAGTCCTCAGTGTCCCGGTGAACACTCTCAAACAGTTCCAGCAGCCCATTGCATCCGGTTTGACTATCCACGAAGGAGCAGTCAACAATCTGCCGGATGAGGTGGCTCTTCAGGCTGCCCAGGAGATCAAGCAGCTGGCCGAGAATATGACGCCCCAGGACATACTCTTCGTCTTCATCTCCGGCGGTGGCTCTGCACTTTTGCCCTTGCCCCGACCACCTTTGACCTTGGAGGACAAGCGCAGCATTGCGGACAGGCTGATGAAGCGAGGAGCCAGCATCCAGGAGATCAATGCCGTGAGGATCGCCTGCTCGGACATCAAGGGCGGTCGCCTGGCCAGGTTTGCCGGCCAGGCAGGACTCCTGGTGACCTTTGTGCTAAGCGACATCATTGGAGATCCCCTGGAGCTAATAGCCTGCGGTCCCACCATCCAACCCGTGGCCGGAGAATCCCCATCCATCATCCTCAAGAAGCATCAGGTGTGGGAGGAACTCTCCCCGGAGATACAGCAGGTGTTTGAATCTCCGGCGGAAGCGGATAATCCAGTGCTGCCCGAGCACAAGGTCTTTGTGGTGGGCAGCAATGTGATAGCCACTTCCACAGCCGCCCAGGAGGCCGAAAAACTGGGTTACATACCCTGTGTGCTCAGCTGTGCCGTTCAGGGAGATGTGGCCCAAGTGGCTGGCGACTACCAGAGATTGCTGCACGGCATCCAGGAGGCCAAGCAGCAGGGCCCAAAGGACTCGCAGCTCAGGGAGAAGTACACCTTTGGGGAGAGGAGTTACCCAATCTTCAGGAGAGCCCTGGAAGAACACCTAAGCAGCAAGAAGCCACTGTTCCTGATCTGCGGCGGCGAGCCAGTCATTAAAGTTTGTAGCATATACTTACCTATCGATTCATCACTAATGTAACCCCTTCTTGCAGGTCACTGGCCAGGGATTGGGTGGCCGGAGTCAGCACTTGGCGCTGCTAATGTCGCAGGCTCTGCACCGCGACGAGGCCATCAGGGACTGCACCTTCCTGAGCGCAGGAACCGATGGCATCGACGGGCCCACCGATGCAGCCGGCGCCATCGGAGACAGCAGCGTGGTAGAGTCCTATCTGGGCGATCACACCCTCGACGAGCTGGCCGAGACGCTGCGAAACTGCGACAGCTACAACTTCTACAAGAATCTCGCGCAGGGTGAGCACCATGTGCTCACCGGCCACACGGGCACCAATGTGATGGATCTGCATTTCCTGGTCGTGCTCTAGTCCGTAACGCCCCCGCCCATTAACACATATAACATGCATGCCACATAGAGATGTGGGGCAGTTCGTTAATGGAGCTGCTCTTGAACCGCAGACGGGCAATAGTCGTTTAAATTTGTTTTTACGATTTTCCTCTTTAATTTTGCTCTATGAAATTTTTACGACTTTTTTCATTAACATTTTTAATATGCATTCAAATTCAAATAATTTTGTGATCTTTATGCTCTGAGACGGTCTTCAGTGACAGCATAAAATGGCAATTAGCTTTCGTCTCCGGTTATGAAATCAGCCTGGAATTGTCTTGATTGTAATTATGTGCCAGGCGAAATGCCATTCAAACGAGCGACAGATGTGATAAATCAATTTGTATATGCGATCACCGCAGAGCATAAATATATATATATCTGAGTAATTTCCATTTAATTTCCATTTCTTTTGTACTGCGTCTCATAAAAATGCGCTGCTAATAAATCATCTTAATTGTTCGAAACGCCAAAGGCAAACAGTAGCCAGCGAGCAGCGATCAGCGAGCAACTACAACAATAGCCAGCGATAATTGCAATTAAAAATGTAAATTTATTTGCTTCGCTTTATTTTTAGAAACACTGAAAAAACTAAAACGCGACGCGCGCCCAGTTGCAATTTAGCAATTTTAGTAGCTAACACTTTGAGTGCATATTTTTCTAATTGTGATTGCTTTGCCTTTGCCCGCTTCTATCAACGCTTCTTATTGTTTACTTCGTGAGGAGCGCAAGTACTAGTTGTAGTAACTACAATTATTTTGCCGCGCATATGCCACAATTATTAAATAATCACATTCGCCAGTCACTCTCTTGTGCTATTTTCGCTCGATTAGGTTTGTTATTAACTACATTCTGTAATGCATATGCCATTACTGAGGTGACTAAGCTCTGCTTCCTTTGAAACTATACTATGACAAATCTGAGATCTCTGTTCGCGGGGCACAAAAGCCATTTGTCTTTCTGAGGGATTGTCGTCAGATATCGAAGCTGTGATTAGTTAGATGGAGCAAATATTAGGGGAAATTGTAGATTTCTCATATACATACAAGTACTAAAAAGGTAAAGATATAAACTGCATAATATGATAGTTCTTCAAATTATAAATTATATATTTCGTAAGGCAGTTCAAAATACATTCCCACAACTGAACACACTTATTATATTATTATTAATGAAACCAAAAATATGTTACATGAAGAGATAGGAAGATCACTGAAGAGATTACCAGGAAATGCCTGCCTTCAATTAAGAGCTCAGCCCAGCTGCCCACTGGTGGTCATGCAGGGCCCACTCGCAGGTCCGTGGATGGCGATTAGAATCGCTTCCGTTTCCGCTTTGATGGCACAGATGTCATCATCGGCCAGATAGGCAGCTATATTTAACATTTTTATTAGCCGCTGACCAGCGACCACCACCGGCGACCAACTCCCCTCCCACAGACGTGGAATGTCGCGTCAATTTGTCTGGCCGGGCATGGCAACAATCTCGGCGAGCATCTCATCCTCATCATCATCATCAGAGATGCGGCCATCGGCAAGGCGGAGTGCAAGTGTCGCGTTGATTTATTAATTAAGCATTGGAGCGCGGCAGCCGAGCAGCGCGTGGCAGCTGACGACGATGCTAATGAAGTACTCGCTGGAAATTTTAATTAACGATCCCCGATCCGATCGCCATACAGCATAGATTCCTCTGGTGTTGACTTATGACATCACACCCAGAACCGAGGAGCAGAAGAACAGCTGCCGGCGGTCTCATTGCCAGACAAACTGACGACGCTTATCACATCGTATGTTCCCACAAAAAGAAGCCTCTGAGGCACCGGGCACATTGCGCATACGCCGCGTGGCCCCAAAGCCAACAATTAAACACTATTCACCGCAAACGCCTGCGGGCGACATACATAAATTTCACTCGCTCGCCTCTGCTCTTAATTTGTCTAGACAATGGCAAAGTTCACTCCGAACAAATATAATATAGGCAAAGTTCAATTAACGCGCTTGTCACATGCCTTAGTTGGGGGCAAATGTTTGTATTCATTTTCGAGAAGAGAAAAAGAACGGAAAGGCGTTTGCATTTTGCTGGGAAATCGTATTCGCTAACCCCCTATGAGTCACCGCTGAAGACTTTCGCTTGGAATCTCTTAATTTGAAGCAGATGTGTGGAGGGGACTTCGGGCGACCTTTGGGGCGAACTTTTGAGGCAATGAACTTGAAAAATCCGTGGAAAGAATGTTTGAAGAGCATTCATTTCATCAAAACATTGCTTCAAAAAATTAAAAAATATAAGTAAATGTATAATAAACAAATTGTTTTTATTGTTCTTTTTCAGAGCTTAACTGTTTTTTAGACTCAAACTAAAAGTTGCAAAGGGTAAAGTTTAAATGATCCTAAAAAAGTTAATTTAGCACGCTTAATGACCATAAAACATGTTTAAAGTTTTAGATTCGCTTCAGTCTAAAAACTCTGTAAAATGGAGATGAAGTTTTAAGAAGTTTCTTAAGACTTTTGATGATTTACTGCTAGAGAGAAGTCCTTAGATAAGATGAACTGGCTGTTGCATCTGGTTCTCGGAGTCTTCCTGACGATTGTGATGGCCGACAACGAACCCTATGTGTGCGATGGAAAGGACGACAGGGTCTGCGATGAGTATCGATGCATTTGTCGCAGAAGGACTACAGAACGGTATCCCAGAACAGATTATGAATTTTAAGCGAGAAATATTAATTAAAAAAAGTAAAACCTAAAAAAAAATCATAAAAAGGTTTAAAATATATTAATATTAGAATTAACTTCATATGAAAAAATAAAATATGATAATATTTCTAAGACCATACAATTTTTTTCAATATTGCCTATTCTGCGCATGAGTAGCGGGTATAAAAAATAACTTCTCCCAAATATCTTCAATCTTCAAAAATCAATACAATTAAATTTTAAAAGGTTTTCCACTCGGCTTTCAGCTCCCCAAAAACCTTTTCCGATCTCGCAACATTCGAGCACTGATGTTCATCGCAACAATTATGTCTAACGGATGCTGGCATCAATAATTTCGGTCTGCTACTTGCCATTTATCAAAGGCACTGATCTCCCCATATGCCGAATGGGCAGCTTAATGTCAATCGTCTCTTTTCCAAGCTCTTGGTTTCAGTTTTTTTTGGATTTTTTCCCCCTGAGCTCTGGACCATTAATGCATTACAAATAGGTGCGGCAGACCGCAACAGCAACGGCCACATGGGCAAAGGGACTTGGCCACAGACGCTTCGGTGCCGTTGACCAACGTGACTGAGACTGAGATTGAGATTGAGGACTGCCTCTCGCTCTGGCTACCTGAAGGTGGAAAAAATCTGAAATCGGAAAACAAAAATCCAGGCAGCAGACGACCTCAAGTGTAAGGCAGAGCAATCGAGTTGCTGGTGCAGCAGCAACAACAGCAGCGGCAGCAGCAGCAACATGCAACATCCATAGTCCAGAAGCAGTTCAAGTTTGCGCCGAGGAATTCCTTGCCGCTGAAATAATTAAGCATTGCAACATTGTTTATTGTTGCTGTTGTTGCTGCTGCTGTTGCTGCTGCTGTTGGGTGTTGCAGGCTCGTTTAACAAGGCAGCCAAGTTCTCAACAAGTGCCTCCTCCTGTTCTACAAGTTTTTGCCTCTCCACACTGATTTTTTGTTGTTTAGCTTTTTGCGGCTGCCGCTGGTGCCACTCTAAGGAATTTCCATTTTATTTACATTTAGAATGTGCCGAACGGACTCGTCGCATGTAAAGCGGGCCAAATCGAAAGCTATTAGACCTATTAGCATATCGGGCTGGAACATGGAAAATTTAGTGGCAACATTGTTGCCGTCGCGATAAACGCACTTAAAAATCAAGCCACCACCACTTTTATTACCGCATCGAAATGCCATAATTTCGCAGTGCGAAAAAAAGAATAGGAAGCGTTCGTTACGTATTGAAAGTACAGAGAAATAAATGTAGAAAATGCCAATCGATTGGCGTTCAATTTACAGCGTTTACCTGATTGTTGTGGCCAGCCCACAGTTAACTTAATTGCCACTTCCCAAGCGCTTTATTTACGGAAATGCTGCCCGCCGAGCGACAATTTGTACAGATAGAGAAATTAGATATATCAAAGAAAACGTTAAAAAAACTTGTAGGTTCATATTTGTCTATGAATATGTAAGCTGAATTACAAAGGGATATGTGTTTTATAGCCCAAAATCGAAGGCTTGAGTCCTATAGCTCTTAAATCTACTTTTTGAGGCATACTTTAGGTAAAATGTTAGGAGATTTTAAACATCAAAGATAAATATCTTGTGTTTTCTTTATTTTTCTGGGTGCATCGTCTGTGTGAAAGTGTTGTCAATGCTACCGCTTGGCCATAGCCTACAATCGCGATCTGGTGATCGAGTTGGAAAGGAAAATAGCAAGAAATGGTAATAACAACAACTAAAATTTTCCATAACCTCAAAAAAATGAAATAAAAATAAAAAATGCGGCGGCTATTTATAAAATGCGCAATCTGCGAGATGCGTGCGGCTATCTGTCCGTCGGTCTGTCGATGCCGCCAGCTGTGTGCCAAGACAACGCTGGCCCCCGAAGCCCCCCTTTTTGGAGCCCCCTTTGTGCCTCCTTGCACTAGGTTGTCTGCGTTTATTGATTTATTAGAAAATTCCAATGAACAAGTTTTAATACACGACACACGGCGAACGATGAAGTCGGTGTTGTCAGCGTGCTTGTTGTGCTTTTTCTACTCCTGCCCGTGTGTTGTTGCACTTGTAGTGTTCCTGTGGCAAAGACAATGCGGGGAAGAAAGGCACAGGCAGCAGCTGGAAAAGTAACAAGTGCAATATTTTAATTACGCTGCAGCGGCAGCAGCGCAGCAGAAGATCTGCGGCATTAATTAAGTTGGCAGCGCGGATTTGGGAAGCCACCGTTGCCAGATTGCTGTTACCCCAGGCGTATGATTGATATGCCAAATATGATACTTGGCATACGTTTTATTTGGTTAAATAGAATATGGGTCCTAAAGAATATCCCATATATCCTTTTAAAATCTTTAAATATATGGCATGCTTGAATATCCCAATAATAAAACAATTTATTTTAAATATAAACTAAGTAGGAAATGGGTGTTACTTATGATTGCCTGCACTCTTATACCACTTTTCGGATTATTCTGATTTCCCAGCCACTCCAACCCCTTGAAACTCTCACTTGAGCTTATCCTAACCCGATCTAGTTCCTATAGCTGTTGCTAGCCAAACAGTCCGGCAACGCCGATCGTCCACTCCCGGCTCTAAACATTTTGCAATCAATTTAGATTTGCATTAGCATTCGCTGCAGTATCGAGAAGTCATAGTCCGAGATTTGAAGCCAAAAATAAACCGAACCAGTTGGCCGCAGCGCCGAAAAGTCAAATGTGTAACAGCTTTGGAGCTGAAGAGAGGTCCAAAGAAAGTCGAGATCGCCGAGCTGAGGCAGAAGACAGAAGACAGAAGAAGACTGAGGACCGAGGCCTGTGAAGATTGTAGTAGACTGGAGACTGTGAACCGAAGACGGCGACTGAGAGAGTTGGAATATTGTAATTGCGAGACTGGCTTGTTTGTTATTGTTGCCTTAGCGGTTGCTTGTTGTTTTTTGGCTTGATTAATAATTAATCGCACTCGCACACACACTCACACACAGCGCTATATGCATACACATATCGCTTGGTTTAATTACTCAACTTAAATGGCGCTTTGAGCGACTTAAGCAACTTGCTTTTGTGTATGCGATCGACTCTCACTACTACGAGCTCAAAACTAACTAACTAGCTGCTGCTTGTTATTGTAGTTGCTGCTGGGCCGCCGATGTTGCTGCCGTGCTGTTGCTGTTGCTGCTGTGCTTGGCTGTTGCTGTTGCTGTTGCTGTTGCTTTTGCTGCTGTGCTGTGCTGTGCTGTGCTGTTGCTGTGCTTTGATGTTGTTGCTGCTCGGCTCTGCTCCGTCTACGGATCGCTTTTGCCTGCCTGTTTGCCTTGCCTCGGCCGCTTTGGACGCTCATTCAGTTTTTTGCGCTCAACGCTCGTTGTACGGAACCGAAAAACGCGTTCGTTCCGAGTGTCGCCAAATCGCCAACGAAAATCGCCACTTACAACCGCATATACACAGCCTCTAATCACTGTTTTTCTGCTCTGTAATCGTTGTCGCGGCTTTCCTAAATCCAAGTTAAACGCTCTTAAGAACAGAAAATCCGAATCAGAAGAAAAACAGAAAAATCTCTCAAGAGTTCTCTCGTTTCCGCGATCGTTCGTTGTGGCCTCAGCTGCAGGTCTCTCCGATTTTTTGATACCGATACCGATACCAAGTCGGTATCACATATAAATAGCTATTTTCGTATCTAATGTGTGTGTGTTTGTGTGAGTTATGTATCTGTGTGTCGCCCATCCAAAGCCAAAATAGCCAAAGTCTTGGCTTGGCCAAGTCCACTATCATCGTCATCAGCACTAGCAGCAGCAGCAGCAGCAAACATGTGAAGTGCCAGTGATATTTGCATAAGCTAAATCGAAATCGAAATCGAAGCCACAGAGAGATAGATAGGTCGAAGTATCTGAGTGGATATCTGCTTCGAACCAGTGTATAATGTATGCAACGTTCGCGAACTGCCAGAATTGGTTGTTGTTGCAGTTGCAGCCAAAGGATTTGTGGATTTTGGAGCGTAACTGAGCGGCGTGCAGCAGGTGCACCAGGTAAGCGAAATTCAAAAATTTCTGCCAAATAACGCGCATACGCCATGGTGGCTGCGTGTCCAATTCGAGATCAATCGAATCGACTGACCGTCTGGCGAACAGCTGACCGGGAAAACTGGAACTGGGTGCAAAACCTATATAAATGTATACTTCTATATGCATGGGCAAGCTGATAAATTGTAAAACTCTTGAGGAAATGCATGGGGTTTAAGAATTAAATATAAGAAATGGAGCACTTTTAAACCTCATTTTTAAAGGATATATTCTGGGTTAACTTGATGATCAAATAAGGAAGAATATAAAAATAGTTTAGGTGACTATAGGACAAAATAAAAAACAATAATATACAAAGAAAAACTGAGAAAAAATAGATTTTATCAGGAATTTTTAAAGGGTGATTTATACTTTAACTTATATATGAATTAAGGCTATCTCCAAAGACATGTTCATATGACCTATCATATCATTCAAAATAAGTTGGTAATAACCAATGTAGTACAAACTAAATTTAAAATATATACATTATATATATGGATCATAATAAGCAAAGTAATAAATGGTTTTAAAACCAGGGAACTCAAACTTCGTCACTAGCTGATAGGTCTGTTCCGTCAACTTGATATCACTGCCTTAAGTTTCGACAGACTTCCGCGCTGTCTCCGGGCAAAAGTGAAATTCTATCTCCAGCCACCGGACATTATCTCCGGAGACATGTGCATATCGAGTGCCACTTGCATATTCATGGGGGCCAAGTGATGAACTGAATCAACGGCATTCCACACCGATCACAATTAGCGCCTGACACTGACATTGGCCATGGTAAAACCCTTTGACCATACGCCATAAGCCAGCTAATTTATGACGCCATTTGGCTAATTGAATAATTATATGTGACTGGCTGGGCGTGGCCGCAGTTTGACATGGATCGCGGTTGCATAAGCCATCCCACATGGACTCAGAATCGGAATCGGAATCAGAATCAGAATCAAAATCTAACTATCTATCTAACTCTCTGCCCATAGCGCTTTATGCGATTTGCCTTGCTAATTGGATTGGGGACACTAAATCAGTGTTAAAGTTCACCCCACTAGGCTCAATTAGTTATTAATTGCGATTTGCATTTGCATTTGCGAAGCGCAAAAGCCCGCTGCTGGGCTAGGTGTGAAATTGATAGCTTCAACAAAAAATAAAAACCGATAACAAAACTAAGCGACCGCAGAGGCAGTAGCTACGGCAGCATAGAAAAGATACACAGATACTGTGGTATGGCAACAGCTGACGAAGAGACCATGAAGGTCTACCACTTTCGGAAATTCGACAAAAATGAAATAAAAATCGTGAGCACGCAATGAAGCAGCCAGGTTGAAGTTGGCTTCCACTTCCACTTCCACTACCATCTTCATCACCATCGCCATCACCATCACCATCACCATCAGCATCTTCATCTTGGCCTGGCAAATCACGTTGCTGATAACAACAACTAAGCAATGCGGCAATAATTTGCTGCCCCGGCCCACGGCGCCCCTCTGCTGGCCAAGTTAAGTGGCTACTGGTCATCAGCAAGTAACTGGCTTAGGCCAACATTTTATCAAAAGTGGTGGCATTAGCTACCCTACCTTCCTTCTTCCACAAGCAGATGCGGCCAGCAACAACAGCTTGGCCCGGTCAGCAACAACTTTTGCTATCACGTTTCCATGCAAACAGCGCACAACACACAACACACAGCCACAAAAATATTTTCATTGGTATTCGCTTGTACTTGAATTGCCCCGTGGAAAACCAGGGGGGCAGGAAGGGGCTAAGGAGGCTGCAGCAGGTGGCAACTGGCAACTGCGAGCTGCAACTGCAGTGGCAAACTAATGCCTCAGGTGCTTTTGGCCCGGACTTTGCACCTTCGTCTACCGTTTGGGCCATTCTGATGCCAGATTTCCGCCTGATGTGGCGCCCCAAGGCGGCCGAGAACGATATCCGATATCGCTGGCTGACTTTTCATTATTTTATGGGCTGCACCTTGACGGAAAAACCACTCGGATTGCACAAGAAGTGCGATTCAAGAACCTATTTTAGCGTATTGATGTTTAAAGCGTATTGGCTTTAAATGAGATAGGGCTTAGGTAATAACAGACATTATTATAATTAAACTGCAAGTTAGTAGAGTTTTTATTATGAAGCAGCAGGCAGAAAGTATTAAAAAAGTTTGGCGCTCTTAAATTCATTATTTTATAAAAAGTATATTACCAATTTTTCAAATTAATAAATTCAATTAAATGACCTCAAAATAAGATTGGACTTATTTGATTCAGATATACCTAAGATGATAAATTAAAATAATTTGTTTAAAACATTTTTGGATTTAATAATTTCGAGGGTCTAAGAAATCTTTGTAGAACCGTTTTGGTTCTTTTAAATAAGTGGTAACTTTAAATTGATGTAGCTGGGACAGTTTGTATTTTAAAATTATATATTAGATACCTTAAAAATCCGTTTCCAGCACACTGGCGACATGGACTTTTGTTCAAATCCCGCAAGTCCGCCTCAGTCACCTGCTAAACTTCTATGCTAAACGAAGATGAATGAACTCGACTTCAAGGTGGCCCCACGAAGCGATTTGGCAACGTCTTCGTTCTGTCATATCGAGAACTGATCAATTTTGCTTTTTATTTTACGAATTCTCTCTCGAAAAAATATTGTATAAGGTCATCTTCTTCAGAACCCGGCCATACTGGTTTTATTTTTGGGCACCGCCGAAGATGCTAAACGGTGTAGTTTCGCTCGGCGGGCAACGCGGCGTATACGGTATGCGGTAAGCGGTATGTCGAACTTGAGTTACTTTTCCAATTCACTTTTGCCCCGGCCTTTCTCAGCGCCGCCCCAATGCGATACTCCTAAATATCGGTATCAATTTCGCAGATATATATTTATTGCATATGATTTATCATGTCTGACACTTGGGCCAGACCACTTGTCAAATGGGAAATAGCCACGACAACGACAACGACAACGACAACATGCTGTGATTTTAGATAAATTCATAACTCAGCCCAACTTGTCTTGCCTTCAAAGTTCAAATCACTTGGCACTCTCGCACACATACAGTTCGGATCGCTTGGATCGCTCGGATCGCTTGGATCGTTTGTATTTCATGTTAATTATTTATTTATGAGTTATTTTTGCGCGCGTTCATTACTCGATAAGCCTCAAATGGAGAGACACCATTTACATTTACAGTTATACATCGGGCATATCGTTTGTTTTCATTCTGAATTTCAGTTTTTTCGGATCGCATATGCTCTTGGCATTTCAAAGGAAGCCAGTCAGCTGTTGCCGCTGGCGAATTTCGATTTAACGAACTTGAAATCGCCGTACAAGCTGCTGGCGAAACGATAACAAACAGCCGCCGCAATTGTGTATTTATTATTATTTTCGCATCTTCTCGGTTGTATTTTGTAGTACACTGGCAATGCGACATTAATCAGTGGACTTCGAGGCAGAACTTAGTTTGAAGTACAAACAAATGTGTAGCTGGGAACCTTGTAGTTCCTCAAACATATGTTTTCGCTTTTGAGATGTGGGCCAGCAGGAAGTTCATATAACAGACAGATTGGGGATCGTTGTTTTTGCGGGGACTTACACTTCTATTAAAGAGGAATAATGTGGATAGGCACTGGTTAGGAACCATTTGAGGTTCGTATCGTTTACATTTAGTTTTATAACTTTGTAGTGGGCAATGGAGTCCTGCATATAAATATTTTACAATGGTTATAAATATGAGTAATAAAAAATCTATTCGAATAAAGGTAGAGTTTCAAGTATTCCTCTCTAAGACATCTTAGAAATATTATCATCATTTGAAAGCCTTATCGGGGATTCTCTTTCATGGTGTTCTTTGTTTTTGAAAAATTAAGTAGAGTATTATAAGTGCGACTTAGCAAATCTTACAGATACAATTATTATTATTCTTAAGACATCTTCAATATACAATTATTCAAGTTTAGAAGCCTTTAAAGAAATCGCTTTAATGAATATTAAAGCAGAATAATAATAAACGTGTTTAAAAAATTATTCTTGCGTAGAGTATTATGCGTGCGTTCTAACCCATTCTTTTCCTAGAAATCTTCAAGATACAATTATCACAATTTAGAAACCCAAAGAAATTGGCCTCCACTCGCCTATTTGATTACAGAACTAGTTCTCTCGGTCCACACATGCTTCCATCCACCGTGAGTTTGTTTGTTTTTTGTTTGTTTGATGACATCGTCAGCGTGATCATGATCACCATCGGCGAGAGAGATAGTTATGGGCGGCTTCACAGTTAGCTGGATACGTCAGTTGAAACCACTTTCGGTTGGATTCGAAAAGCTTAAACTAGATTCGAAATCCAGATCTTTGCAACCATTCAATAACAAGATTTACATGTCTTAGTTGCCGACCACAAAAATCCAAGGAAACCTCAGCAGCACCGAACAAACTGTTGCAATGCAAACAAACCATAAGGTGCAACTATTTATGGCTATATTTAAATATGATTTTTACTCGTCTCAGGAAATCTATTTAACTCATTTTGGGTTTTCCTCTTTTATTGCTTTAACATGCAACTATCTTAACAGGGGTATTTTCCAGTTAGTCAGTGTGGAAAGAAAGTCAACATCCTGCGGTGCATTCACACTTTTGCCTCCGGCTCTAAAATGCTCCATTTTCACTGATGCAAATCCCTTATCAGCCCAAGAAAGTGCCAGTGACACAAACACACTCATTCTGGTACAGGGTGGTTGCATAATTAGGATAGATTTCAGTAAGGAGGGTGAGAATATTAGCCCCATTTCGGTAAAAATGTGTAAGAGTTTGTTCTAATAAAATTATAAACATATAGTTTAAGCTATTAACTATTAAATTTATAATTAAATATTATTATTGATATAATGGGTCTAATAATTTTAGGAGAAAAATGTCACTTTTTATGGGTTCAATTGCTTAAAAGAACAAGTGTACCATGATATGTAATTTATGAGTTGATACTAGACCTATTCCTACCTCTTTTGCAAAAATTTTTTTTTTTCAATCCTATTACATATAAATATATTATATTGGGATACTTCTTATTCTCCTTCTACTAACTAATCAGAACTAAAAATATTTTGTAAAAGTAAAATAGTATAAAAGAACGAGTGTACCATGTTATGTATCTTTTGAGGTGATATTATGTAGAATTTGTAGAAATATGTAGAATTATATTATATTTAGGATAAAACAATAGTCAAAAGCCCTGTTTGGTCACCCTGTTTTTGGGGTCTGAGTGGGACACGCGTTCCAGGCGTTCACTCCAGCTCCGCTCTGCTTCTCCGGCTATCACTTCACTTGACTTCACTTTTAAGATTTAAGGCGGCGGTAGCCTCGTCGTCTCCGCCGGTCCGCCCCTGCTCTTGCCCCCTGTCCCCTCTGCTCCCCTTTACCTCGCCGCCCCTGATAAGCGCCCGCTCTCCCCGTCTCTGTCGCTCCCCTCTGGCATCGCTGCAAAAGGTCTTCTTTGTTGTGAGTTGGAAAAGAAGAAAAAATCATCATAACAACGAGCAGAAGAGGATCACCAAGAAGGGGCTGAAAAACAGCACGAGGTTTGCTGAGGCGGCAACGGCGCTTGCTTGTAGCAATTTACAATAACAGCAACAGCTGCACTGGGAGAAAATTTAAAAGAATATATATTTTTAAAATAAACAGAGGTCAATTTCCCAAAAATTATCTGAGAAACCTCTTAAAAAAACTTTGAAGCTGTATCTTTAATAAATTTTAGTCTCGATCTGATTCCTATATGTGATGTAAGAAGCATGGAAAAATAAATATTTCTAATTTTAGGGGTTCCTAAGAGTACTCTTTAGTGTTGGCTCAAGAACATTATTCGAACAGGCCTAATGTTCAATATTTTCGATATTCAAAACAATGGAATATTTATCTATTTTTCGTTCCTGTGTAATCACTTAGACAGGTGGAAATTAAATTATGCAAGTAGGTTTGAAACATTGTAAAAATCATAGTTTGGCTGGAAAATATATTAAAGTATATGTGTGGTACGATAGTACTTTCTTATAACTGTTGTATATTTAACAAATTTTTTTTTTGCAATTAAGTATCCAAAAAATGGATTTAATATGAATATAAATCTATATCCGTTTTTGTTCCTGTGTACCCACTATGCATATAATAAAAGCAACAAAAACAATAACAACAACGGCTAAAACAACAGCAACAATAGCAACAAAAGACAAAAACAAAAAGAAAAACAGCGAGCGTCATCGACGACAACAACGAGCGACGACGACGGCTACTCCACCAACTGGCATGGCAGTGAGACGTTGATTGCCACGGAATGCCGTCAAACAGGTTAAAAATGTAGGTAGAAATTCAATTAAAAATTGGTTATTTATTTATTTTAGCATGCACAGAGATCGCCTCTACATACGTACTATATATATGGCAAGTGGCCGCCCGACTTCCCCTTTCCCCCGCCGATTGTTTCCTACTCCGAGGAAAAGGCAAACTTTCGTGTAATTTAATAAAGCTTTATTTTTGTGGCACCCAAACTCCCGACTGTCAATCACACGGCGTCAAGCGAGCTCGATTTGAAAGCGAAAACCCCGAAAAGCCCAGCAGGTGGTAGGCCATATCTGCAGAGCAGCCTCAGATACTCAGGTGCAACGGATCCCAGCTCCACAAAGACTCAGGTGCAACTTGTTTCAAAGAAATTTGCAATAAAAACTAACGCGCCCGAGAATTTGCATGCAAATCAATCATATGGGAGGGGATTTTTATTAGGTAGTCGACTGCCGGATACCCTATAGAGAAAGGAGAGGCAGAAACACAGTTATAGTACAAATATTTGCTACAATTTTTGAAGTATTTATAAGGATACAACCATGTTTATGTATATTCTATCTTAAATGTAATAATATATCATAATATTACTATAATTAAAGAATGCTGTTTTTTATTTAAAGTAAATAGAAAATGAACATAATAATCAGTATCATATCAGAACTGTAATAAATCGGATAAATGTAATTTTATCCAGGGGTATAAACCTAACCATGGCAGGCCGATCTTGATCCGAATCGAGCCTATCAGTTCGGTCTGGTTGCTAATATGCCAGCAGCCAGTTAAAACCGATAGCCATTGCTTTTAATAATGCAAACCGCAGAAAGTTAATTTTAGCCGGGCTATTTATAAATTGGCAACTTTTGCGGCCCACTAACGATTGATCGAGTCATGTGCGATTTGCCCATATACGTAAGCACAGATATAGTTACGACCCCAAAGCCCGTAACTGGTTGCAGGTATTACGAGAACGATCCCAGGTCCCCCAGATGGGAAAGAGACAGCCTGCGAGGGCGGGAGAAAGGGAGAGGGATAGTGACAGAGACGGAGGCGAGAATCATCTCAAATTTTGTCTGATGGATCGCTTCAATTTGTGACTGTGACGGGCATGATTAAGATACTAATGCGATCGATTTGAGGAGCGCTTCTGCCCAGCTGGAAGCTGCCTGCCACTATCCGCTTTTTTCCGCCCCTCTGACTCTGAGTGATTTTGGCCAAAAATCAAAATTCACACTCAAATTCACCCGAATCGCTTCGGTGTCTCGGTGGGAATTGTCTGACCAAAAAACTTTGCTTCCAGGAAGTTCACCTAGGGGATCCCTCATATCAAACCCACTCCACATTTCTTTCATATATGATGGAAAAGTTTCGCCCACGAAACATTGTGGAAAAGTCTGCGGTTGCTTGGCTGGAGCTTTCTCGCCAAAAAAAAATAAAAACATTCTTACCTGGGGAATTTTCGGTATTTTTATCCAAGTTTGTGAAATAGTAAATTTCAAAGAACCTGCATGACATGCGAAATTCGGGGAATGTTCAAATAGTCTCGGAAAATTGTGAAATTAATCCTGGGAATCATAATTTTCTGGTAAAAATCTTAAGGTATTGGTGTAATCAAAATTGAGATAATACTTCTGTCTTGAAGATTTCAGAATTATTTGCTTCTTAAATTAGGGAACACACATCGGAGCATAACTGTTATAAAGATTGTGTACAATACCATTTCAGAATATCAGAAGAAAATCTTTTTTCAATTAAAAATCCTAAAAATAAAGTAGTTTCCTAAGTTTTTTACCCACAAATTTCGAAAATAAATGACCTATAAATTTATACCCATATCCATCCTCATCTTTGAGTCTAACTGACCCACCTTTGATCCCTCCGCAGCCTTTCAATCAGTTTTATGGACCTCCCTCCCATCTAGTTTGCCCATCAACAAATATGCGCAATAGTTGGCCCAAGGCTCTTCGCGGGTAAACGAACTATGGGAACTGCCATGACCACCAAGTTGGACCTACCAAAAGATTCGCCTTGGAAAATTTCATGCAACTTGCCGTGTGTAAATAATTAAACCATAAAAGTCAATCGAAATTGAGAATGTTCCAATGGAACGGAACGCTTTGAGGGATCCAAAGCGAGCAAAGTGTACTTATTTATGGCATTTATGGGCTGGGGCCGTAAAAACTTATGGATAGCCAAATTCACGGATAAATTAAAATAATTGAAATACTTTGAAAAGTTAATTGCGATGGGCGAGGCGAACTTGTTGATGCTAATGAACAAACATAAATTTCAGTGGGCCAAGAGCAGGCCGGAGATACAGATACAAATGGAGATTGAGATGCTTTATAGCCACATAGATACAAGTGTATATTTTACCGGCCGGCAAGGCGCGCATATGTATGCAATATGTTTTTTCTCTCTTATTGCTTTTTTCTCGCTTTTTTCCCCGGCTGGCCTCGAATTCACTCGCCTTATTTCCATGAACGCATTTTCATTGCGCGGCCACAAATCATAAATGTTTCGTTCTCCCGGCCACAAAATATTTAGACAGATTTTGTTGCCAAAAGCCGTTTACAGGTGGCTGCGGTGGCGCTGATTTGAGGGGATTTTCGCAGGGTACTCTGCGGAGATTCTGCTCTGCAGCATCATCATCCCAGCTGGGCGGCGTGGTCAAGGTTAGGCGGCTACTCCAACTATGCATATCTGTATCCGAATCTGTGGATGTATCTACACGGCAAAAAAACGGATCAAGGAAGCACAATTACCAAGATTCAGTCATTTTTGTTTCAATTATGTTTATCTATCCATTTTGACATTTAAGAAAAATATTTAAAAAAAATAATATTTTAACACTATTTAAAATCGATTAAAATTTTTCTGTGTATTATCATTATGATTAATTTCAAAAACTTTTGATGTTCGTACATAAAATATAATGTAAGAAATTATCGGCCATTCTACAAAATATATTTTATTTCTTAGATACATTTTCTAGCGATATAATTTTTTTAAGGAGTCAGAATAGGTGTTTGAACTCTTAAAATACCTTATATCTAGTTTCTTTTATTCTTACACTCAACTTTTTCATAATATAGTTTTTAAATATACTTCTTTCTCCCCGTGCACATCTGTATCTGCCGGCTGGCGCTGCAGGACATCATCATCATCGGCAGGCGTGCGCTTCTTTTAACGATTTCAACAAAAATATTTCGCTTTCTGCGCTGCTCATTAATTCGTTTCGATTAAAAATTGCTTTTTTCTCTCATTTTTTCCGTGTGATTTCTTTTGCTGCTCATCTGCAGCTTGTTGTGCATAAAAATCACAGCAAGAGATCTCCGCGAAGAGTATCTTTGCCCCGCGGCAGATGTATCTCAGAATCACAATCGGAGTATCTGATTTGGATGTGGATTTGGCATTTTGTCTAGCGGTGGAAAAACAAGTTGCCGTCGATGCGAGTGCCTCTGAAATTTTTATGGGCCGCCTTTTTTCGGGTGGTTTGGCTGGGTGCTTTTGTTTTGGTTTGTTTATGTTTAAAACGTACGCTACGTGCAATTGTTCTGGCAGCCCATTTGTTTATTATAAGGTCTGCGGCAGACTTCCCATGCGTGCCACTTGTTCTCACTTTCGGGGCCTTTGTTTAGTTTGGTTGTGGTCTTGTATTTGGCCACTTAATATACTGAAATACACTCGCCTGTGGCTGCAGCCGCCTTATTTATTTGCCTTTGGCATATTTTTTACTCGCAGGGCTCGCTCTCACGTAATCATTGCAAATATTTCGCACTGATTTGGGAATCCGACTTTGTTGCCTTTTTTTGTATTTTCTATTTTCCGACTCGTCTTTGTTTATTTGCCAGTTTACTCGGCCCGTGTGTGTATTAGCGGGAAATAATAATTGAAAGTGTATTTCCAAGAATAGAATTTCAACAATTTGTAAGTGTTTTAGCCAGTTTTTAGCGAATGCAAAAACGAGGAAGAAATATGGTATGATGTTTTCCATAGCCACTCGATTCGATAGAAGTTTTGGGCGTACGATTAATGGTTTGTTTTCGACTCGAGTTGCACTGATGAATGTGTGGCAAGGTTCCCCAGAAACTGGATCAGTCAACGGAAAATTGTGGGAAGATTTGGCCAGCAAAAAGGAGAACTTAAAAATTAATAGAATAAATATACACATACTTGTGGGCAGATAGAGGTGCTGGGAAAACAAGTGAATTCCTGGGATATGCGGAAATCGGATTTATTTACAAGAATGTGGGTGGGTGTCTGATTTTTCTGCAATTGAAATTTTCACATAAATTTGGCTATAATAAATAAAACGAGGTAAAAGCTATTAAAAACTGCTCAGCAATTTTGTAAAATGTAAATATAAATGTTAAGGAAAATGCTTGAGAAAAGTATGAAATATTTGTGATTGATGTAGATAATAAGAAATATTTCAAAACATTTGAAAAGGCTATATGTGAAGAAATACTTTTTTTAAGTACCACAAAATATTGTAAAAACGATTATGGAGATTCTCACTTTCCTTTTAGGGCCTAATATTATTCCCCCCACCAAAACCAAGGCGCTACAATGCCGTACCGTTAATCTCAATGAACTTAGCCACGTACCTCCACCGAAAGAAAGCCAAATCGAAGCTTGGCCAAGCAACTCGAAGTCGGCCAAATGACTCGACAAATATCACGCATACGCCGCCTGAGATCAATGGGCATTATCGCTGACGCTTTCCACAAACACACCCATCACGGGGAGTATTAAAATCTCATTACCAATGCTAATTAAAGGAGGGAGCCGTCCCAACTTCGATCCGTCAAGTTCAAAATCACTATTTTTCCCTGCACTCTCCCAACAGAGATTTGTGGATGCACCCGGCGAGCGATGTTTGTTATTTTCCAAGTGCCCACACGCTCTTACATAAATTATTAACAGCCGAAGGCAAGTAGGTAAACAAACATTGGGCCAGCTTCTTCGGATTCGGACTCACATTCAGATTCAGATTCGTATTCGTATTCGGATTCTGCAGCTGCAACTGCAAGTGCAACTGCCGCTAAATCGTTGATCATCGCCAACGCTAAAGCTGTCATCGTTTGTGGATTCGTACCTGACGGTTCTCAGATCGAGCAAAGTTCAACAGGCTGTAGCTGAGAGGGAATAGGTGTCCCTGGCATTGCGGGCATCCAAACAAATCCGAATAGCTGCGTAGAAACCATTAGTTATCTCCCAAAAATTCTTAAAAATGTTATTAATGATTTAATCATTTTTTAAACCCCACTCCTTTTCTTTCTCTGCATACTTTCCTCGCCTTTTTTCTGGCCTGCTCGTGTGCATTACCGACTACTTAACAGCAAATCACTAAACATGTTTAAATATTTTAACTTGTTCGGTAGCCTGTTTGTCATTCGCCAGCCACATTTGCCGAGCGGCAATATCCAAACGAATGTCTCTCGGACGTCCCAACGCCTGGACAAAAGAAATGAACTGTTTTAAAGTGCTGCCAGGCGGAGGCCCCGACTTCTGCTGCCACCGGCCGGTTAAGAGATCAGCCCAGCGGAAAACTACAAAACCCAAATTGAAAAATCATCAACCTCGTCAGCTCTGGATCTTCTTTCTTGCTTGGGCCCGGTCAATATTTGACTAAGAAATTTTTCACATTACCAGTGATCAGGGACCGAGGGAGGAGTACTATGGAGTGATCTTGTTGGTGCTCAGTGCTAGGTTTTCGGGGTGTATTAGGCTAGGGCTAAGATAGTGCATATATATTTCACCTCAGAGAAGCTTAAATGACCTTCTAATTAAAGTAATCTGTATGTTAAATAGACCTTATGCCACTGCTACTAATCGCTGGCATATATTACACAATTGATATATACCTATATATATATATTTAAATTTATATAAAATAAATAACTAATAAATACAAGGAAAAGGGTTTAAAGCGTCATTTATGTGTTTGGCAAACATTTCATTTACTGGCAAAAGTTCTCAAAATACTTCTACCAGAGTCAAAGTCAGTTTACTTTACTGCCCATTCCAGGGTACTTAGCCTTCGATCCCGTCCCCTCGAGGTGCTCCTGTGACTCCAGCATGCTGAGTGAAATGTTAGCGGCGCACACAGACACATTGCCTAGGAATTGTTTACATAGCAGTGAAGCCCAGCCTCGAGATCTCGGTCTTCGCTGTAGTCTCCTACTTGGTCGTGGTCGTCCACTGCCACTACCACTGCCCGTTGCCTTTTGGCTTTTTGCCTGCTGCTTGGCCAGCGTTTTGTTTGATGTCGGCCTCGTTAAGAGCCAACGAAGCCAGCGAGCTGGCCGTATACCGTGTACCATGTACAACCTTGTTTGCTCATAGCAGTCGAACAGTTGAACAGTTGACCAGATGAACAGATGAACGTTGTGCGCCGGCCGCTTACTTTGCATTAAGTTATTTTCATTTTCAATAGGCCGTACCCGTGGCCAGGCGCAATCTGTGTGTGAATCCGATTCCGAATCCGAATGGGAGTCCCAAGCCGAATCATCTGCGATTCCTGGCCATTCCACACTGTGCCACTGGAGTGTTTTCCCTTCGACGGCGCTCTCGAGTGCTCTCCAAACTGTTGAACTTCACTTGTTTTCCCCAAGCTATTAAGCCACTTGATCGAGCATACCGATCTCTCCAGCGTTCTGGTCATTTTCGGCACGATGACGCTGCCTTCCAGGAATTATGCAAATTTCAGTGTCGAACGCATCTAGTGCGTTCGCCGTCGGAGTGATGAGCGTGTGATTTATGCCCCTAAATCGCTCTAGCCGCTACTTGTGATTGCATAATTAATGAACTCCGGCCCGGGCGGATGACAAGTAACTATTTTTTGGTGGGAAAATATAATGGCCCTGGTTATCCATCCCTAAAACGTGAAGTTCCCAACACAAATCGCATCCATTTCCCAGGGCCTTGTTTATTTTCGTTCCACTAGCCATCGCTGTCGAACGTCGCTTTTGGCGCTGCCCGCTGGCACAAAGTTGCAAAAATTTGGCCACAAATCAGCAATCGCAATTATCAAAAACGCTTCAAACAGGCTGCGCTACCTGTGCCACCATAAATTACCAATTAAATGAGCTAGTGCGAAGAAAGCACATTTCCAAACTAAATATTGAAACGCAATAAGTTCTCAAAATCACCATTAGACCAGGTGGGGCGAAGCATGGGGACAGTGGTATACCACCATAAACTAAGTTTTTTAGTCTTAGGAAATTCTTTTTATTACTATTAAAAATATATATATATTTAAGATATAAAATATATTAAATTATACATACCATTTGGCTTTTGTTTTCAAATATGAAGTTATATAAAACTACTTCATTATTTACATTGAATGTATCTATAAGTCTTTAAGATGGATTTTAATCAAAGATACATTTTACCAATAAATTAGTAGTCCCATTTCTCATTCTTATAATTTTTTGAGGTCCAAAACTCATTTTCTTAATACCTACAAATCTAAAACTAATAGATTAATAATAATAATAAATTAAAGAACTAAAACCTTTAATATAGATCTTCATCAAAGAGATGTGTAAAACTCCACGAAAGTTATATTTATTATCTTATAGCTGACAAGTTATTATAAGCATTTTTTATTCTTATAATATTTTCTAAGGTCACAATTCAATCCATTTGCTTTAAAAGTATTTTTTTTTAATATTTTCAAATACTTGTGGCTAATACATTTCCATCCCACTGTTTTGCACTTTCCTTGCTGTCTAATAAGGCAAACCTCGACGAAATTAAGTTGAAATCTTGGACCTCTCTGGCTGGGGATCTCTCCATCTCGATCCGGATCTCTTCGGGAAACGCAGGGCGTGGGGTCAAGATGGGTGGGTGGGTGCGATGGGTGGGGATGGGGAGTACGACGGGGCCTTTACGGCAAATTGCGCTGCTCGTTTTTGGCGCGTTTGCGCTTTGCGATTAATGCGCTTGTGTAAATAAACAATAAATATTAAGTGCGCTACACGCCGTGGGCAAAACGACGACGAAGAAAAGGAACAATCTGTTCGGTTCGTCGGCGGGGGGATGGCACACACATACGAGTATCTAGGGATTGTGGCTGCGATGGAACGCTTTGGCGCGCAATTAAATGTAGCACTTTGTGCTGGGCACGATCCGAGAACGGGAAAGATGCCTCCGGAGATGGAGAGCCCCATCCCAGCATCCCACCTGGTGGGTGGCATGCGTGTGCTATCAGGGACACCGTCGCCCCCAAGCCCCACCAGCATATCGATACCCTTCTCAGGGCGCCCTTGGCAACATCAATACAGAATGATTTTTAGGGGTGGTTGGCCCCTTACACATCTTAGGTAATCTTAAGAAATGTTTGTATTGACTTATATTATTCATAATTATAATCAAATAAAAGGGAAGAAGGGGTTTTCGTCTTAAAATTTATAAGATACGTCTGTTGCATCAATACATCACCTTTGATAGGGGAAGATATGAAAACATTATTCGAAGCCAAAACGAAATACGTATATCTTAACCAATTCCATTAAATTTTAATAATCCTTTTTAAACAAATTGGTTTGTTGAACTTAAATAATTTAAACATTTGACTCGATGTTCACCTTTGCAAGATGCGCACGAGCTGCATTAGGCCGCCATGCTCGGTTGGCCATTACCTCCTGATGGATCCCAACAAATCCGGAGCCCCTGCCCTGGATGCACCCCCTTCTTTCGCCCCAGTCCACCCCCTCTTTCGTCTGTCGTCGCATCCAGGCGGAACGCACAAATTGTATTGATTATGCGGCTGCCATGCACTTTTCTTGTAAATCGTATCTTGTATCTGGTCGCGCCGTAAATGTTCGTTTGATTTGCGAAGCAATCTGTTTGTTGTGTAATAAATTAATGCACTTGATTTCAACGCTTGGTCAGTGTCTGCGATTGGGGGGTGGCTGCCTGCCATCGAAGGTGTGGGAAGTTCCAGAATAACTCGGCCGAGCGATCCGTCGCAACAGCTGTTGAACTCTGGGCGGCCAGGCGTGCAGAGGTGATCTTTAAAGTTCAAAGAGCAAGGCCTGTGATGAATAATAGTATCCTTTGGTGGGGGAGATGATATAATAGGTTTGTATATGAATAAAATATTGGTTCGTTAAAGTAGCTTTATATTTTTCAATAGATCATTAAGGAGATTTCATATAAAAGATATACATTGTACTTCCAGTTTTTTGATTAGAATTTTTTTTTTATTTAGTATAGGATAACGAATTATCGTTGTTTTGATAGATGCGCATTTTTTATAATCTCCCCCTACTAATTCCGCCGACCTTGACTTACTCTTCGCCTGAGGTAGCCATAATTCACTTGATCTCTGATGGATGCGTATATATTTTCCCATCGAATGTTTACATCCACATTTAGTTGCAATTCGGACCATAAATTCTGGCGAGTTCTACCCGGAATCAGCCATTAGATAATAGTTTTAATTTGCTTATATAATGCTTATATAAGCGTGCTGGAAAACGGCGTACTCGGTACCGCGAAAAGCGATCAAAGGTCGGGCAGCAAAATACAGACGCTTTTCGCTGGAAGACGCCAACAACGCAGAAAAGCGTGGCGGCAACTTGTTCCCCTTGTTTTGGTACTTAGTGGGTTAATGTATGTGTAACACGTAGGTACGTTCTGTATCTAAATCTGTGCTCGCAGCTGTATCTCTGTGGATTTGGTCTGGCTCCCCCGTGGCCGGAGCGCTTTGCTTTTGATGTTGATTAATTGCAAAAGCTGTTGATTGATTTTTATTGCAAATATTGATAAAAAGTTCTGTATTAATTAACGTGAAAAACACGCGTTTCGTGTTAATTGGAAAATGGTTATTGAAACTAAACAGAACCCAGAGCCAAGTGAGCGTACAAGCTACGCAAACAAACAGAGCAGCAGCAGCAACAAACAAACAAACAGACCGTGAGATACAAGATACAAGTTGCAGTTTGTAGAACGTACAAATTAACGCAGCCAAAAACCCAACTAGAAAACTGAAAAACTGAAAAAATGAAAAGTTTCGACACGAGAACAACGAGAGTATCGAGAGTATCTACAGGCAGTGCCCCTGTATTTGTGGTATATGTACCAGCCAACATTTGATTTATGCTCAACTTTGATATTTACCGCCTAATAAACAAAAATTAACGCAAACGCAGCTAGCCGCATTATAGATGTATCCATGTATAGGACTCGAAACCCCTATCTCTATCTGTATCTGTATCTATTTGTGATTTTCGCTTTGATTTGTACTTGACATGCGTGCGTCTGTCAGAGGGGCAATTAAACAACATCACCGGAGTGCCAGTTGGGATTGGGTTTTGGGCTCGGAATAGCCAGACGCCATCGCCATCTCCATCTCCATCGTTGAAAGGGCAAGCGCTAATATTTGGTATTTGTTTTTGGGAACCGGCAGCCGAAATCAAAATCCCAGAGCTGCGCCGGGCCACCTACGTGGCTGGAAAACCGGTGAAAGCCGCAGCCGGCGAGCTGTGAATGAGTTCCGAAAGGAGTTCATACTTGTCATTAGGCACCCTCCCGAGTAGTCAAGTTGGCTTATGCTAATTAGTCATCTGGAGTGGCCAAAGGGCACATCACTCGTCACTGAAAGGCGGTGCTCCTTGAAGTCCTCTTTTCTTGGGCTGCACTTTAAAAAGGTGAATACAACCCTAACAGGAAAATTGTCACAAGTTAAATGAGAATTTTCTACTTATTTTATTATTAAATTAAAATAAGTAAAAAATCTTTTTTATAGAATTATGAAAATCTTTTAGGAAATATTTTTAAAAGCGTATCTAATGTAGTATACCTTTGTTGAAATAAATAGAAATGTAGTTATTTATTAAAAATGTTGATCAAATTTACATAAATATCAATTTAAATCAAATATAATATGATAACTTTTAAAGCGTTTTAATTCCCACTTGCATTGTTTTCTAGTTAGGAGTTAGTAGTTTTTTAAAATTATTTAATATGTAGATATTTTTGCCAGGCAAGCCACATTTTCAAATCAAGGTCAATATTTGTGTAAATAAGAATTAGATATTCTTGTTCTGAGGCAGTAAGTAAATACAAAATATTTAGAAAAATTCTTTTGAGTGTGGTAGAACCAGGAGACGCCTGGCAGTCTCTCCCTCTCTCAAAGGAGCAGTCATAAATCAACAAGGACCCGGCAGCAACATTGCGGATTGCAACATTGCGAGATTGCAGCATTTCAACAACGCTGCACCGCATTGCTGCTGGCCAGACAATTGGCATGGCTAAATGCGAATGGCAACTCATAAATTTATTAATTTTTAATTAAACTTACAGCGATTTGTAATTCCAACATGGTACCACCATTTATGGCCCAGACTGCTGATGGACTGTGGCCGGCCAACTGGTCGAGTTGGCCAACTGAATGAATCTGCCTCGCTGCAGCCTGGCCGAGGAGCCGGGGGAGCCAGTGCTGCCGATGTCAGCCCGGAAACAACTCATTATCCTAATTAAAACGTGCGCCATGCGCGCCCGTTGCCATATATGAGCAATGCACGCGATCTGGCAATCGAGGCGAGTCCGAGTCTGCGGCTGCATGCGAAATTAGAAGATTGCCCAGATCCGAGATTCGAGATGGCACGTCCGATAAGATCGCCTATCAGATGGTCGCCGGAGAGCCCTGATTTATCGCTCTGCCAGTTGTAAGTGTAAATATTGCAGGGCTAAGGGAGGGATGGGAAGGGGGTTTAGTTCCCGAAGGATTGTAAACCTTTGTTTTGGGGATATAAACTGATTTCCTTTAGATTTTTTTACTTTGAGGCTCATATTTATGCCTTATCTAAAAGTTATTAATGTACTGATCGTATTGTATTAAGAACTGACTGTAAAATATTGTTACAATACCATTCCCTTACTTTAGAAATTTCGAAAAAACCTTGTATATACTGATTTACTAGGAAGCAAAATGGGTATATCGTTTATCTTTTAGGATCTTTAGGGTAAAATTTTCGTTTTAAGTTAGACGTATTTGCAGAGTTTGGTTATAATAATACTTATACTGGTCTTAATAATACTTACAAGGACTAATACTTAACAGGTGTTTTATTTTATTAAAATTTTTAACCATACAGGTGTCTTTCATAGGATTTGCTTTTTAGGGGAATTTCAATATTTCATTTAAGGAGTATTACCTTTTATTTAATTTATTTAGTGTTTTTTTTTTTTTTTGGTTGTACTGATAGGTTTTCGTTTTTATCCTCGATCCCAACTATTATCGAAAGCCCTCACGCTGCCATCCCCAATCTCCAAGCTGATGACGAGCGCCTGTCTCCATTCATACGCACTGTGGACAGCCAGTCAGCCAGTTGGTCAGAGCCATTCACCAGACGAGACTAGAGCGGATCGGAGGAGAATAGCTTGTCCTGCCCAAAACGGGATGGCCATAGGACGGGGATGGGTCTCGGACTCGGATGGGGGCGAGGCGCAGGCGCATTTACAAGATGCCAGCTGGCAATGGCAACATTTCGCAGCAATTGGCCGGCAACATTGCGGCTGCTCGACATGTTGCTGCCCCATGTTGCATACTGATCGATGCGGCTCCTTTGGCCGCTCCTGACATGAATGGCTTTAACCATTTTTGGGCCTACAGTTAAGTGCTGCGCCGGGCCGCACATCTGTGCCCCGCCGATTGCATTGGTAATGAGTGAGCGCGGCGCGGATTCCCTATGAATGAAGCTCGTAAACGGCGAGTGTATAAATTGTCCGCACAACAGAGAGTTTATAAATTATTTTCAATGTCAAACATAAGCCTTATAAATAAACAAGTTATCTGCCCGGCAGCGGGCGTAAAAATAGATCAATATACCATCCAATATACTATCCATGCGATATTGGGGCTGACTCGCAATCCCACTCTTTGGGTCAGCCACACAGCACACAGAAACCGCGCGAACAAACAAACAGAATTGCACTTTGCATTCGGCATTTCGCTCAAATTGAATTTCGCTTTGCGGTTGCACTTAATTCGGCAATCGCTGCAATAATTTTGTTTACAATTTACAAGTGCATAGGAGTATGTAAATTTGCCGCCCTCCCAGACCCCTGTTTCCCCTGCGATTCGATGCGATGTTGATGTTGTATGTTGTGTTCCCCATCATCAGCACCTCGTCTTTCGCTGGTCTTGTGGTTTTTTCTACCGCCTCCGAGCCGCGAATTTATGGCGACAAGGTGACAGATTCTCAAACGATTTTATCATCTTGGCAACAAAGTTGGTAATATCGTAGCGAGTTTAGCGCCCGCCTTTGTTTGGATTGGAGTGATCGCTAAGTTCGCCTATTTTATGGTGCTTTTGATTGAGCCCGAGCATGGCAAATGTAACATAGCTTTATGGTTCCGCCGATGTTTACTCTGGCCGTATTGGGGGCATCTTTCAGGCCAAAAGGACGCAAGTAGGAAATGGAACAAGTGTGAAGAGTGCAGGGGCTTCAGGTTGGGGTTTCCTTAAAACAGTGAAAAAATACCTTAGACTAACAGTTCCTTCAATGGTATTAGATTGTTCAATTGCACAAATTATGACATTCTCAAATTAAGTATTTTTACTCTTAACTTGAGGATGTTCTGAATTTAAGTATAAAATGTTGGGAGTAAGCTCATATTGAGATATGTTTAAAGAAGAAATAGAACGTGATTTGATCACAAAATTCTCAATTTAAGTAAATGTGCTCTTCTATTTCCCACTTGAGAATAAATATTCTCAAATTGAGTAACTATAAAACTCAAAAAGTACTTGAAAATTCTCGAAATGATATCATATATGACAAAATATTATTATTATTGCGTTAAAAACTCTGCATTTCTTAATTCTCTGAAATGTTTCGACACCACACTCCCTAATTACCCCCAAAAATGTGAACTTCAATTAAGGCGAGTATAATAACCCGACAAAGTTGTACAGAAAACATAAGCTCAAGTGTCGATGCATAAAAATCAACAATGCATATTACCCAACATTTATGTAAGTGGCGATTATTGCGCCATTACGACTAGTTTATGCGGTGGCAACTATAGTACACAACCCAGCAGATAAAGATAGGGCCAGCGACTTGGCAACAGTAAATGAAACGAGTGTTTACAGCTCCGAAGACAAAGTAAATTAATGTGTTCTGTTCGCGGGATCCGAAATAGTTAGTGTAAACAAGGAGGCACTCTTGAGAACGAGGGGTGGGGCTGGAGCTGGAGAACTATATCGTAGGACTGCCCTGAGATTGAGTCTCTGGTTAAATATTTATGAAATCATAAAATTTGATGTCTCCCTTCCGTTGGCCACTTGACAGTAATGCGACCATTACGGCAATGTGTCGAAGAGCCATGGGCTCCGGGCTCGGAGTTCGGAGTTGGGAGTTCCGAGTCCCGAGTCCCGAGCGCCGGTGCTAATGATGATTTTGATGTGCAGTCAACGGATTGGCTGCAGACCCACGAAGACCCGGCGATTACGGGGAGTACTACCCATTCGGAGGCCCATTTCGTGTGATGCAATGTTTGTTTTATGCACGATCCGTTGTTTTACCATCGCTGTAAATAAATAGAGGCCGCAGATCAAAGGCCCAATCAATTAGCACCCGTTCCGATTATGCTGCATGCAGCATATGCAGCACTTGCACTGCCTGCAATTCACACCCAATTAGTAATAAATTTGAATGCTCTGCGCTGCAATTTGCCGCCATTCGGCTCAACAGTTATGGTGGCCATTAAGTTTTATCGATGGCGCTACGGCTGCAGCCCCAGCCCCAGCCCCAGCCCCAGCCCCTGCTCCAGCTCCAGCTGCAGCTCCCTTCGATCCCCCGGTTCGGGGAGCCAATTTGATTTGTGGCCCACTCGAGAGGGCCACTATACATCCACCTTTGATATTCTAGCACGTACCCCCACAAAAGCGATACGTGGATGCTTAGCCCAACTTAATTGCAATTGACTTTTAATGCTTATGCGGGCTGCCCGCTGTGTTAATTCGAATTCAAACTGTTTCCATAAAGTGGGAGCCATGTGGCTCCCTCCCCACTTCCTATGTGGATTGCTTCACGCTGCCGCTGATGGCAAGAAGAGTCTATTAAAGTTGGAGCAGCTTCTCAGAGTTTTTCAACTTGACAAAAAACGAACTATTATAATATTAAAAAAATATACTGATATCATAGAAAGGTAATAGCCTGGACCCACAATCAATCAACTCCAAATAATAGACCTCAAAGTATCTTCTTAAACCACTCACTTTAATTGCACCTACTTTGGGCCCGACCCCCCGATGCAATGTTCCCCAGGGAATTATTAACTGGCGCTAATAAAACGCTTCAGGGTATGGAGTATAGAGTTACCAGCAGAAATGCATAAATCAAGTGCTGATCCTGATGGCTAATGGCCGGCCAAGGAGGCTTGGCTTTGTTACCAATTTATAAACAAACAAAACGATTCCGACCGACAACAAAGGCAGGGACATCGGCGGCAGCATCAAATTACCACAAGATCTCTGATCCCGAACCCAAAACCAAGCCAAGGCCCAGACCGAAACCCATATCCGTGCCCTGCTTCTTACAAAACGCTCAGGATCAGCTTTCACAAGACGCAACTTAGACTCGGAGTCCCCAGTTGCACTTTGCAGCCAGTTTGTCATTCATCGCAGAGCAAAACACACAATAATAACGTTTTAATTGAACAAAAGACAGGGCAGGGAATCCAGAATCCAGTCGAGCAACAATTGACGATTCGTATTCGTATTCGGATTGCATTTGTATCTTGTAGTGGGCTCCGTTCGCCTGCAGTTTTGCGGCTGCCTCATGAGGCTTGGGTACGAGTATCTGTATCTGTATCTGTATCTGGTTTTTCTAAAGTGACTGTGACTGTCACCTTTCCATCAAGTTGAAGGCAGGCGGCGGTGAAAGGCTCTGGACTGCCGTCCACGTGCCAACAAGCGGCATTGTTTGGCGACTTTTGTTCGCAGTCCGCTCCTCGATGGTAATTGATTAGCTGGCCGGCAGCGAAACGGAGCGGATCAATGGACACGTATAAAGGATCCCCTAATGAGGCACATTTCTTGAGGAGCGGGCTGTGTGTGCACAACCAGCTGAAATACTAGAACACATCATAATGGGCATGGGTATTATGTTGCCTAATTGGGGGCGGGAAGTTTTAAGGGATATTTATATCATTATTAGGACACAGGACAGCCTTACCCTTATCAGATATTATTTGGGTTATAAAATATTATGGCTATTCGTCATATTTGTGGCCTTATTGCTTATCGGGGGGTCTATTTTGAAACTTGTTATAAATAAGTCTTTTAAAAGAAAGTGTAGAATTTAAGGGAATGCAGTGGGGGTCTTCTGGTTTTTATAGATACATTTCCTAGATACATATTTCTTTATAAAATTTAGGAAATAACTCTAATACAAAGGGCCACAAATGCTTTGAGGGTTTTTGTTAAAAAAGAGATAGTTATATATATAACTATATATATATATAACTAACGTATATATATATACGGTAAAAATAGTTCCTCCAAAATACCCTGCCTCCTAGACTCTGATTAAACTATCCCGGCTAGTCCAAGGAACCCGCATCCTTGCAGTTCCCATCCGCTGCGAGGACAATTAGGACTCACGCCCCCGTTGCGTGCCAGGGAAAACAGACTGCGAAAAGGGATCGGCATGATCCTGCTGTGCCCGAGGTCCTGGCATGTGGTCACTAGACAGCCGTCCAGTATCAGTACCTCCGTCTAGGATCATGATGCCCATCCCAGGCCCAGTCCCATGCCCGTTCCCGTCCAGAACTTGGGAGTTTTTGCGCTGCGAGATGTTTTTGCCGGGCACTTGTCTCTAACAAATGACACACGAGCACTTGATAAATGAACGGCAGCTGATAATGGATTTCGTATTTCTTTTCTTTCGGTTTAATTTTTGTCTTTGGTCCAGTGAAAGTAGCGCCAGGGATGGCAAACGGCGATAAGCCGTCCAAGGACTCTGGTTTCTGGTGGTCCGATAAGCAGGGCCGTGCAAAAGGTAATTAAGTGCCATTAAAGTTGAGTGGAGAGCCGGCATTCCACAGGGCCAATGTATCTGTATCTGTTTATCTGCCGGATGCAGCGGCAGAGCGAGAGCGGGAAAGAGACCGAGCGAGTCGAAGGAGGAGCACAGAACGACACCAACACCAGAAGACCCGAAGAACTCGGCACACAAAGACACTGAGACACGCAGACGGACAAATCAGACAGACGATTAACATACAAAAGGATCTCCACGAACTTTGGAGCCCGCCTTCTTCGCGGCAAATGTATCTGTACCTGTATCTGTATCTGTGTGGAGTGGAGTGGAGTTTTTCTGTGCGCCAATGGGCATGAATCACCGCGGGGAGGTGGGGCATCATGGGGTTAAGCAGCCAAAGCGACGACGGCAACTGGGTTTCATTTGTGGAACCTACCATTCAGAATATGAATGTCTTTTAGAAGTTATTCTTCGAAACTACTTAATGGGTTAAATTATGAAAAGCATTAAAAAACATTTATTCAGTGATTCTACTTCTATTTTATTGCTTAATATTCAAGTTTTTAAAGGAATACTAAAATGTATTGTAGTCTAAACTAAGAACGCTCTGTGAATTCTCGAGAACAGTAGATATAGCCGGGAAATCCGATGCTCGCCGTAAGTAGGGAGGCACAAGTGCCGGACAGACGGCGACAAGTGAAGAACTGGCCAGGCACAAAGGCTACTTAAGAAGCCTTGGCGCCAGTTGACCATGTGTGGCACAAGAATAAAAAGAATACTAAGTTATAGCAAAGCCACAATGTCTGACAACGCTCCATTTGGTCAGTCTTTCGTCCAGACGACGCCAACGGGCCTCAATGGAATGAACAGGGATTTCTCTCAGCTGAGCTTCACTTCCGGCTGTCACACAAAAGGTTTCCTTATAGGACTTTAGTCTTTGAAAAAACCCGACTCAAAGAAAGATAGGAATACCTAAACCAGAACAATCAGAAAATGTAATAAACGAGGGAGTGGTAACCAACTATATAGACTTAAAAGAAAAAACAATTTTAGATATATGAAATATAGATACAATATATTATAGAAGACATTATAAATATATTTATTTAAGTGCATTTGGGACTTCTCCCCCACCAATCAGACCTTTAGGAACGTCAACTGGCAGCTTTGGCTAAAACCTTTGGCATTGTGTGAGTCTTAAACCCAGCTCCACCTACCAAGCGCCAATACTCGCCGTCTTCTTGGCTGGCCTGCAGCACCTGCTCGGCTGGTAAAAACTGCAGCAGCAACAACGGCTGCAGCAGCCACTGCAACTGCAAAAGCAATCTTTGTGGCAGAGTCACGTTGGCTGCGCATGCGCGGGTGCTTCGAAGTCGGAGAAGATCTCCGAGCCCCGAGCTACCAAGCGCAGAGTCATCTCCACAAACAAACAAACAAGTGCAACAACAAAAGGCAGTTAAAATGCATTTAGCTGACCGAGTGCCTGTGTATGGGTGTCGAGTATCTGTGTGCCTGAGTGCGAGAGAGCCGGCATGTGTCATTCTTATGGCTGCCACCACTGCCCTTTTTTACCTCTTGCCTTCCGACCAATAAAATTATACTAACTCCTGACTTTTTGATTTCATTTTCTGTTTGTGTTGTTGCCAAGGATTTCGTTACCTAAGCACACACACACACACGCACACTCGCGGGAGAACAGAATGTCGGGGGCTCTCGCTCGCACTCGTGCCATCCGCATCCATGGCATGTGCGGGGATCGGTGATCATGATCATGATCATCGTCGTTGTAGCATCGCTGCCTGGCTGGCTGGCACATTCGAAGATCGGAACATCGGAAGATCCGAGGTCCCAGCCTCCAGGAATGCGCAGACAGTTTGGTTTCGTACTTGGCTCATTGCGCTCGTGCAGCTCGAAATCCCGATCCCCGAGAGCTAAATGCTCCACTCTGCTGGCCGAAGGAAACGACTCGCTTGATTGGATACCTAATTCGCAGGAGTGTCAAATGTAAGTAGGGAGCAGTTCTTTAAAGAGTTTCGGAAGGTTTCTAGAACTTCTAGGGGAAAAATTCGTATTTCTAGGAGTTCTAAAAAAGTTGTTGGGGGTTTACAGAGTTTCTAGGGAAACAACAAGTATCTGAAGATTTATAAATATTTTAAGAAAGTTTTTAAAGTATCTGAGAAAAAATACAGTATTTTTTTTAAAGAACCTCTAGCGAAGAGTGAGGTATTCTTTAGATAATGCTACCAACTGTCGAAAAATAGTGCATTAATCATAGAAATTTTAATCTTTCAAAAATATTTAACTGGTTGTTATTGTCTGCTTTAAGAAAGACTTTACTTAAAAGGAAGTAATTGTTTGGCACAAGTCATTGAAATACAAGACTATCAAACACAAAATAAAGTGTTTGTTCTATTTGTTGTTAGTCATAATTCTGTCTGTCATTTTATTTTGTTTCCCGCTTTCAAAAGATTTAATTTATAATTTTGAATTTGGTAAATAAGCGGGCTAGTACCAAAAATCAAGGGGATTAGCAGGCTCTTAAAATATGATGTTTAGTTACTTGAAATAAACGTATTCGGAATATTTCCTAAATTTCTAAATAAAGATCCCATTTCACCACAAGCCGCAAACCTTAGTACCACCCTGACTTTTACAAAATGCCTGCCTCGGGACCCCAAGACTTCTGAGCCAAAAAGCTCAGAATGCAGGGCCGAGTGAGATTCTCTCCGGGGAGAGGAGTGCGGAGAAACCACTCAAGACCCGGAGAACGTCGACCAATTAACTGGTTGAGTGTGCGCGCGGTCACTCAAGAGAGCGGCGCAAAACGAGGAAGACTTGACGTCGCGCTGGCTGGGAATCCGAGTCCGAGACCGAGCAGCGCTAGACGAGATGCGTGATCATGATCGCGATAATGATGGAGATGGGGCTGCGGCCCCAACTTTCCGAGTTCTCCCGATCGGCGACGCTCTCGGCCACGCTGAGCGCTCGCTCTCCCTCTCTCTCTCTCTCTGCCGTGGAGTGGGGCTGCCGAAGTGTGTATCTGTGTGCTCGGCTCCTGGCAGTGTGTGCGTGCGGCCGAGCCGAGTATCTGAAGTATCGGAATCAGGTAGAGGTAGACAGAAAGGCGTTAGTCGTTCAACAGCGCTGATCGAGTTTAAATCTATAGCGAAATGAGCGGCGAAAAGTGAAGCCAAAGCTTTCGAGAAAATATTCTCGGGCCTGCAATAAATCCAAAAAAAAAAATACAGAAAAAGTATCTGACTGATTCGCGACGCGAGGCGTGAAGATACCCCCAAAAAGATCTCCGTGCGGAAACAAAGAAATTGAGGCATTTGAGGTTGTTGTGCGCGAGTGTGTGTCTTCTGCTGGGTGTGTGGAATGTCAACTGACGGGTTGTAAAGGGAAACCCTGAAATCCGAACAGCCAGCCAAAGCAAATAAAGCTGTGAATACGAAATAAGTACAACAAACAGATACAGCTACAGATACAGATGCGGATAGAGAGACAGAAGCAGATACTGGAGATGCGCCCAGATACGGTTTGAAAACAAAGTGCGTGAGTGTCGTGGGGGAGACTATGTGGATAGCCTGCGAATCGTCAGCCGAAGGAGCCGCCGGGTGACAGGTGTGTCTGCCAGATACACCACGCCAGGATACCCTGCGCCCGAATCCGCATCCCAGATCCTAACCCCAGGGCTCTCGCAGGGTGACATGTGCCGCGGCGCTTCGATCCCAGCCACATCTACCGACTTGGTGCGCCTCGAATGCGGCAACACTATTTTCAACAAGAACTCGATCTACTTCATCTACAATTATCGAAGGAAACCCGTAACAGTAGCCGACAATCCCTATCAGATATTTACACAAGCGTGATTTATTTGAAAAGCGAAACGGCCCGAGCGCCATAAACATCTGTAAATTGTGCAAATATATCCAAGTGTAACCGAGCGCCGCTCGCCGCTCGCCGCGATAACGGATCCCGTTCCCGTTCCCATTCCGATTTCGATTCAGAATCTGAATTCCCCGATCCGAGCCCGTCATAAATTCAGTGGAACGAAAAGTGTACGAGACAGTTGGTCGCTCCTATTTTGCTTGCTTTCCGGGCGATCCATCACACGGCTTTCGAATTAATAACCGAACACATGTCGTATCGATATTCGACTTGAGCGATACGGGCCCCCGGAGATCCAATATCAAGCGACACCACTCGACCATAGGAAACTTTATAAGACTGAGGTGAGTGCCGGGCCTTCGTCCCCAGCCTAAGCTTATGTAAATGTGTCAAAGGCGACGAAAAGGAGGCGGGGCTGCATTCTTGAACTTGTGAGAACTGCACACAAGACCATTGCATAATGACAGCTGTGCACTCGATATCGAGCAGCCAGGTTCATTTGATATTGAAAAGCTATTGGCGCTGCGAGGAGTTTTCGGGTTGTTCGCCTTGTCGATGGCATGTGGCAGTCGGTCTCGGATATTTGAGAGAACCCGAATTGCCCTTGCCCAGCACTTGGCTATAGGAATTGGTAATGGGATATTGCAAAAGTCAGTTTCAATGTCAGTGGTTGGCATTTTTCTGCCCCAAAAGAATATTATTACTAAAGGAATTCCTGTTTAAATATTTCCCAAAATCTTATTGTACTTGTATCAGCTATTTTTCAAGAATTAGAGTTAGTTCTTATAGTTAAATAAAGCATCTGCTTCTAATTTTTGGGTGAATATATTTATGTGCTCCATAGAAGCAATCGATTTTTCGAAGCTATGCCTATCCTTATAAAAGGGGCGTGAGCTGGAACATCCCCAACTGAAGTCAACCTGTTGCTAATGCACTTTCGTGCAGCGCTTAATCAAAATATTTCCCCACGTATATCATAATTGTATTGTAACCCCAGCCGAGATCCTGTTCCAAGAACTGCCCCGACCTTTGTTGGCCAGCACAATGAAGTACCGTTCTGATACACAACTAATATTAAAGATGGGACCCTCTCAAATCCTAAAAAGGGAACATAAAAAGCGGCGGCAAAGACAAAACAAAAATGTCAATATCCTGGCACATAAATAACCCGACAGAATATAGTCTTCGGCCCTATTGTATCTACTGGGTGCGTGAGTGTCCAAGGGTTTTGTGCCAACGCTGGCGTTTATTACTAACCAATCTAATTGCTGACGGTGTGCGGCACAGATTACTATACCCCAACTGGGTCTGGTGTGTGTGCGTTTTGGATATTGGGCAACCGGAATCAAACGTTAATCATTAATAATAAAAATGTGTCAATTTGCGAAACATTTCGGAGTCGTTGGTGCTGCGACAAAAAGCTGAAATCTGAACTTTAGCAGGCGCTTGCGACATTTCGCAGCTCGGATTGAGCTGAGTGCGAGTTATAGACGGATATAGTAACGTATCTGGTGTCTAGTACGCGTAGTTTCACTGAATGGACGGCGAGCTTGGAAATCCCGGACAGCGCCTGGCATTCATCGATGGGCCGCTCGGCCTAGGGGAAAGC
The DNA here is from genome assembly GCF_025231255.1 of Drosophila biarmipes. Lineage (NCBI taxonomy): Eukaryota > Metazoa > Arthropoda > Insecta > Diptera > Drosophilidae > Drosophila > Drosophila biarmipes. The sequence goes on along the minus strand of NC_066612.1, from coordinate 3,699,559 downwards.
CCCGTGTGTCCCAGTTCAGCCGTCGCCCAGCGGGCAGGTAGTTAGGAACCCACAACTGCGGCCAAACTCCGGCTGGAACTGAAACTGAAAACCACACGCAACCACAACCCACACGGCATAGGGAATGTGGAATTCTGGGAACATATTAAAAACAAACAACAAATTATGAACAAATCATAAACGTATTTATGAAATTCAATTTCATTCACCCTTTCCACGATCTTCGGATTCCCCCTCTAATTTCCTAAGTTCAACCAATTTCCCCGGGCCTTATCGCAGGCCCAAGATCTTGTGCACCCCCCAGCGTGTGCCATCTTTTCCAAAATTCCAATTTCCAATTTAACCATTTTCGAAAGATCCCGATCTCGAGCCCGAGCCCGATCCCAAGCCCGGATCCCAATCCCTTTGCGTCTAAGCGCCCTATCATATAACAAATTTTTGTTTTTAGTACAAGATAAGATGTTAATCTTTATGTGAAAAACAACATGTAATTTGTTCTAGGTGTGTGCGAGCGCGTATGGCGTACCTTTCTCAAACGCATCTTGAGATAAAATCTGGGAAATTTATAGCCTATAACCAAAATATATAGAATACTTCTAATAATTTTCATAAATTTTCCAGATAGGGTTTTTGAGCATTTGCCGCTTGTTTGTAAATCAAAGCGCTCGGGCGGGCGATAAGTGGAAAATATGACGATCGAAGCTACTCTAATAACCGAACACAGAACGAGGGGGGTTTTTGGGTGTGCTTCGGCCTGGTGTGGTATGGGGCTGTATTGAATTTCTATTCGTAGACACAAAACGATAAAGCTGGTCCCAAAAGATCGTGTGTCAGTGCAAAAGGTGCAATGTCCGCCTGCGATTGCAACACTTGCCGAGGAGCAGGTGGCGAGGGGGTGGCAGGGAGCGGGAAGAAGAGAGCCACCATTTTTGAAGTCGCGAGAACAGAGCCAGAACCAGAACCAGAACCAGAACCTTTCACCCCGTAGGGCCATAAAACTTTGGGCCAGGCGCTCTGCTCTCTTTTCTCCTCAAATGGGCCAAAAGGAGGCGACGTCGCCGCCGCAGTCGCTGCCGCTGCCGCTGCCTCTGCCGCTGCCGCAGTCGCAGCTACCGCCGCTGCCGACGTCGCTTACCTGCCGAAGAAGAAGAGCCAGCGTTCAGTCGCGCAGCGCACGTCGTCCAACGCACACACGCTCAGAGACGCACACAGACAGACACACAGCACACGAGACCGCACTGCGAAAGATACCAGATAGTATCTGACAGATACGAAAGAGTTGGACCCCGTATAGTCGTCCCGCTTGCACCCATGGCCGCCTGAGTGTGAGTGCAAGAGCGGATTGAGTGGAAGTGCGGTGTGGAACACGATCCCAGTTCCCAGATCCCAGTCGGAATTGGAATCGGAATCGGAGTCCACACACCACATCCGAATTCCCTGCCCTACCATATAGCATCCCATCCCGCAGCTATAGCCCTTGCCCAGCACCACTTAACCCATGTCTTCGTCTTTGTCTCTTTCCAGAGTTGCAAGCGACCATGCGCGCATGGCTTCTACTCCTCGCAGTGCTGGCGACTTTTCAAACGATCGTTCGAGTTGCTAGCACCGAGGATATATCCCAGAGATTCATCGCCGCCATAGCGCCCGTAGCCGCCCAGATAGCGCCGCAAGGATCAGGATCAGGCTCGGCACCGGGATCAGGATCAGCAGCTCGATCTGATTCCAGCGGATCGGGCGGAGCGCCAACCAGCACAGCATTAGCAAAAGCATTTAATCCATTTAGCGAACCCTTCGCGTTCAGTGATAGTGATAAAAGCCACCTGAGCAAAAGCAAGCACGGCAAGAAAGCACATAGCAACAGTGACGCGAACAATCGACAGTTCAACGAAGTGCATAAACCAAGAACAGACCAATTAGAAAATTCCAAAAATAAGTCTAAACAATTAGTTAATAAACCCAACCACAAAATGGCTGTCAAGGAGCAGAAGAACCACAAGAAGAACCATGGCCACCATCAGCGGAGCCACCAGCAGCAGGCCAGGAAGGCGGCCTCCTCGTCCACAGAATCTCATCAATCGTCGATTGAATCAATCTTCGTGGAGGAGCCGACGCTGGTCCTCGACCGCGAGGTGGCCTCCATCAAGGTGCCGGCCAATGCCGGGGCCATCATCGCCGAGCAGGGCCCGTCCACCTACAGCAAGGAGGCGCTGATCAAGGACAAGCTCAAGCCGGACCCCTCCACTCTAGTCGAGATCGAGAAGAGCCTGCTCTCGCTGTTCAACATGAAGCGGCCGCCCAAGATCGACCGCTCCAAGATCATCATCCCCGAGCCGATGAAGCGGCTCTACGCCGAGATCATGGGCCACGAGCTCGACTCGGTCAACATCCCCAAGCCGGGGCTGCTGACCAAGTCGGCCAACACAGTGCGAAGTTTTACACACAAAGGTGAGTTTCTCTAAAATGCTTGATACCCATTTAAATGTAGAATAAAGGTGTAGTAGGCTTTAGAAACCCGGAAGTGGAATATATACTTTGTGAATAGTTGAAAGACCCTTATCATTTTCGAAAGGCAATACTTAGGTTTGTCCTTAAGCTTGTTCTAATACATTTCATGTTCCTAACTTTCACTTCTTTAATACATGCAAATATTGCAAGTTTTAAAATGTAGGAACTTTTACACTTTATGGATAACAATCTGAAGCTAAAGATATGCAGACCTTAATGGAATTTTATGTTTTGAGTGACACTTTTTAAGATATCTTTTGAATATATTCGCTATTAGCCATATAATTTCGACCAAATATATTGCCTCTTTTATAAGGAGAATAATTTCCATGTTGATGAAGGAATAATTTTATACATTCAGGTTTATCTAGATCGGTGGATACACTTTTATTTTGCGAAGAGATAGAGGGGCATATTAAAATATGGGAATATATAAGTTTAAACCTAGTAACTTGCCCACTTTATTGGGACATAAATAGTCCAATCCAGGCTCGATTACTTCCTATACCTGCACTTTCCACCTGCTCCCCGCACTGCCAAAGGATTTCGATCTGCATTACCCCTAATTTACATTCCCACTCATCGCAACGCGTACTTTCCGCTACCAAAATGCGAATGAAGAGCGCTCCGGATTTTCCCTGAATTTCTGGTTCATCTAAGCGATTTGCATACCTGCGCCTGCTCCGCCGCCGATCCCTCGATCCTTCGATCCACCCTCGTATCATTCACGCAAGCGCTGTGAAATCACGCGGAAATTCCACGGCTTTCCAAAATGAACAGCTAAAAGGACACGGGAGAGTCCTTTTACCTGCTCTGCCGCGATGACAGCCCGGCAGTGACCTTGAAATTTTTCCTCGGAATTACACCAGGAACGTTTAGCGCATGCGCTAAATGGCTTTTATATTGTATTTGTAGGAATAACAATTATTATTAAAGCGTATTTCGCATTATTTTCCGCAGGATTATATGGTCGAACAATAAAGCAGTTAGGAGCAGGTAAAGATAGCCCGGCCGCACACACAAAACCAAGTGTCTAAAGCCAAGTGTCTAAGCCGACCGGCGAGTCGAGTTTGTCTTGGTTACGGTTCAGTTTCAGTTTCTGGCCACGTCCCGAGGTGCGGCATCTGTGCCGTTTACAGCCAACCGCTTGCCGGTCCTCGGATACGCATCCCAACCCTCCGGTCGATTCTCGCTTCCCAAAAGAATTTACGACTCGCTTTTCATCTTTGCCCGAGGTACTTGAGAGCGGCGTCGATTCAAATTAAGATTTTTCAGCAAGCGTGCAGAGTTTGCACCTTGCCACACAGATATATTCACAAAGATACGTGTGTATCTACAGATCCGAAAGGTAGGCCGGGGTGGGCCAGGGTCTTTAGCACAGGCGCCAGTCGTAAAAAGGCGGCTGGACAACTGGAACGTGCGATTTTCGACCTTCTTTGTCCCAGATTTCCCTGCGCTTTCCACGCTCTCGGCTCTCGGCTCTCGAGTGGTGGGTGTATTTAAGCAGGGGGTACTTACTTACTTACCAGCTAAGGAATCCAGGTAGGCGCTCGTCTGCTGGCTGGCCGAAGGTGTGTCTAATCATCTGGCCGGAGATCCGAGCCCGCTTTATATCACCTGATCCGCCGGATCGCCGGGCTTAATTCGCTGATTCCGATTTTGGGGGTATGCAACAGGCAGGTGATGGGTGGGTCTTAGGGTAACTGTCCTAAAAAATAAGATCTTAAGGATCCTGAACTTAAACCGGATATAAAAAGATATATCCCAAAAGGGGTAGATACTTTTTCTTTATTAATCTGAGCTGGGAATAGTCTTATAAATATTTATTAGGATGTATCTTATAGCATTAAGAAAGCTGTGGACCAGAAATATTTTATTGAAATCCCCGGATATATTCGCAATTTTAATATATCATTTTGAAATTCATTATTCCGAATCCAAACTCACCTGTACCTTTATTTTTCCGCCTCCTTGCAGATAGTAAAATCGACGATCGGTTTCCGCACCACCATCGGTTTCGGCTGCATTTCGACGTGAAGAGCATCCCCGGCGACGAGAAGCTGAAGGCCGCCGAGCTGCAGCTGACGCGGGACGCCCTCAGCCCGCAGGTGGTGGCCAGGTCGTCGTCGGCGAACCGGACGCGCTACCAGGTGCTCGTCTACGACATCACGCGGGTGGGGGTGCGTGGCCAGCGGGAGCCGAGCTATCTGCTGCTGGACACCAAGACGGTCCGGCTGAACAGCACGGAGACGGTGAGCCTCGATGTCCAGCCGGCCGTGGACCGGTGGCTGGCCAGTCCGCAGCGCAACTACGGACTGCTGGTGGAGGTGAGGACGGTGCGCTCCCTCAAGCCGGCGCCACATCACCATGTGCGGCTGCGCCGCAGCGCGGACGAGGCGCACGAGCGGTGGCAGCACAAGCAGCCGCTCCTGTTCACCTACACCGACGACGGGCGGCACAAGGCGCGCTCCATCCGGGATGTGTCTGGCGGCGAGGGAGGCGGCGGCGGTGGCAAGGGCAGCCGGAACAAGCGGCAACCGAGGAGGCCGGCGCGTCGCAAGAACCACGACGACACCTGCCGGCGGCACTCGCTGTACGTGGACTTCTCCGACGTCGGCTGGGATGACTGGATTGTGGCGCCCCTGGGCTATGATGCGTACTACTGCCACGGGAAGTGCCCCTTCCCGCTGGCCGACCACTTCAACTCGACCAACCATGCGGTGGTGCAGACGCTGGTCAACAACATGAATCCCGGCAAGGTGCCGAAGGCGTGCTGCGTGCCCACGCAACTGGACAGCGTGGCCATGCTCTATCTCAACGACCAAAGTACGGTGGTGCTGAAGAACTACCAGGAGATGACCGTGGTGGGCTGTGGCTGTCGATAGATTCGCGCACCATCGCACCATCGTGCCATCCGCTCTTCCAGCGCCTTCGCATGGAAGAGGCAAGGAAATCGCGAGCGAGAGAGCATCAAATGCTGTTTGGTTCCAAGCCGTCAATGCTTTAAACACAACGCAAACAAAATGGACTGAATATTTGAATTTTAAGTGTAAATCGTTAGACTTTAATCGTATAAAAACAGGCGGCAGCCACGCCCACCCATCTACCCAACACAAAAAGAAAAGCAACAAAAAGGAAAACCGCCCACCTTGGAGCCTCTGTCGATTTCCCCAGCCAGGCTGGGGAAAAATCCTAGATCAGAGCGATTTTGAGAGAGAGCAGAGTCCACTGTATATAGCCGCCATGCCACGCCCCCAACCCGCCCATCCGTCAGATACTTCAGATATTAGATACTTTCGTATCTGTGTGCGCTGCTGCTGGTGAAGAAGGAGGAGGAAGAGCAGGAGAAAAGGAGTACGTGTAAGAGTAAAATCGACCAATTGAACAAATTGTATAAAACGCTAATATAATGTATACATTAAAGAACTATATCGATGCGAACTGGTATCTACTGTATGTACATGTGGAAAGGAGACCTATTCTACTAGCCGTTTTTGTTAATAATTTTATAAAGCAATAGCAATCCACTTGTAAATTAACTAGCGAGAGTGTAATCGAATAATGACTTGAAATTACTTAGGAACTGTGGCTCCTAAACACATAGTTATAGGAGAAGAAACAGATATTGTATATGTACTAAATACCTATATACTTTATATGCGATACACACACCAGCACACACTCATCCATAAGCACAACACACACCAACACATATCGACGAAAGGGTATTCAAACTTCGTTCCGAATTCAACTAAACGTAACTGTATAAACAAACGTATGCTCTATAAATATATGAATAACTATCTACATCGTTATGCGTTCTAAGCTAAGCTCGAATAATAATAATAATCTAGAAGTTTAAGACCTACCGCCTAAGCTCAGCATGTTGGATAAATTAATAGAAACGAAAGAAAGAAAAACCCACAAAAAGAAAACCCGATGAATGGAAAATATCGATTCGTGCCTGATGTTGCAGAGCACGATTTGTATATGTAATTTTTCACATAAACCTTATTATTTTATTTATTTAAAACAATGCATATTTTTGATGACGACGATGAGATGATGCGGGAGCGAAGAGGAAAAAGAAAGATGAAAAATATAAAAGAAAAACAATTTATTAAAAAAAAAGCAATGATTATTTATTTGGGATTGGAAATGGGGGAAAATGTTTACTGAAGACTGAATCTCAAAGATGTCTTAATATATTACAAAAAAATTTTATTATAGGATTCTCACTCTGTTTAATGTCTATCATAATGTCATCAAAAAAGCAACTTCCGGCTATTTTAATTTTCTTAAAAACTTAAAGAAATATTTATAAAAAAATCCTTCGAGCCGGATTTGAACCAGCGACCTATGGATGTCTACTCTTGCACTTGATCACTTCTACAGTCCACCGCTCTACCAACTGAGCTATCGAAGGTGTTGTCAGTTCAGGTGACAATTCGCAATTTCGCCACCTTATCAAAATGAACTTACCCAGCACTCAGCAAAAACCAAGTCGAGCGAAATGGCAAAACGCTTATCGCAGCATTAAGAGCGGCAGAAAAACTGTCACAGGTATTACCCCAATACGTGGTGATAAGAAACCCAGAGCGCTTCGCTCTATAGATTAGGAACACAAAAAAGGCAAGGCGTGTATTGACCAAATCAAAATCAGTGGAAAACCAGCTGTGAAAGCTCGGCTCAACGGGTAATTTGTTAATTAAATGAGCCCGCTCGAAGCGGCTGATAACGATCGTCGTGCATATCAACTTTCCTAGAACTGTCTAAAACGTAACAAATTGCTGGCAAATGGAACGATAGGAATCTGGAATAACTATTCAAACAGCTGAATGAACTTTGATGCTGATAAGGCCGGGTAATAAATATTAATTATACTACATTTCAGGTCGACAACAATTTTTACTTATTCCCAGTTGATTGTTTGGACCAATGTCAAGTGAATTTAATTGCAAAACAACGTGAAATAGTTTCAAATGCTAAATAAAAAGAAGAAATAAATAATTGATTGGGAACAAAAATGAAACAAACACAAATTTATTTTATTTATAAATCTATAAATATAGTATAGAAGTGTATTTTTAGCAAAACTTTTTTCAGAGAGTTGATAATTTTGCTGATAAGAATGGGGATTGCCCTATAGTTTGAAAATCCAGATTCAACCTCAATCTATTAATAGCCCCTGAGATGAAATGCCCCAAAACTAAATGAAATGAAATGAAAATCCAGAGCGAGATGCAATTCCGACGCAAGAAGGTTGGATGAATCACCGGAGAATTTTTTCCGAGATTATCGAAAGAGTAAATTAATTTACCCATCCCATCCCATCCCATGTGGCAAAGTGTATTTTTTGGGCTCAATTAAATGACTCATCAGGCGGCCGAAAACGAGGCTCTTGGTCAACTGAGCGACTTGCCACACACAAGGCGGCGAGAGATTAGGTCCACTCAGGGGTCTTACGCCTTGCCAAAATATTTTTGGAGATTTCCTAGGAACTTGGCAATTTCCAGATCTGTTGGAGCGATAGGACAACGCCCACATATGGAGGGTAGTGGGATTGGGAAAATTCATTCAATCATAGTGGGAAATTGATACCGAGATCAAGAGCCCTCACCGACCGAGTTGAGATCGAAGACCGCTGATAAGCAAAACTTGGTGGAAACTGAAAAAGGCAGGGAAACTAAGCCGAGAGCCGATTCCTAGTCATTCTTAAAAATTATGAACATTTGTTGTAACATACCTGAGCAAATTACGAATAACTAACCCTCGCCGCGGGAATCATTTTCCTTATCTAACAAGACGTTTTGAGCAATCGATCCACAGGCACACTCACAGCCTCAGGAACCTTACTCAATGGATCACACACAAGTCGCCGCTCATGGCGCTTAGCCATCCCGCTTTCCCGCTTTCCCCGACCCCGTACCGCTCACCTGTCCCTCATCGCCATCTCCGGGGCCTCAGCTGCCCCTCATCCTCCAGAGGTCCCTGCATCTGTGTGTTTTCCTCGGTAATTATCCGTAAGCTGTCAGTTTTTTCGCTCCGCTTCCTCCAATGCACTTCTTGGCTAACCTTTTTTGACCATCGTAAGTGAGGATTAGAGATGGCACACGGGGAAAAATAACAGATTAAAATAAGATAGAATATATTATTATCTCTATATTTAACTAAATTTTAGAAATATTTGTTTTCAATATTTTTATGAAATTCCTTTTGTTGTTATAATTTTAATCCAAATTCAAGGAACCACAAATACTTTATATTTTATTTTTTCTAATCTGTCACGCTGCCATCCCTAGTTGGTATACTCTATAGAACACACTATATTGGTAGGATGGTCGTTTTCGGTATTCGTTTTTTATGACTTGCCGCATTTTTGGCATCCTAATTGGTTTGTTAAGTATTTCCCTGGGCCGGCCTTTGGGCCGTCAAAAATGGCCCTCTGCCTTATCGGGAACACACTTTGTCCGAGTGCTGCTGCCGAGATACTGCGTGGTTATGTGTCCTAGGCCCCCGGCCGAGTTCTCTGGACCTCTGGCCACTCGCCTGATAAGACGGATCGTGTCTTCTGCGCGTCTCTGGCATGATTCACTTGGTCGGGTTCCCGAATCCACATACGAATCCGCATCCCCAGGCCACAGGCGATGCTTTAGGTGTATTTGGTTCCCCGGGGAGATGACTCACGGCCGGCGTTTACTAGGTGGCCACGTTAATTGTCGCCCCCGATACGCACTGTCTGTGTTTACACCCGTCGCCGTCCTTTCATCTGGCCGAAAGAAAACAAGAAATCCGAAAACAAGCGGCTCTCACATTCGATATTCATTGCTGGCTCTGCATAAAGCCCAGCTCATTTCCCCCCAAGACGCCTCTTTGCCCTGGAAATACTACCACTTAAATTTGTCTCAGCTGATAAGTTGTCTTCAGGTTGGATTGTTTATGAACTCGTTTTGCAGCGATCCATATATAGACCTTCGATAGCTCAGTTGGTAGAGCGGTGGACTGTAGATTGGCATTGCGAGTGTAGACATCCATAGGTCGCTGGTTCAAATCCGGCTCGAAGGATAGGATTTTTTTCCCTTTTTTTTATTAACTAAAGATTAAGCTATTGGAAACCGAAAAGATCTGAAAACTAAACACGTACACTCTTTAGTATAAATTTACAACTTGAAATATTTATTGTGGAATTTTGATTTTAATAAATCTATTTTTACTCATCTTCTCAACACACTTAGCTTTACCCTTTAGTTAAAGATCATATATTAGTAAAAGAGTGTCAACATTTGAGCACATTGTATTACAATCTTTGTACCTAAAAACCAAATTTTCTTTGAAAAGAATATTTCTTCATTTAAATAGGGATAGGAAATCCATACATCAAGCATTCATTACTTCAACAGACAGCCTCAAAAGAACTGTGTCGATAAATCTGAAGCAGATCATAAAAGAGAATACAAATTGTAACAAAAATTACAGCCCCCGATTTGCATTTGTCCTTTCACAAAGGACCGGGCAGCCACAAAGCCAAGAGAACAGACCCAAGAGCCAGTATAATAACAACTGGCAGCCAAAAAGGCCACAAAGGCCGGCAGCATCAGCATAAAGTCCAGACTTTTTGACTCACAATCGAATGGGGAATCGAGTGCAGGTTCTGCAGACGTCCTGCCGCTCTGGCTGCCGTTCTCCCCGGCTCATCCGGCTCCTCCGCCCAAAAACAGATGCTATCAATACATCATTTGCCTTTGTGCGGCTGTCACAAATTCATTCACCTGTTCTCGGGCCACGACTTCATCATCAGAAGCCGGAGCAGCCGGGCATCCAGACAATTATACTGCGTTGATCTCCAATTAGGCTGTCGAAACTCCATTTACACGGCCAACGGGCGTCCCATAAAACATCAAGACTGGACCTGGGCCTGGCCCTGGGCCTGGGCCTTTATACCATACATGGGGGGAAATATGAGGGCATAAAGGCAACAGATTCAGCTCTGCTTAAGTTGCAAGTCATCATCGCATCTCCTCCACCATCACCATCATCCTCCTCATCGGCGAGTTAAGTAAATACAAATATGAATGAATATGAATTGCTCACTGGCTCCTTGTGAAGATCTGGATCTGCATCTGGATCTTGGCAGATCATCATCCGGCATTGTCTCAGCCGTCGTTCCCCATCCCAAAATCCAAGTCGAGTGTTCGGGCGTACAACTCAAGAGTGTTTGCCCTTTCAGCGATCTCGATCCCGATCTCTTGGCCATATAACAGTTGCACTTTTGCCCGGCTGAAGTTCGAAATTCGTGTAATTTCTTAATGGCTCTGAGACATACAGACACTGCTGCATATATCTCTGTAAGTCACTGGACTCCGAAGCCATATATATATGGATCTGGTGTGCTCGACCTTAATTAGTTCAACACTCGTTAGATGTTCCACAAGCCACAGGCATTCGCCGGTGAGCATTTGCATGCCGATGATTGTGACTGTGATTATGACGATGGCATGCCGTCCAAGAACATAATACTCACCTTGGGGAACGGCTTTTCCTCATTACTGAAATTCCAGTAGATCAGCAGGAGTTCAAACCAAGCAGCATTGATACCCTAAAAATACTCCAATTACTTGAAAAAAATAAGTCGTTTAATAACTTATAAATATAATTTTTTTTAAAGAAAATGTTAGAAGTCATCCATTTTCAAGCAACACAATAAAGTGTCTTCCCTTTTCTTGTGATTCAGTTTACATAAATTGCATATTTTCAGTTTAAATCCTAATAGTCTGCCTGCACCTACTTAAAGTAAATCATCATTGTGCCTTCCTACTTGGTAGTAAAGCTCTTAATACCGTGCATAGAGCCAAAGTCTTGCCACTTTAATAACCACACATACTCGGGTGTTAAAATGGGGCGCCACAGCCACGGAAAGCCAGTGTGGTTTGCAGCGCGTCGCTTTGTCTGCAGCTTCAGCTGCTGCAAAAAATGAAAAACAAAGCAAAACAAAGACTGAAAAGGCTTTCCAGCTTTCCCCGGCAGACGGCCAGAACGTTCCCGCCGGGAAATCTTATTAAAGCGTAACTAAATGCCACGGATTAATGTCTAACAGGCGGTGGCAGGCAACAGGTGCTGCGCATAATGCCAGTTTAGTGGCCACTCTGACAGCAGGACACGCTGGGTGGAAGCGGACCTGGACGTGGACGTGGACATGGAACTGGACCCCACATGAGGATGCCGGTGGGGCATTAACATATAAGCCTTGGCCGGCTAATGAAGGCCACTGCGGCAGCGGCAGCGGCAGCCAGTTTGCTGCCTAAGTCATTCGTTAGAAGCTGGCGGCAAGTTCGCTGCCTAAGTCTTTCGTTTCCAGGCTGGCGGAAACGAAGGCTGTGCAGTCCGGGTGTCCCGAGGTCTTGATGAGCGCAGCCAGCGAGGCAGTAGCAATTGCATATTTGAGTGTAATCAAAACAAAAACAAAACAATTAATCAGCAGAGAAAATGGCAAAACGGCAATGACTTTGCCTGTGAAGCGAATATATTTATATTTAATATGCAATTAGCATATCCGAACGTGTGCCCTGCTATTCAAATGAGGCGAGAAGTTAATTGAATGTGAATTCATTGCTGCATGTTCGAGCCGTGTGAACTCAGCTGGAGTTTTGTGTCTTCTAGCAAAATTTGTTCGTCAGCCGTTTTAACAACTCGCCGCATTCGGTGTGACATTTACAGGCATGTTCCACAAGCCCTAATGACTCAACCGAACTGGATCATAAAGTATCTGTTTTATTTCCTGCTCCGGCCGTGTCGACCCCCATTAGAAGCGAATTGAAATTTATCTTTACAGTTACACATAAATGTCCCTTTATTTGCAAAATGTGCCATAAAACGGTTGCCAGGCAAACAAAGAGAAACTGCAGTAGAGCTAGGGGTATGCAAATATTTTTATATTTTCATAATTAATCGAGATATTTTACTGCTGGAAAATTGCTTAATGAAGGTCTATGGGTCGTATTTTCAGCCTTGTTAGCAAATTATAAAGTAATTTTGCACAAATGGGCCATTTCAATAAAAACAAACTACTGAGTCTGTAAATTATCGAATTACAAATAATGGTAATAAATGTAAAGACATCTTGTTTAAATAATGGGTCCTCTATTTCCTAATAAAAACTGGTAGTGGAATTTGAGAAATACTCAATAATATTTGTCAGTACTTAACCCTTGTTGATAGTTTCATCATCGCTCACTTCAAACCAATTTTCCCACTAATCCCATAGTCATTACAAGTTCTCCCTTCAAGTTCTCCGTCACTAATTGCATTAAATAAACAAAATAGTTGCTTGTATGCGTAATTATGAATCGCATCGGGCTGAGCAATTTTCCACGTTGACCAAAGCCCACTCCCCCCTTTGACGGATCGTTTCAAGCAATTAATAAACTAAAGACTGCATTTGAATTTTCAATTTGACACAAGCTCCTCGCGTCCGACCGTTGAGTGTTAGTTTGATTTATCATTTGCTAATTGAAAAATTATACTGTTTTGTATTTGTCAGGCAGTTAGTTAAAATGTTGTCATGTGCGGGTGAGTGGGGAGGGGACAGGGGGTGACCACTGACAGTGCCAATTTATTGAATGATTAGACTCGGATTCAAGCGCGCACGTTGTAAATGATACGATTGAGGAATTTTTTCCTATGAATTTTGATTGAGTTGAATAAGCAATCGAATTGCTGATTTTCGTATTTAGTATGTAAACGAATGGTGTAAGTGCCCGGCTAAAAATAGCCGCTGGCATAGCAGACTTACCGACTGACTCGTCAAATTCCAGCCCTGCAATACCGAGCAATCGAAAGACTTAGGCAATGAACTTGTACGATCCCAAACAGACTCCGACTCATTGTTATCCTCTGGAAAAGGAGAGGGGATGGTGGCTGCAGCGGGGAGAAAAGCGAAAATTTATAAGCTACCCGGCGAATTAATGCACATAAATAAACAAAATGTGACGTTGAGCGAAAGACAAGCACTTGAAGTATTTTAATTGTCTAAATGCCAGCGCTGATGATCAGCTCCGATCGCCGACTACAAAACCGCACCGAAAGCAGCCTTCAACAATTGCTCGGCTCTTGAAAGGCACACTTGGCAACAAAAAGGGATTTTTGGGGCTTGCAAAATAAATAAAAATTTAAAAAAAGTGTGAATTTTCTAAGATTTAGAATATGAGTTGAAGAAGGGATTTGGCGGATAGTTCCGGCATTTACTCGCCAAGTTTAGGAGAGGTCGGTTAAGGAATTACATTTTCTTAAAAACTAAGGACAGGGCTTTGCTTAGAAGTTATTCTATCTCTTCTATTCATGACTATTCTTTAAAAATAATCAATAAATTTAAAAGCGTATTCCCTAGAAGCAAAAACCCTTCTGGCGAGTGTGATCGAAAATCACCCATCGAGTGAAACTTGGGAAACTGTGGAAGCTGAAGCTGCGTGGCGGCCAGGAACCTTTTGGCCGCTTGCGCCTACGACAATTTATGTGTTGGCTCGAAATTTCTCACAGAAAACAAAGGAAATTCCAGTTGGGCCTGTGGAATGTGCCTCTCGCTCGCGCGGTAAGTGTCCCGCTCGCACCGCCATGCGATTGGGCCGCCGCCGCTGACATTTTGCATTTCGTGCAACGCATTCCTTGGGGCGCTGCTGGGCGCATGCGTACCACACACCAAGGACCCATGCAGCATGGAGCATGGATGGTCCAACGAGCAGCATTCAGAATACAGCAACCACCAGGCAGCATTGACACTGATGAGTCCGCCGGACCGGGCAGCCTCGAATGTCGTTGCCAGAGGCTGGTTTCCTCGGTCTGGGGATCTAAATCTGAATCCGAGACCAAGACCAGCATCATCTGGCCGCCAAGGTGGTCACCCCAAATGCAACACGCAACAACAACTGCGGCGTGATTGTTATGGCCGTGTTCTGCAGCCCCCCTCCTTGTCCTGCTCCCCCCACAGTTGCATTGTAAATTCGTAAAACAATAAAGAAATAAATTACTTTGGGCCCCAAGTCCAAGCTCAAGAACTCTTGTCCAGGCTGGGGGAACCACAGATACAGACTCAGGGGCTCGGAGACTCGCAGGCTCACAAAGAACACGACAAAGCGTTGAAATCGTCGTGGCTTTTGTCCGAACAGGAACGGGGAAAAGCAAACAAACATACTGAAATACAGCAATACAGAATGCCGAGGGAAAATGGCCGTTCCCCCAAATCGCCAGCCAGTGTGGCCCCGCAGTTGTTCTCTTGGCCAGGTTCTGTTGGCCATCCCATCCCACTGCCTGCACCACACTCCCACAACTGGCAGAGCAAACATAATGTCTGACATGAACTTTGCGCGCTGCTGAAATTGCGATTTTAATGCAATTCGTGAGCCAGCCAATCGTTCAAGTCCAAGTACAATTGGACCACCCCGGTGCAAGCTGCATTTGGACTCGGGATTGGGAATGGTATGGGTTTGGGTTTGGGTTTGGGCATGGGTACGGGTATCGGTATGGGAATGGGGATGGGCAGGTCAAGTTCTTGGCCGAGCTAAATAAGTCTAAAGCACCCGCACCAAGCGGCCGAAATGATGATGAGGCCAGCACACGAATGTGTGCCGTCTATTGGCGGAGGGAGATTGAGCTCTATGCATGCTAAAAATCTTGGAAGGAAGTATCTTGGCTCTTTTCAAAATTATTTATTAAACCCTATATTCATTTTATTATAATTATTAGGGATTAATTGGGTAAACAAGATATTAAAACATAGAAACAATATTAGCACAGACAAATATACCTATGAATTTATCGTTCTAAACCAAAAGTTGGTTTGCAACTTAAATCATCAGTAAAATATGTTTAATAAATAACTATTTTTTGATTGGAATCTTTTATAATTATATATATATTTAAGCAATGTCATAGTTAAAATATCAGCAATCAAACAGATTTAACTTGATGGTTAAAATAGTTGATACCAATTTTCTGCGTAGTTCAACTTAGTAACTATTTTAAGTTCCCTCCTACCTCAAGGAGTGTAGAAACTGCCCTCGTTTTTATGATCTTCCGCCCCGAGGGCATGAAGAAACACAAAAGCATTTGGCGTTGCCAACATGTCTGCCATGACAAAAGCTCCACGCTCCTCAGTCTTCAGGCTTGGGGCTCGGCTCCCCAATCTCGAGTCGATGATATTGGTGCGGAGTGATCTGGGGAGAGATCTGGGACGGGGTCTGGAAACTGAAAACAGAAATCAGAAAACCGACAACCGACAACCGAAAACTGCGACTGAGCCAGCGAGTGTCATGAAATGCCAAAATGTCTAGCTGCGAACGCTACACACAAGCGGTCCAAAAATCAACACAATGATTTCAATAATCAACGGCGAGCCTGTTGTTTCTGGTTGTTGATGTTGATTTTCGGCTTTTGATTTTATGTTTCTGCCTCGAGGGCTTAATCTAGATATACACACACTCACACGGAAAAAACCGAAGAAAATCATCGACAATCAACCGAAAAAAGTGCTTCGAAAATTGGAATAAAGGCAAGTCGAGGTTTCCCCACCACCAACCAGCCACCTTTTGTTGTTTTTCTCATCGCTTTTTGTTGTCTAAAAAGGGGGCTCCAAGTGCCACGCCCCCCCTGCCATGAGCAACTGTTCAATACATTTTGCGTCTTTAATGGAATTCTTATCGTGCAGCAAATTATTGTTATTAATTATTTTCAATTCAATGGAGCAGGTACGATCGCCTCGATCGGAGCAGCCGCAGCCGCAGCCACATCAATTGCTCAAGGGTTGGGAGCGACACGCTGTCTGTGAATTGTGACTGCGAGTCCCAGGCAAAAGGTGGAAAAAAATCTAAAGCGAAAAAAAATATGAAAAATTTCATTAAAAATTTATTAGTGGCCCGGCCGTGTGTTTGCGCTCGTGTGGAATTGAGTGGATTCAAGTGGAGTGGCCAGGCACACCTTGTGGTGCAAATTAGAAATCGCGCTGATTGCGGATTAGCCTCCAGTTAAATGATGTTTGACTGATGTGGACGGGGATGCCGTTGGAGCTGGAACTGGAATCGGCATAGGAATCGGATTCGGAATAGAGGTGGGTCTCAATCGCCATCGCCATCGCCCTGAACTCTGGCTCATATTTCAACGGCATTTACTATTTAATAAATTGTATAATTGAGCGGACTGCGGCGGGTGATGGCTGTATTTAAGGCCCTCAGTTGGATTACCTTTGGGGTTTTACAGGTATTTTTTTAAATGTATAGCTATGTAATGGTAACAAAAAATTACAGAAAATGTGGCTTTTCTTAGAAAAAATCTTAAAAATGGATTTTGTCATTTAAGTAAAAACTGTAGTAGAAGACAGTCTTAAAGTCTTGGAACAAAAAAGAAAATTAAATAAAATTAAATATAAAAACAAGAAAAACTCTGTAGTAGACAGACTTTTAGATACCATTTATTCGGATAAAGGGAGTGCGAGGGAGATGGAGATGTGCATGCAGCAAATGGCTGTATCTGAGAAGGCAAACTTTATTCGCTCATAACTTTTCAATGAACGGTTCGATTTAAAAAATTTCAAAAACATCATTTATTCAGTATAATCTACAATCATTCTTCATCACAAAAGGCAATATAATTTGTTTCTTTCATATTATACTTAGCTCTCTCATTCCCCAATACCAAGGCAAATAGCATCTCTAGATACGTTTAGCCACCAATGTCTCCCCTTTCCCAGCTGCAAATGAAAACAATGTTCACTATTCATTGCCCATCAATGTTGGCGGCACTAAGGCCTTTGGCCGTGTCTTTCTCCTTCTTTTTTTGCACCCCATGGAGCGCCAAAAAGTAGCCAAGCGTGTGTCGGGTCGATCGGCGATCTTTCGGTTTACAAATTAGAAAAACCAACAGCGGCAGTCGACAATCGACAATCGGCAGCTTTTGCAGGACAGGATGGGAGGATGATGAAGCTCTCACAGCGTGATGATCGTTCATCATTATCATTTATCATGTTCAATATTCAATGCGTTTTGCGTGCACAGCAAACAACAAATAAAAATGTCTGTTTGCCGGCCATATGACAGGCAGAAATGCCATAAATGTGTTATACGACCGCCACAGCAGCAGCGAATTCAACATTATTTTAATGATTTGTAATGGCTGTCAGATTTTTGGAGGCTGTGCCATATGGGAGTGCTGGCGTTGTTGAACTTTAAACGATCACATTGATGGGAATTCCTGGGTTATTGGATGTTCGCGGAGCGAACAACAGCTGTGCTTACCCTAGAAATCAATTGGCAAATACCTTAACTTGTGCTTTTACAGCCGTTAAATAGCCGGGAGAGTCATTAAGTCGAAGTTAACTGTTTGCCAATTAAGTTAATATGGGGCTTATTAAAATGGCATGTTTTGAGACATATCTATCTTAACTGTTACTTTTTATTTGAAATTCAAACGAATCTTCTGCAGTTGGCCTTTTTATAACCTTTTTGATGAAGCCATTAATTTTTCTAACCGCTTCTGCGGTCGAACCGATTACCAACTTCCTTTTCAGCACCCACTCAATTAATTTGTTGCTATTTCTGACGGCCAGTCAGAGGTTTTGTGTGGTCCCAGTCATATCCCGACCGCAAATTACTAATCAGCAACCCATCCGCAGACACACACGAAGATTCCGAAATTTATGCGGCTGATTAGCGCGGCCCAAAACATTTTTTAGCAGGCAAACAAATTAGCCCCACTTAAGAGCGTTCACGAAATTATTCCGTCAAAATGAGGAGACTTCCCGAAAAGCGAAACTTGGCCAACACCCGAAGTGTCTATGCGGACACCTCAGCAACATCCTATGCGGATCCGAGCCGATCCCATCCGAGCCCCAGTCGAGACAAAGATATACAAATAAAGACAAAAAATCATATAAAAAATCGTTAATAAATTTCACAGACGGACAGAGGTTGGGACTTGGGACTGGATCTGGATCTGGATATTATGTGGCTGGGGATCGTATCGCATCGGAACGGGATGGCAGCTGCAGTGGACGGCAGTGGATGGGGTAGAGCTACCCTTTTATGCGGCCAGCTTTGGGCCCCGAGCCAGATAATCTAAAGTAAAACCCGCGGAGCATAAATAAAAAAGAAATTACTTAATTTCTTAATAATGTTGATGCTCTGTGGCCGTGGCTGTGTTGTTGCCAATGGCTTGTTTCGACAACTTTTTTATAATCCTTTTAGGGGGCTCTCCCAGGCGGCAGCTGCACTGTGAGAAACGCCCGAGTGGCCTGTGCGGCCCGCTCTTTTACGGCCTTTTGTTTTACATTCTGTTGAAATGAAATCTTTATTTCCTTTCGTGACTATAATTAATAATTTTCGGTTAGCATCTGGGCGAGAGGAGGGGCCGAGCAGCCTCTGACCACCGATCACACCACACACGCAGATCATCATTATGCCCCCGATGACGATGATGATCGAGTCGAGGTCTCCCCGGCACTCGGGCATTCTGGCGTTCTGCCTTCGTGGCCAGCAGAAATTGTTTTATGTCTGAAAATTGTTGGTTTGCCACAGCCCTTGATTTTGTTTCTGGCCTTAATGTTTCCCTGGTGGCCAGCCTGTCTCCTGCGGTTAAGAGTTGTGTGTCTTCCTCGGCTTTGGCTTTTTGGGTGGTTGCCTCGCCATGTGTGTATTTGCATGGGGTTCGTAGTAAATCATTTGCTAATTAGCAGGCAGGATCGGAGGTGCAGGGCGATTAGGCAGGCAGCGCTAATTTGAATATAATTGTAAGGCATCGGGGTTCTGGAAAAGTTAAGATGTTGCCCCTAACAGAGGAGCAAATAAATAAAAGGCCGAACATATATATAATATTTAAAAATGTTACATAAAATAGAAAAAATATTTCAACGATTTAATTTCCATTTTCAATACTTATAAAGTCTATGGGTAAAGCTTAAGTGCACCCCTCAAATATTCACACAAAATAAGTCAATTCATTAGCCAAAATTATCTAGGAATTTGTATGTTAATTTCGTAGTGATGAAAATTAATTGATCGATTAATTATTGTATTCCAGCATTCGACAGACATTCCTTCCATAATTTATACTGGTTCGAATTGCTTGGGAATTCCCAAATGCAAAGCCCGCCACTCCGGCAAGTTCGCTGCCAAAGTCTTTTGTTTCGGCCACCACTAAGCTTCACTTTCAACGGCATTCCTTTCGATTTGCGGCTGCTCAGCCGAGAATTAATGTCTTGCGATAGCAAATTTAATTTATTGCGATAATTTTTCATTTTTATTTTTGTCAACAGCCAGAAGGGGAACAGCCATAACAGGGAACACAAAAAAAGCAGACTCCCCAGCTGAAATTTGAGAGGGGACTACCTGAAGACGGGCACGTTGGAGTAGCCTGCGATAAGCGGTACTAATAATGGCTAATAAGCCCATTATAAGGGTATAAATTGTTTTGTTACCACTCTCAATAAATTTCGCACAAAATTGTGTGTGTTAACCCTTGGTTTATGTTAATGGCGGCTCAGCTACAAATTGCAATGTCTCTGTTTTTCCATGCCCTTTGTCGTCCGTCGTCGACGCCATTCACTTTATCTGCAGCTCGATTTTTATTATTTGCATATCATTGCCAGCAGATTTTTAATAAATTTTCGTGTTCGCCTCTTCTCCGCGGCTTTTCCACTTGCTTGCAGCATTTATCTCGGCCTCCGTCCGGCCGTCCAGTTGTCCCCGAGTTGCCAACATTTTGTCGGCACTTTTGGTCTTTGTTCTGCGCAGCTTCCACTGCTGCCTTTCAGACTCCTTTTTTCTTATTTTGTATTTAATCGATTGTTCATTGTTTTGTTTGTAGTTGTTGCTGCTGCGGCTGCTGCTGTTGGGGGTCTTAATGTGGCAGCCGCATTTATTATTTCGACATTCTTAACGAACTCCGAATTTATGAGTTAATACAAAAATAAGCATAGGGATTCGATTCTTGGCCAGGTCTCAATTTGTAACCGGTCTCCCCGCGGAGCTCATCCCCAGCTGGTGAAATTTCGCCTCATAAATTACTCACTTAATTGCCAATTTGCACTTAATTTTTCCTTCTCCGCCTGCAGTTAATTAAGCCGCTTCGCCGACTTTAGCCGCATTGCGTATACGCAGCGTGTGCCGGCCCGACGCGTCGAATGCAAAAGGCATTTCGCTACGCTCTTCTGACCTTGTCAAAAGTCTTGGGGCACAGCCACACGGTTATTATTAATGCAAGCTCGAAATGTGTGACCCCCATGCAAGAGTAAGTGGCCCAAAAGCAGTCAAAAATATAAGTTAAAACCGTTTTATTGTCAATATGCAGAGTAAAAATCTAAATTTAATAGCATGAAATGACTGAAAAAGTATCTGCGCTTATGGTATTATTTTTATTTCTGGCTTTAACTCACTGGAGACGTGTTGTCTGGCAGGCGAGTCTGCGCCAAAACTAGGCAAAACCAGCGGAAAAAAAGCCATATAAATAGTGGAGCGGCTTGCTGCGCACGGAACTCTTTTATTTGTTCGAAATCGAAACCTGTATTGTGGTCTTTTGACAAATGCTCAACATGCGACAGCTGTTTACCCAATAAATCCATTAGCTGTGCAAACGGCAACAACAAAGACAATAAATTTACCAATTGACAAACAAAAGCAGTGCCTGCTGGGTGTGACCAATAATCGATAATTGTGGCTTAATTTATTATAAATAAATTTAAAACGCCAGCGCTGTCAGGCCAAGAACGTAGAAAAGTTACGCAAAAATAAACGTGTTATTTGAAAATACAATGCCATACAATATAGCCTGACAATTATTAATACTTAACGAATTAATTAAATTATAATGCAAAATTAATATTATGTATTGGCGTTTTCTACTTTGTACAAAAAAGGTTTGATGGAACTGGCACTTCCATGTGGTTTAGCAATTTTTTAAAGCAGCTGTTGATATGGCAGTTAAAATGTGACTTAATTTTATTAAGTCAACTGTCTTTTTTACGTATTTCCCTTTGCAAAAACACGATTTCTGTGTAATTAGCAAACGCAAGGCGTAAACATATCAAATAGTCGTTGCCATTACCGTTTGTCCAGCAAACGGCGTAGACATCGCAGCGCCAACGATAAACGCTAAAGTGACGTTGGCAACAGCGGAAAACAAAAGACTCAGGCAACAAACTCGAAAACGCTGTGGCACATTTCCCCGATAAGCAGCGACTTTCCGTTCGTGTGTGTGCGTGTGTAGCGAAGCGTAGCTGTATCTTATCTGGCCAATCAATCTTTGTTGTTTGTTTTAAACACGTTTCATAAAAATTAATTTTTTTATTTATTAAGCAAAGGCCTTTGATGGCGTGCTGTGAATGATCCACTGCGAGAGATACGTCCAACGGTCGTGTGCTACACAAAAACCGCCGGGAAAAAGTAAGACGGAGCGGGCTAAGGGGTAGAAACACCTGCTGGGCAACCCTGCCCGCTGCCCCTCTACCGGCTCAGCTCTCGAAAACCAAGCCCTCGCTGTTTGTTGTTGCGTTATTATCATATGATATCATCACCCGAAATTCCTCGCTCGCAAATAAATCCTACATCTAAATAAATTTCAAATTCTTGGCTCACAGCACACACGTACGCGTGAGCATCTCCCGCTGCTTGTTTGCATAGCATCGGCAGCGCTGCTCAACATCATAAAATATTAATTAATTAGTCGGGGAAAGAGAAAAAAGGTCTTCCACTCGGTTAGAAAGCGTGCTCGGGCGGAGAGAAATACGAGATATTTGGTAGTAAAACTCCCTAGATAAGCTTAATCATTCGTTTCCTTTGTATTTGCTCGGATCTCAGAGCCAACAAGTTCAAGTTTATGGTCGATGGCTGCTACACTTGCTCTTGAATAAGTTGTTAAGGTTCTTTTTATGGATCGACAAACGATGAGAAAATCAGCCAAATATTGTTTGGGGACAAGCTCGCTGCGCTGATTTGGTCGATAAGTAATTTTATTTTTATGCCATGATTAAATGAGTCTTTATGTGAGGAGTCGAGAACACGAAACTTGTTTCGAAGCCGTATTAACCCATTAACGGTGGTCTCAGTTGTGATAAAGCTCCCGAGTTTTTGTGGGAATTAAATGGGTTGAGGAATCGGTTCTGGAATTTTGTAAGAACTTTATAATGGTATTATTTATAAATGATTAAATAATCTGTTTTATTTTTTATTTCTACTTCATTTTTGTGACCTTCTGGGGTTAACACTTAACTGATTTCACAGGGCGTATGCGCAATAAGGAAATGCCAGCCGACTTAAAAGGCTTTTAACGGCGGCGTACGCCCCACTGCACCACTGAAGTTCAAGTGCAGACAAACAGACAAGTCGGAAAACGAAACCCTATGCATAACAGCAATACAAATAAACATAAAACTTAATTGCCCAACTATAGTGCGGAGGTGAGACAAAGAAAGGCTGCCCCCAAATCAATCTGCAACAATTAATGTTAATGCTTAATAAAATGTTGAATATATTGCCAATCGCTTACTGTTCGTACTTATATTTCGCGCCTTGCGATTAATGGCGCGCACGTTTTTGTAATATGTCACATCAAACTATGCGCAGCCCGTTGCATTGGCAATTAGTCGACAAAAACAACGAGCCGCAATGCAACCGCAAATTAAATTGCTAACAAATTACAAAACAATTTAGAAGGCATTCCGAAAATGGCAACCCACGATCCGCAACCGTTGGATGCGCCAAGCATTTTAAACTGAGCAATTAACTCAAAGGTGGCGCGTGGGATACACTTTTAAGCGGTAATGAAAAAAATATTTGTTATTGGAACTAAAAATATGATAGGAAAAAAACACCATTAAAAATCTCATAAAATATAATAAAATCTGTATATAATCCCCTAAATATTTGACTTCCCTTTCTCTGTTTATAGTCTTATAACTTTTTTAAATTGCCAAACTCCCAATCAAATTCCATATACCCCCTTTTCTTTAGCCAACTTGTATGAGCATTAGACACAACTATTGCGGCATTTGTCGACAAGATTTCCATTTTGTAAAAACAGATTTCATTCGACAGCCGCAATTTAAATGGCCAACAACATGTGCATTAGGACAGCTGGAATTTTCGAATATTTTTTGATGGCTTCACCAAAATTGGCCTCCAAAAATACAATTTAATTCTCGAATAGTTCTAACGAGTTGCCGGGCTCCTTGGTGGTCCGCCGGCAATAGCCGGCTCACGTTTTCCAACTCATGGTGCAGCTTTTCGGTGTGCCGAATCACTGAAGCCGCCGCTGCGTGGAAATATTTTAAATAGTTTTCTAATAGCAGCCACGAATAAAAATGCAGCGATTGGATTTCTGGGAAAAAAAACGCATCTCATGACCATAGGTGATTTAAGTAGCTATCTGGGAAGCCAAAAGCGGAAGACTCGAGGTGGTAGTTTCCTAGAATTACAGTGATTACCAGCTAAAAAAGAGTTATGGGAGTAATATCCACTCCTTATTTTTATCTATCTTAAATTAAATTTATTTTTTATATAATAACCTACTATATTTCATTAATTTTCTGAGTTTATTTTTATAGCTTTTGTAGGTGTACTTTCAATTATGAAGTATATTTTATCTTTTAAATCTGCAAATTAACACTGAAACCTTGAGGATGCGAAATAGAACTTTTTTCCTATGACTTTTATCTGAAGAGCATCAAATTCGCATTTCAAGGCTGGCGAATTCTTTGATCGCGCGCCGCCTAGTCTGCGATGCGTAAACAAGCCTCTCCAATTGCCCCATAAAAACCCAGTAGCAGACAAATTGTCGCCAAAATAAAAATGCTGTTTATCCGCGAACCCAATAAGTTTTCATTTGCAGGGCGAGTGTCAATTACAATTGCACCCAAACGGGCGTTTTTCGGGGCCTTTCGACTTTCCAGCCAAGGCCCCACAAAGTCTAGCACCATAATAAGCCCAATAACAGCAAACAAAGCTGGCTAAATGCGGTTCGGGATCGCTGGGGGCGATTGCCGGGGCTGTCTCAATAATTCTTTTTATTATTAATAAATAAGGCTTAGTGGCTCTGTTTGTTGTCGTTACTGCTCTGACTGCCGCTGCCTGACTTTATTGTTCTGTCCTGAGCTGTTGGTGCTAAGTAAACAAAAGGCGTGTGTCGCCTTGCGAAGCCAAGGCTTCGACTCTGAGAAGCGTTTAAGCCGCTTGGAGCTCGAAGATCTGTCAGAGATCTTTCTCGCCGCTTGGGCTGCTGTCATCGCTGAAAAATTTCGCCAGCCTTTATCGTGGCTATTTGGGTTTCACATTCACATTATTATTATTATTATTATCTGTTTGGCTGGCTGTCGTTTTTTTGTATAATTTTTTTTAGGTGCTGCCGCTGGGTGTGACAAATTAACGTCGTGCCCAAGCGACGACTGCTAAAAAAACCCTCAACCAAAATCGCGCGACGTCAAAACGACGTGCAAAACTTGTGGAGCCGAATTGTCTGGTAGGTTATTTGTTTAAGCTGATTTGTTGCTGCCTGGGATTTTAAATGTGCTCGCAGGCGGTGGAAAGTCAAAGCTCAAAACTGTTTACTTGGCCGCAATTTAGTTGTGTATTCAACTATTTAAAAGGTGAGGAGTATATTGATGTTAGTATCAATGCAATTCCTATGATCTAATAATAGAGTTATCTAACAACAAAATTTGTTTAAATATATTTTCGCCAAGTTTCGAAATACTTTTTGCCTCATCTTTTATCTTGCCATAAATATTTGTGATAAGTATGGTGTGATATGGTGCTATGCTGGCCAAATTTTAAAAAATACCATATAAAACAAGTCAAAGTCAAGTTTTTATCGTCGCATAGACCAAGACATAAATTACCATCCACTTAAGGTTTTGATTATATTTTAATGTTCCTCGCTTTTTCGTAATTTATGGAGTTTTTATTTATGAAATGCGCAATTCAGAATTAGGTATGCGAGTGGTTTCGGCCACCCCGTCAAAATGGGTCACTAAGCCTGACAGTTATGGGGCAATATACAAGTCCCCCCGATGACCACGCAGTGGAGGGCAGAACAAAAGACTCTGGCAACGAACGCGTTCTAGGTGCTCGTACCCCCAACTCCGAATTCACAATTAGTCATGCAAATCAGCGTTGTCAACGTAATTAAAACGTAATGACCGACAGATCAGCTAACGGTCCCAGATGTCATAAACTATATCCATTCGCTCGACCTGGGGCGGTGGGAAGGTAACTGGGTCTTAATGGCAAATTAAAGCCGCAAACGCGTTTCCCAGCAGCGTTTTCAGCACACCCCCACTGCCACCACGGGCCAACGGCGACAATTTATTTTATTGCATTTAACTCTGTTTTCTCGCTGTATCTTTATTATTTCAGGAAAATAAAATCGCAAGTCTATATCCACAACTGCGGTTTTGTGGCTATTATTTATGCGCTAGTTGGGGTGTGTTTCGCGTGGGCGAGTGCCGGCGCACCGGGCAACACTTTCCCGAGGTGTTGGGGCCTGAAAACGGGGTCCAAGCCCCCAGGAGAATTACCATAGTGGGTGGGCATTGAAAAAGTTAAGTAGTTAAGGAAGCTGTAATGGCTTTGTTATTCTAATGCAGAGTGCCGGCTGATGGCTAAATAAATAAAGAGATCTCTTTATCGCCTTGTCTTTTTTCTAATAGTTATATTTTCATAATTCTATGACTTATAGCCATTTGTTTCGGCTTATATGGGCTTGGTAGCTCCAATTTATTTTCCTTAAATAACAGGATTTGCTCTGCAATCTTGTTGCCCGCGTACTATTCATTAGCGCGGCTGCCTCAATTTTTCACGATTAAAAATGAAAAGTGTTGGCATTAAGTGGAGCCGGTTGATGCACCCTAAAGACCTGACTTCGAACGAACTCCGCACATTACTCATACGCAATGTTGCACCTGCAGCAGCCGGCAGTTGGAAACTTAATTACTAAGCAGGAAATATTAGCGCACATTGTTGAAGCAAATAAAACTAATGAACAAGAAATATTAATTTGGCCAAAATAAGAAGCACGCGAAGCAGCCGCGATCAGCAACTTTCGAGTGCCGCCAGAGCTGGACCTGGAGTTTCAGTTTTTTGAGTCGCAGTTGGAGTCGGAACCAGGCCCACAGACCGCACTGTGCCACGAAAAACCTGAACATGCATTTTAATTGCAGTGGCCTAGGCTTTGGGATCCGCGAGGCGAAGGAAAACAAAATGCTCTGCCACAATTTGTTTAGAGCGCGGCACTGGCGTGAAAAGGAAAGTAAGGGGAGTGTTTCTGCCCAGAGTTTTGGATACTCTTCAGAGTACCTATATAAAGGGAAATATATTGACAGATGATCTATAAAAAATGTATAAATAATATGTATAAGATATAACTATGTAAAAATATATATTCTTTTCTAATAAATACAGACTTGGTTTCTTCTTAATCAATTTGAAGCAGGGATGTTTAAAAGATGACTTTAAGGTCACTTGAAACAAAGAACTGGTGAATACTTTTTCTTTTTTTTTATTTCATCTGTACCTTAGAAGTCTTTTAAATAATAAATTAAATTTATATATATTTTTGACTGAGATGCAGGACACTTTTTGAGGCTTCTTTGTAGGGCATTGCAAGAGTTGTTTAAACAATTGTCTGCTGCATGTCTAGTCGTCATCGTCATCGTCATCAACATCGTCTCTCCGCTCTGGTTGTTGCCGGGGCTTCACTTACAGCACGAAGCTAACGATGTTTGGGCCCAGTCTTCAGTCCTCCGCCGGCAACCAAAGTTGAGCAATCAAATACAAATACTCAGCCAGGAGAAAAAGAAGTTGAAAAAAAAACATTGTCACGTCAAATTCATGTCATTTAATTAATTTTGTTTACTTGCCGCAACATTAATTTGTTTTTGCTGCCGTTGCAGTGGCGACTTGTTGTCTTTGAAAAAATTTTCCATCGTCGTCTGTGGAAACTGCCGCGGCTGCCCGAATAATATCCATACATACACAGCACACACCGCGTAATCGACTTGAACGGCATGCCGAAAAATATTTTCCCACATGACTGCACTTTATGCAAATAAAACAAGACAAGAAATTCGCCCGAAATCAAAGTTCTGGTTGTGTGTTTGGCCTGGCTTTTCTTGTCTCGTTCAAAGATTTGCCGACAGACTCTTGACGGGCTGTCAAATAAATGTCGCTTTATTCAAATTTCGCATTCGCACTAATTGTCTGCCGAGCGACGGAGAAAAGACAAAAGGAGCTGCTAACGAGCCTGGCTCTTCTTCGGTTTTCGAGCCTGGTCTTAAGTGCAGATTAGCCCTGAATTGGGCAGACTTTGTGTCTCAACTTTTGCGGGCTCAAAGGCCCTCGGTTTCTCAATCAACTTTCGATAAAAAAAGCACCGCAGCCGCGCTTCGCTTTTGTTTCACACACAAAAAGGGATCGAGTGGAACCTTTTTGGCGGCACTTTGCATGGCTCATTTGATTTTTGTTTTAGATGCGTTCTGATAGATCGCAAAAATGTCTAAGGACAATCGCACATTGGTTGGAGGGCGGAAGAAAATTAACAAAAAAAAGGGGGCATAGGATAATAATAGTATAGTTTTCCAAGCATTCCTTTCAGTAAATCATTTTTGGGAAATAATAAAACGTTAATAAAAAATATTTTTAATTTATTTTGATTTGTTCATATTGCAGGTACTTTAAAAGCAGAACATCACTGTACTGACGTACTGCCAAGACGGTTATTGAAATTAAAAAACGGAAATTATCAAACGAAACCAAAGAGATGCGAGAACCGGAGACCCGGGAACATACGACACCGGATGTCTGGAAGGGCCATGTTCTCGAGGAATATTTGAGGAGCAGAATGCCAAAAGGATATGGGGCTAAACCGACTAACTGCCTACAAAATGTCTGCTTAACCTGCGGATGAGTTAATTAAATCTGTCAATACTGGGCCCCAAAAAAACCAAAATAAGGGGGGGCACACGAGGTGGGGAACTGGCCATCAAGCCATGTCCCTGGCCATGTCGTCGTCCATTCAAGCGGCCCATCATCATCAGCAGAAGCAGCGGTGGCCCATAAAAAATGTAGCACGCCATGTGCGGGCTTATGGGACTTGTGGGATGGAGGATAGAGGATCGAGGATCGAGATTCGGGGATAGAGGATCGAGGATCGGGAGTCGAGGATCGGGAATCGAGGATCGACGATCGACTCCTTGCCTGGAATGTAACTCGATTCCTATTAACTCATCAAGTTGGGCGCTGGGGCGTTGGTCCCCCGTATATACATATGTGTTTTATTCTTCCTGTTGTGCCTCTGGTGGCCTGGCGGATTGAGAAATGAGCAAAAATTAAATCAGTTTCGGTTAGGCAAAGGGGAAAAGGCTTAAGGCAATTTGTAGCCCTGTGCGGTCCTTTTTCGCCAGCGTCCGCAGGTGAGACTGTGTGCGAGCCGAGCCGGCGTGTCAATGTGTGTGCTGGCTTTATAAAGGCAAATATGTTCACACACTTTACTAATAGCTTCATAAATAATAACCAAGGAGGTCAAAATGTTGGCCAAAGTGCACTGGGAGAAAACTAACCTTACTAGTATTAATGATAAACAAGGAGATCAAAATGTTGGCCAAAGTGCACTCGGAGGAACTAAGCTTTGTTACCATTAAAATTAATCAGATTGTTATTATTCCCCAATACTGTTTTTACATTACATGCATATATTTTTCTACTTCTACTTTTTTATTTTTTATCTTTAATATTTAATATTTTTTTCTATTTTATTTGTTTTTGTAAAATTGAAATCATATTTTTTAGTTCTTATTATTTTTTAAAAATTGTTTAAGGCCCGTTTATATTTTGTTTCACTGTAGGTAACAGGAGAGAGAGCAAAGAGATTCCAGCCGCCTTGTCAGCCAGTCAGTCGCACATCCAGTTCCTTGGCCAAGTCCCCCATCCCTATCCCTCCCTTTCCTCCTTTCCTTTCCGTTTGTGCCCCACACGGAGTTAGTTTTGCCATGCACAGCGAAAAAATACTTGTAACTTTATAAACATTTTAAGCTGCATTTTCAACAAAAAATCATATTTTAGTGCTTTTAATAGACTGACTTCATTCACACCCTTAAATAAAAATATATTAGATATTTAATGATTATAATGATTTTGCTAGCCAAACCATAATTATTTAAATGCCAGACTCATAGATTCAAATAACTTAAAAAGTTAAAAAATATTATAAACTTTATATAGCTTTTAAAGGCATTGTATTTATGGATTCTTTTGCATCTTTTGAGTTTCCTTACAAACCTTCTACGATCCCTCCAATTTTTCCCAGTGCCGCTGCAGGTGTGTGTGTTTATGGAGGATTGTGCGTCTCAAGTTTTCAACAACAAGATATAAGCCAATAAAGAAGGAACAACGGCCCAAAGGATGAGCGGCCAGCGGGCCAGCGGACCAGCGGACCAGCACACAGGGCACAAAAAGAAAGCGCAGGCAGGGAGAATATACCTTAATTACGGTTAATGGAGCGTTCGAAAAAACAAAACCGATGGCCTTATATGTGGCCAGGAGTGTGTATCATATGTTGGATCTCCGAGTGCCACGGCGAAATAATCTGCGAGCCATGTTCGTAATTTTGTATATAAATGAGATGCGGCCACCTAATGAGCCTGATTAACCAAGCGGGTCGGGTCTCGAGTCTCGAGTCCCCAGTCCTCGGACCCCAAGATCTGCAGATCCTCACGGGCGGTCTCTGTTCGCCGCTCCTAAGCGATCCCCTCGAAAAAGAATGGGCTGCGGTGTTTCGTTTAACTGCTTTCATGCCACAGATCGCGTCGAATGGGACGCGTCCTTTTGACCTCGAGCCGGGTTCCCGATCTGCGATTCGGGCCCCAGGGAACGCCAGGTTCCCATTCCCAGCCCTGGAATCCGGCGATCCGGCGATCCGACGATCTGGAGCTGCGACTTTATGATCTGGCTTCGAGACGCTTTTATTTTGCATACGATGTGTCAATGATGTGGACGACGACCACGACGACAGCGTCGCGTGTGGTTTTCGGTTTTCCTCGGTTAGCCTGCTGTCGCTGTGGTAATAAAAATCGGTTTTGCCTTAAATGCCATAAACAAAACGCCTGAACATTTTTGCTGACAGATGTCTTCATTGAAAATTATACATAGCCTGGTTCTTGGGGTGAGAGATCGCCGGGGAATGGTTCCCTCACTGTTTTTTGTGTGTTTACAGATCGGGCATCCAGGGCCTGGGGTTTGGGGTTTTGGGGCTTAGTACCAGGCGTCAGGTGGCTTAAGCGTGAGAAAGTTTCGCTCAGGCTTTTCGGAGCTGGTACACATTCTCTTGCTTGAGGACTGGGAATTTTGGGATCGATTCGAGATCATATCCGTCTTGGCAATGATTTTGATCTATTTCCTTTTGTTTTTTAAAGTTCCTAATATAACATTAAGCTTAATTTCACGCGAAGCATGTTTGTGTTTTACATATTCGGTATGGTAACAAGTACTAGATATTAGGTTCTTTGTTAAGATTATTTTACAAAATATTGATTT
Source organism: Drosophila biarmipes (assembly GCF_025231255.1). Taxonomy (NCBI): domain Eukaryota; kingdom Metazoa; phylum Arthropoda; class Insecta; order Diptera; family Drosophilidae; genus Drosophila; species Drosophila biarmipes. Next base: position 3,668,498 of record NC_066612.1, on the reverse strand, counting down.
CTTAAATATAAATATAATGGGTAGTTAAAAAAAGAATAGTCTCTTTAGCCTTATTCTACATATATTATTAGTTTACAATTAATTATCCTAATAACTTGTTAATAACCACTTCTTATAGAGCAACTGAAGCCCATCACCCATCTCCCTCGGCCCTTTTCGGCTGCCTTAGTCATGTCTTGGCTATTTGGAGCTAACTGCCTTGACTCATGGCATCTGAGTCCCGAGAGCCCGAGCCTCGTTCCCTCGACGGGCTCGCCACATAACTTAATCATAACTTTTTGGGTGGCCCCCAGTGCCCAAAACAATGCTGAATTGTTCTGGCCCGGCAAAAAGGCACACACAAGCCGGGGATCCAGAGGGATCCGGCGGGGGCTACACTTTGATTTCAATCTGATGCTGGGCCAGCATAATAATATTGTATCATTGTATCGCAAGGAGCCGCAGCGCCGCCGACGAGGACGCATCGTCGTGATCGTGGGGGTTTTGTGCGATTGTGTGATTGTGGGTCCCTGGCTGCCAGTTGCCAGTTGCCAGTTGGTGGCTGGTTGTTGTTTCGGCCCATCATCATCTCCATCATCAATGGCAGCTGAGGGCCTACCGTACAAAAGGCTCACTCGCCTCCTCCCTTTTTGGCCATCGTTATGTGGACCGTTCTTTGGCACGCTGAAAATTTTATGACTTCATTTGCTGACCACCAAGCGAGCGGAGCAGAAGCCCCCAAATATACCAACAAAAAACGGCCGAGATTGGCTCATAATAGGCCGCCGTCTTGCCTTTTGATGGCCAGTTTAGAGAACTGGCCTCTTTTTCGGGATGCAATACGCGGAATTTCGTGCAGCGGCAACACAATAGCCCAAAGGATTCTCTGAATTTCGATCAGCTTTCCGATTGGGTGGCAGCCACTCAGCGCCGCCGGAGCTAACTAGCTCAAGAGAAGTGCCTACTAAGTGGCCCGATCGGGAACCCCCAGGATTTGGTGAAAAATAATGAGCAAGCTAGATTGCTGCATTAGGATTGCCAGCAAATTTCGATATATACTTCAAAATGTCGGTGCTTAAAGAAGCTTTCTGGAACCCGAATTCTATATTTTCCCGTTTTTCATAAAATACATATATAAAACTATTATTCAGAGTCGGAAAACATATAATTCCACTAAACCATTACCAAGCTAGTTATGAAAACCGACGCTTAATAATATTTTCTTTAATTTATACCAGAAAAAAGGAATTATTTACTGTAATTACAATACTATAATCCAGTTTGCCGCCTCTCCACAGGGCAACTTGCTCAATAAAAACGACAAAAGACAAGCCAGCCACGTATCGTTATCTGTAATTTATGCACTTGTACTTTGAATCACTTAGTTGCTCTTGTCCTGATCCTTGATGTCCAGCTCCCCCGCCCCTTTCCACATATATATTTATCCCCCTGTCAGTGGCTCATTGTTGTTGCTGTTGTCACACACAACACACTGGCACAACAAACATCGCAGAGGGAGCGATTAAGGCGATACGATTGTGATCTTATCAACAATGCCCAGCGATCAACCACAACAACAACACCACGGACAGGACACACAAGGAGTTGCAGCCAGGGAAGGGGTTTGGAAGGGGTTGGGGAAGGGGTCCGGAAGGAGAAGGGCTCGGGGAAGGGGTAAGCAGCAGTTAAACGCAAAACAAGTCACAAGTCCCGGGGTGCGTGCGTAGAACAGCTTTATAAATGTAAATTAGATCTCGTTTAGCATCGACTATGGGCCTCGTAAATAAATGCCAAATGACATCATTATCATCAATGCTTTGTTCGCTGCACACAGTGGATTCTGCTCCTGCGGACAGTGGTACAAAAGTACTTGAAAATTGGACACATTTCATATGTAATAAAATAAGCTAAGCTTAAGATATTTTGCTAAGGCAACACTTTTTAAATTTCTTTTAAGCACTATTTATAAACAGAACATAATTTTCCTATTTTCAAACACCCAGTATAGAGCAACACCATCAATATTAATTACTTCTTGAAAATCGCAGGTTGAGTGCCCCAAAAAGTATGCAGTATTATTTATTATATTTAAAAGAATTTATTGTTTCGTATAAACTTGATAGTTTTACTTCTTATAAAAAATATGTCATAAATATGATTTTGATCATTTAAACTATCCCTAATATAATAGAAAAATATCATATTATATCATCTTAAAAACCAATTTTATTTTATTGATAAGGTAGTTTATATTTACCCATTTGTATCAAATAGATTGATAGTTTGTTTTTCAACCACTGTAGCTCGGAGACCTCATCCTCAACCCAGAATCCCGATCTCGATCCCGATTTTATCCCTTTCGGCTGGCTGTTGCTCCCGTTTCGAATGTCTCTGTTGCTCGTTATCTGTTTGTTGTGGCTGCCTTTGAAGTTGTCGATGGCAGCGGTGATAAGTGAAGGGGAGGGGCTGGCAGGATGCCCTGACCAGGAGATATCCGTAGGTCCAGAATCCAGACCCTTATCAGTGAGTGGCGATCGGCCCTTGGCCGGTGATAATGACTTGTAAGTACAAAATGGGTTGTCAGGCCTGTTGCTGCTGCTGCTGCTGCCGCAGATGTTGCTGCTGCAGTTGTGGCTGCTGCGGATGCTGCTGCCGTGCAAATTCCTATGGCAATCTCCTGCTCCTCGCTGCACTTTTGCCGTTCTGCCTGCACATCACTTCAATTAATTTCGCTGCCTTAATTTGCGTTCTGTTCGAAGTTGGCAACCTCAGCGGCCGTTGTCGCCGTAAACTTACAAGCAAATCGTGCTCGACGGCGTCCGTTCGTCTATGCCAGCTTCATTATTTTTCCTCCATTTGTTTTTTACTTTTCCGAGTCGTTTTGCCTCGTTTTTTCGTACTTTTTGGTGGCTTGTACAACTGCAGAAACATCATGAAAAATGCATTTCCAATGAGACGATCCGCAGCCACATCCCCATCGAGGTAGACTGTCTGTCTCTCCAGCCTCAACTCACTTAAAATTCTTGGGCCTTGTACGCCAACTGTACCGGGGGGCGTGGCAGGGGCTGGGGCAGGGGCGGTTGCACTTACAACCGGCGACTGCGAACTTTTGTCAAGCACTGTAGAGTCGTTTTGGCCAGGCGGCGCTTGGGCCTTAAAACTTAAAGACAAAAGACGCTGCAGGCAATGAGTGTGTGACCAGGATGCGAGAATCTCCAGAATGCACTGTGCAAAAAAGGTGAAAATTTATATTTTATTAATCAAAAATATAAGCAATAAATGTTGCAGTACACGAAGACAATTAAAGCATGTTTTAGATTACCTAAGATGGTATTTTAGTCATTTAATTTTAAGGAGCATTCCAAATAATATAATAATTTTTATAATAAAAGTTACACCTTTCTAAAACCCGAAATACATTTTAAAGGGCTTTAAATAATAAATCAAAATTTCCCCCGGTACTTTGGTGTGCAGTGTAAATCGATGTTCAAGTTAATGACTCTCCATGCTGAACATGGTCAAGAGCCAGTGGCCAGTCGCTCCTCCAACTCCCCGAGTTGCGTATGCATTTTTCCTGGAAAAACCTTCGCCCACATAATTTTCAATTTTCCCTTAGTTTAGTGACTCTCCGTTCTGACCATTCTGACCACCGGATGTTGGCGATTGCCGCTGCGGCCTCTCTTCTAATTGCCGTCGGAGGGGTCAGAGGGCACTCGAGGTGCCTTTCTCTAGTTCCCCTCCCCCCTCGAGACATCTGCTGCGGCGGGGCAACAAATTTTCAGGCAATTAGTGAAAATGTTTCAATTTACAAAACATCCAAATGATAAGCGGGAAATTAGTAAATAAAGACATCAAAGCGCAAGGCAAGCCGGCGCTAATGGCGCTAGAGGAAGAGGATCGGACAGGTGGAGGAACTCGGATCGTTATGGAACCGGGATACAACAGGTGATTAATTATAAACACTGACAAAACATAAAAATAAAAAATTAACCACGCACACAAATAGGTGGCCGGCGAGCGGGAGGGTTCCCAAGAAGAAAGCCGAGCGAGTGTGTAGGCAGTCGGAACAGTTTTATAACCCCCATTTCGAGGGTATGTGTGCGCCCATTAATCGCGGGTTAATTGCCTACCGAGCGGCAGCTAATTGCCCAGGTTCTTTGAGAAGCCATTGACGAGGGGAAAATGGAGGTGGACTCACAGGTGGAATTTTCGAGACAAATTGCCGTAGGAACAGGCTCACGATTACAGTTTATGGCAATTTAATCTCAGTATTTATTTTCTAATAAGCTCTAGTTGACTATGTTTCTTAAGTAAAAATCTGAGTTACCAATGAGATAATATTTAAGAAGTATTTTGGGGTTGTGTTATGAATGTATGATACATATTTCTTAAGAGAAAATATAAGATACCTATTTGATAATATTTTCAAAGTCATTAAATCTGTAATCTTATTTAGGGATAAGTTATCAAAGTAATGTTAAGTAACTGCCACGCTTTCAGTACATCCTTTTTATATCCATGCTTTTTAGATACCATTAAGAGGTTACTTAATTTACCCCCAAGAAACCCATCTGGCGGCCCCACAGCCAGTAAATCTCTAAACCGTTCTGTTCTGTAACCACATGTTAGTTCGACTTTATTATGCACGAGTCTAAAACAAACCACACGCAAAAATAAAAGCCAGAGCAGCAAAAACTACTTATGCCCAATGGAGGTGGAAGATGGGAGCTGGGCTTGCACATGGTTTGGCCATGGGAAGGGTCCTCGCTTCCCGTTCCTCTGCGGTTCCCAGGCAGACCCAGGAACCCGAGGAGCATCTTCTCCGGCAGACAAAGCGGTGCGTGTGCAATTGCCAACTCCAGCCAAAGAAGCGTCAGCCAGGCCACCAAACTGGCCAAGATCCGTGGAGCTAGGGGGGATGGGGTGTTGGGAGGGGCTGGCGAGGATGGGACTTCGACTGGGGCTGTGCGGCATAAATTGCGCATAAAACATGGAAAATGAAGCGATAAACTTGAGATACGCGATCGTAAAGCAAAGGCAACGTCGTCGTCCTCGCTGCTTTGGCTCTCCAGTCTGACCCGAAGATTCAGCATGCACTGAGAAAAATGGTTAAAAAAAAAAATATAAATCACATATAATTTTAGGCTAATTATCTACCTTAGAATGATTTCTAAAATTATTTTTATTATAGCTATAGTTCTTAATTATTTCTTTGTATTCATTATAAATTCAATCCTTAACATATATTTAATTCTTCACATAAAAACTTACTTAGGAAAAAAGAAAGTTTTATTAAGTGTAACAAACATTTTTTATGGATATTTGTTTATTCTCTAAAATATGTTATTGGAACTGAGGGTAAATTTGAGTATTTTAAATGATAAAGAAAAGAAGCAAACATTTTTAAATATAAAAAAAGATTCTTTAAGCATATTGGAATTAAGTATAGATTAATGTATTGTACGCTATATTGAGATGATACTAAAAATATTTCATAGATTAGTTGATATTTTGAGTAACAACACCATATTCAGGATGAACTTTATAGGGTCAAAGTTCGCTTTGCGTTTTCGCCAATTTTTCTCAGTGCTCGAGGGGACTTCCCCTTCTGCAAGGCAGCATGTGGGGTAAGAGCCGGCCAGCCGACCATGTCCAGTGTATTTGTTTATGTTTGATGAAGCTGTTGGCTGCTGTTTGTTGGTGGCCATTAGGAGCGGCCAACGAAAAAGCGCCCGGGGCCAGGATAATGAAGACCCAGAAAAGTAGGGTTGCTGCCTGGGAGAGCCCCCTCGCCTCGCCTGCCCCTTTTTGGGCCATTCCCCAGCCGGTTACAATTTCCTTGCATTTATTTCGATTTTGTTTTCGTTTTGTTTTAATGATCGCCAGGCCAAAGGGGCGTGGCCGGGCCATGTGATGCGTCACGCAATACGATTTTTGTTTAAATCAATTTCTTGTTGCACATTCTCTGATGGCTTCAGGAAATGGCCCACAGCCATGCGGGGTCCTCATCTTTTATTATTATTTTATTTCACTTCTCCGGCCTCTTTTTTGTTGGTTTTATTTGGCCTGTTTTTGGTAGCCCGGCTAACAAGCCGCTAACAAGCCAGCTCCCACTCCCCCGACTCCTCCTCCTCCTCCCAGGATGATCCATCCAACCAGCCATTCCGGACTGCTCTTTTATTGCCAGCAAATATTTGGAACCTCTCCTTCTGCGCTTCGGCTCGTTTCTTCTCCGTCGGAGGGTGCTTTATTATTATTTGGCTGATTAATTAACATGCCGCTCCCGATCGCCGGAGGAGGACCACCGGCACTGGCGGTTCCCAAAAATTGTTTGTGGTGGCTGCAGCACACGGATGGGGGCAACAATAGGATGGGCCAACAAAACGCTGACAAGGATTGTACCAAAGGCTACTGGAGAAGCTACTAACAACAAATGGAAGTGCCGAGGTGAGGGCAGAGCAAACTAATTATAATGCAAGTGCCCCACAGTTTGACAGGCACTAGGCATTGAGGAAATTGTAATAAAGAGCCCAGAATGGTAGCAAGGAATACCTAAGCAATTTAAACTTAAAAAGCTACAACTACTCGAAACTAATAAATAATATGTAGAACACATTAAAAGTTTAATATAATTATGATTTTTATTTATTTTAATAAGCTACAACTACTAGAAACTAATACATTAAATGTAGAACACATTTAAAGTTCAATATATAAATATGATTTTTATTTATTTTTCCAAAGGTAAATACATTAAAATGGTTAAAAATGATATATTATTGAAGAATAGTTGAGTAACCTATGCTTTAAGACTGATTTACTTGGGGAATTTTTATATAATATTTAAGGTTGATAAAGCAGCTAACAAATTTTATGTTAATAGGAATTTTAATGAAAGACTCCACATAAGTTTACAATAAAATCTTTTAAAGGCCTTTTACCATTATGGTATTTTTAAAAACTTTTACCAAATCTTTATCTTCATGTGTAAGCTACTTCTTTGAACCTTTATCTCTTGTCAAGTAGTTAGGATACTACTTTCCTATAACCCACATAAACAAATATATTTTTATCCACAGACTAGTTAAGTTTGAATATTACAGAGCGAAAATGCTTCCTAAAAGTGCAATGCATATCTGGCTGGATCTCACAAGACTCTCCGCTCCGAGTCATCCTCCATTCATTGGGTCTGAAGATCCGCAGCCGAAGTCGGGGCTAAGACTGGGCCTGAAGATCGCCTTCTCTGTCTGGCCGGCACTTCATTTTGTGGGATCGTCCGACCGCCTGACTGGCTGTTTGAGCCCGGCTCCTCGAATTTTGGAATTTGTTCTGCCTTGTTAAGAGTTGTTAAGATTATGATATATGTATGGGATGTCGGTGTGCTGGCGGAGATCGGGGCGGCTGGGGGGAGCCGGCAGATCCAACCGAACCAAGACGACGACAGCGGCAGCCATTATGATTCACAGCAGGAATGTGGGAAACGGCTGCCTGACCATTTTACTTTTTCCTCGATTTTTGGGTCTCCGCCGGCGGAGTGGGGGAGTGGGGCAGCGGAGGAGCGGAGGAGCTCTCCGGGGCTCCAAGATCCACACACCACGCCACACAGATACTCACGCACACAGGGACAGTTGCATTTACCACATAATCGATTCATGCATGTGGCAAGTTAAGAATTTCTTTCATGTTGCGTTCTCGTTGTTAGTTTCTGTAGTCTTGTTCCCTCTCATTTTTTCTTTATGATTTGTTTGAGCCGCATCTTTTCGGACCACCCGTGAAATCACTTTGGGTTACCAGTTTCTGGCTGGGAGTCCGACTTCTCTTCTCCTCTGTATTTTTGGTGTTTCATTTTTCCCATTTTTTTTTTTTTTTGGGTCTCGGGCTTTTGTTAAATTGCTCTTGTTTATGTTAACATTTAAATTGTGGCCACGGGTAGTCTGGATAGTAGCCCAAGCCACGGCTGCCCAACCAAAACCAATATTTAAACTCAACGCTCCATGAATAATCATCGTCATCGCCAGCGTCATCGTCTCTTCTGTGGCCTTTCAGCGGGGCCATCAATTCTGATTTACCAAAAGTGTTAATTAGCCCACGGATCCGTTTTTTCTCCTCCATATTTTTCCCATTTTTTTGGTATTTGTTTGCTGCTTATCTCGGAAAACTTCCTACAGTGGTCTGCATTTTAGTTGAAAATAGTTTAAGAGGAGCTTTATCGTGTTGGGAATTTAGGTGGATTCATTGGGTTGGAAGTTTTCGTTCTTTCATTTTTTGATTTTTAAAGATTTGGTAAAATAACTTAAGAATGTTTAGTTTAGAAAGTTCTGTTTTATGGTAGGTTTACCTTGAAGACTCACAAAAAAAGTAACAACTCTTCCTAAAAAGTAGTAACTTTCTTGCCTTTTTGTTATCCTAAAGAAGCCTTCCGAATATCCATTTTTGTTTTTATATAACAATTGTTTAGATTATAAAATTAACATTTAACACTAAGTCCCAAAGCAATATGATTATCTTTGTACATCTTACATGGCTTGATGCTTTAAATTAAATAATATTCTCCTAAATGCACCTCACATTATTCATGTACCTACTAAGGTTTACATTTTTCTTGCAAGCCGAAGCAGATACGGATTTTCTGGGATAATTCAACGCTCATCTTTGATTGACTTGCCTGACCGATAAGAAGCGACATTCAATCAGTGCTGGAGAGCTTCGGAAAAAGCGGTTGAGTGCTTCAGTAACTCTGCCTTGCCATCGACTGTCCATTCATAGTTGGTCAGGGATAGTGCTAATTGCTGGGTGCCGTCCCTGCCAGCTGCTGCGCCTGTCCCCAAGTGCCGCGCATAGTTGTCGCCCCATAATTGTGGCACCGCCGCCGCCGAAGGCACCGGGAATCGAATCGGGCTGGGGCCATCATCGCCTCAGCCGTTGACTGGTTGTCTGTCAGCTGTCCATCAAAGCGTTGCCAAGTTGGTGTTAATGGGTGCCTAGAATGCGAGTGCCCCTGACCGCCGTCGAGCTCCCATTCCAGCGACTCCGACTCCAACTCCAGCACCAGCTCCCTGGGCTTGTTGTACACGAGGCTACGCATGTTTTTGCTTGTTGTCCTTCGGGGATTAAGCGTCAGGTTGGAGTAATTGCCGAGCGCTCAGTTCTCCTCTTGCGTTCGCTTGTTTCTCTCTTTTTTCTTTGCCTGGCATTTAATTTATTTTTGGAAATGCTTAAAGTAAACGAAAGAAGCCACACAGACACCCATGCACATGCACCCAAAGCCCGGTCCACTCCACTCAGCAGCAATGGAATCGGAGCAGCCGCTCCTAACTCGTCGCCGCCGGCGACTGGATCTCGCCGCCCAAGGCGGATAGCTCCTTGAGGAACTGCCTCGCGTTGGTCAGCGTGGAAGCGCCGTAGATGATCCGCCGTTGCACATTGGACGTTTGCTTCTGCTTGATGAAGTCCACCAAGTTTTGGTACTCGATGTAGTTGCCTCCGCCGACCATAAAGACCACGGCGTCCTGGAACGGAGCCCGGTTCTTGGGCAGCACGTCGCCGCCCTTGAGTAGCTTGGGATCCAGATAAAGGTAGTCATCGGTCTCCGCATTGCTGCGGCACTCCATCACCTGTTCGGTGATTTTGGTAACAGGAAGATTCTGCAAGTGATTTCAGCATCAGAACCGTCTTTACACACGGAAAAACTATACCTACATGACGTTTGACCACTAGATTCTTGACACCCTCCATCACGAAGGAGCTGCCCTGTGAGACGAGCTTAGTGAACATGGACACAGTCTTGGTGCCGCCGCCCTCGTACTGGGTGGCCTGGCTAATGCTCGGCGAGCGGTTCATGATTCCCTTCCAGCGCTGCACATACGCCAGGGCAGTCAGATCACAGCCGGCCGCCTGCAGAGCCTCCTTCAGCCGCTCCTGCTCCGATTCCGGCAGCTGCTGGGCGCAGATAAAGTAGATTATGTACAGGCGCAGCTTATCCTCCGCCTGACCGAACTCTCCATCCCGGAGCAGGTCCAACAGAGGCCTGTCCAGTGTCTGCTTCGACATGACCTTCTCCTCGATCTCAAAGTACGAGTCCAGCCTTCGTGCCTTGATGAAGTTTAGGATTGCAGTGGCGATCTTGGTGTGCATGTCGATCAGTCGCTTCTTCTCCATCAGTTGGGGCAGCGAATTGACGGCATTGGTCAGCCGGGCAGTGGTGTCGTTGACCAGCGAGAAGGCAATGTCCGACTCGCCCTCAATGCCCATGGACGTCTTGAGGCGCTTGATTTCCTCTTCGGAATTGCGGTAGGACTCCAGCTCCTCCTGGATGGCCTCGGCCACCGTGGGAAAAGGACTGCCCTTGTGCGTCATCCAAAAGCGATCGTTGCGGTCCAAATCGCAGGCCTTGGGCTTCTTCCGAGCTCCTAAAAGGGGGAATTGAGCATTTAATCTTCACTTTAGACAGCTTATTATTCATTCCACTTGCCCGCACTGGCCGACTCATCCTCCACGTAGACCAGGTTCAGTCCCAGGTCCAGGACGTCGTGCACCAGCGCCTGATACGACCACGTGTGATGCAGCGGCGTGGCAAGATCCATATTCCTGTCCAGCAGCAGCAGTACAGGTCGCTGGAAACTGAACACTCCGCCGCCGGCCTGCGTGGCATCCATGTGGAACAGATTGGCGCGCGCATCCCAGAGGTTTTCGCGCAGCTTTTTCTCCAGCTTGCGGGCCACCATCTCCGCGGCACTGTTCCTCGGGCATCGGATGATGGGCACGTTGCCCAGCGTCACAAACAGGGCGAAGAGCGAGTCCACAATGGAGTCCATTAGGGCCTCCATCTCCTCGTCGCGGGTGTTGGCCCGATTGATGGCATAGTAGGATAGCTGCTCGCTCTGCTGGTGCTTCAGGATGAAGAAGTCGTCCTCCAGGCTGATGAAATTCACATACTGATCGTAAACGCGATGGATGTTGGCCACACAGCCGGCGTGCAGGGCAGCGGCGGCCAGGTTCTCGATTTTGCTGCGTGTAATGGGGGCCAGGAAGTTCAGGTGGTACACATCGTACAGTCCGTTCGAGAAGTCCTGCTGAATCCTGTCCAGATTCTCGTCGGTGGGCAGGCAAAAGTATATGGCCGGCACATCCGGAATGGAGTCGCGATCAGAGTGGAGTTGCCTGGGGGAGGGAGTGGTGTTTACAGGACTGGACTTCTTGAGAATCCCACACTACTTACACATGCAGGGTCACGCCCAGTTCGCGCAGCTCCTTGATGGAGATGATGGGCGATATTATGTCCTGGCCAACGCGGTCGTAGATGAGGATCTTCCACACGGGCTCGGCGGCCAAGGCCTTCGGCTGCTGCGAGTTCAAATTAAGCATCTGCTTAATGGCATCTGGAATGATTGCAAGGAAACCCCATTAATTAAGCTTTCCCCCAAAAGGAGCCCGTGTTTTCCGTCGATTCTCACTGATTTGGCGCTCCCGCAGGGTCAGCATCTTGTGGTCTGTGTGGCGGCCGGCGATCTGGGTTGGGTTCAGTGGCTATTCGACAAACTGTGCTTCTTTTAGTGGCCAAAAAACATAGTTTACAAAAAAACAACACGTCACAAGCGACTGCGGAGCAAGGCGTTTTGGCCAAATTTAGTGCATAGTGGGGCCATCAGCTGGGCGTCCAGTGTGGACGCCTGTCGCGGAAATACCAAAAAATTATGATAAATACTTTTATACTTTATGTAATTTAAAACGATTTTATGAAACTTAAGTAATGTATTTCTAGCTATTATTGTTGTTAAGTTTAATAGAGCCCGGATCAAATTTAATTTAAGTGAGTGTCTTACCATCCTCTAATCATTGGACTGCTTGCTATTAACAAGAGAGTCATTGGAAAACAATTTCGAACCGAAAATATACATATCAAATATATGTAAGCCTGTATAGATAAGGGTGGTCCGCACTTGTATGGAAATTTTTCCATATTATTTGAAGTTTGTTGATCTTGTTTTTCATACTAAGCGGTATCAGATGAGAGAGTTCTGGCTTTGAGGAGCTTAGCAAGTTCAAATCTTCCGAATAAAAACTAAAGTGTTCAAATACATTTTTCTTTAAATTCTGTTTTGTAAATTTCTTGTTTTGGACCTCCCTAATATATTTCCGTATTTTTTATTGAGTCATAAAATGGCATTTAAAACAAAAGAAACGCAAACTAAACACAAATTCGAAAATATACTTCAGTTTAAGATTGTGACTCAAACTGACCGGACTGTATGAACAGTAAATTTTATCTTTAGAGCTTTGAAAACTCCAAAGCTAGTTAATTTCGGCTGTATAAACTTATAAAAATTACTAATAAGCAACATTTTCGTAATTTTTTTTTAAAAAGAGGTACTCAGCTCTCATCGTTTGAAAAAAGTAAGAGACTCAAGCATCATAGCTGTTACTATGGCTGTTTTAACAGAGCGTTTCATTGGTCTTGGTGGGCCAATTCCAAATGGTAAATATATAAACGAGTATCAAAAGATCCATACATTACCCGAAAACAATTTTGCAGCAATTTGAATGGCTATTACCACGCGTCGCCCATAAATCTGACAAACGAGATTGGTATTTGGTGGAGTACTTGGAATGAAAGGGGAAGACTCTCTCTCAAGTCGTGCAAAATGCTCATCCGGCCTATTTGACCATTTTAAATTCTTAAAAACAAAATTAAAAATTTGTTTAAACATTTTAAAAATGTTTACATCAAAATAAATCAGGTCGAAGAACAAATATTAATTCTTTTTCTTTGAAAAAGACAGAAAAATTAATGATATTAATGTAAAAAAACTTAATTTTTATATATAGCTCGAGGAAGGAGCAGTGAAATTCAATACCTGATCATTTTTTTTCTGTTGAAGTGGGTTCCTCTCCATTCTTTTATCGGAGCTGACGCGTGATTCATTCCAAAAACTTTAGACCCGGACCAATAAACATATCAATAACATGTCCATATATGTGGATTAGGGTGGGCTACTCTTGTATGGGAAATTTGAGGGTCCTACTTTATATATGAACCGAATTCTTTTTAAAGCTTAAAACTTATACGCTCTATTACCTTTGATCAAAAATATTTTTTCAATATGTGGGGACTCTGACCTGGTTTTTATATCTCAAATTCGTTTAAAACCTTTTCGAACTACTTTACTTTTTCAAACCAAGCATTTGCAATTCTTATATTAAATTAAGTGTTCGAATATATTTATTCACGCTTTTTTGCAGATTTAATTTTATGGACCGCCCTAATAAGCACATGTATACAACTATTTCCGTATTTTTTGTGAGTCATAAAGTAGCATTCAAAACTAAAGAAACTCAAACTCAAAGTCGACAAAAGACTTCATTTTCAAATTGTCCCTTGAACTGACGAGAGCTTTTGGATTGCTCTAATCGCGTTGCCTTTTACTATCACTAATCTATGGAGGTTTGAAAAATTTCCAGCTAGTTGATTTATAAATAGTACCAATAAGGCAACTATTAACCTATATTTTTTAAATAACAGGTACTTCGCTTTGACATTCTGGATCGCATTATTTGATTTCGCAATGAACACCGACAAGCAAGAAAATGGGATTCAAATTGTAAGACATCCTGGGATTAAGGATTTTGAACCAGTTTTTGAGGATATCCCCTCTGCGGGTCCGAATTGGATGGTAATCCAGCGTCGCATCGACGGATGGGACGCCCTAAACACTCTAAACGCTCATTGGTACAAAGAAGGATTTGGAGACCATGAAAGTGAGTTCTGGCTTGGTTGCCAAAAGCTGCACGAGGTGACTACGAGTCGCAGACACGAATTATACGTTCAAATTGTCATTTCCGATGGTGGTACTGCGTATGCAAGATATGACGACTTTGTGGTTGGCAGCGAAGACGAAGGATACGCCTTGAGGTCCCTCGGGGCGTACTCCGGAGATGCTGGAGACGCCTTGTCTGCATCTGTGAATAGGAGATTCGAGCACATAGGCAGTCACTATGCTGGCGTTTTTTACAGAACGTTTTATTGGTCTTGGTGGGCCACTTTCGAATTTTTATTACATTTCCCCCACGAGAGCGGCGGTATTTGGTGGCGTATATGGAATGGAATGGCAAGGCGCAGTCTCAAGTCGTGTAAAGTGCTGATCCGGCCATTCCAAAATTAATGAAGCTATTCGGCCATCTGGGATTCTTTTTTATAAAAAATAATTTTATGTTGTTTTTAACATTTTGAAAGTGTTTACCATGTCTCATATGTGAAAATAAATTAGGATGCATTTCAAAAAACAAATGCTTATTCTTTTTCTGAAAAAGTTTAGTATTCAGCTATATTGAAACGAAAATTACTCAGTTTATGCAACGCAGACAAATTCATAAAATGATTGTGTGACAGTTTACTTGAATTTTATATAGAGCTATAAAAAGGGAGGCTATTTTTAATTCATTACCTAGAATATTATATTATTTCACAAAAAATCGTTTTATTTCGTTTTCGGCAACGCATATATGCTGGTAAACTTAAATGTATATTATCTCGATATTTTTGTGATTATTTTTAAAATTTTCTAAGAATCGAAGTGATTTGCTCTTTTTTGATGCAATTTTTCCCATAACGCCTTTTATGTGTATTGCGGAATACGTTATAACTTTATTTTCTTTAAAATTCTCTATTTTATTTTTAAAAAATAAAAAGAAAGAATGCCCTAAGTAAAACAAAACCCATTATTCAAAATCACCGCCAAGTTGGAAACGAGCTATTAGACCATTTAATTTAGTATTTTTATAAATTAGACACGGTCACACGAGTCAGCTGAGTTCCAAAAGTCTGTAAACGGCTAACAGACAGTGCTGTCATATTCTCTTTTTTCCCGCCAAATGTAGCGTATTTTAGTTGACACCACTGGCTGGTGGGTATCGTAACATTCCTGTTAAACGGAGGAAAAATTCGAAATCAGCTAGGTGAGAACTAAAGAACGAAAAAATACTAAAAACACGCTTTTTGCTTACGTTGAAACAGAAAAAGCCGATAGGCTGAGCGATGTTTCAATCGATATTTCATGTTTCCACCTCACTTACGTTTGGTGACGTTCTCTTACGTTTGCTTACGTTCGGTCACGTCCGAGCACGAAAAACACGAAAGTCCGATAAAAATCTCGTGCCTTTCTCCGCAGTCGTTCGCAGCAGCGGCCGAAAATCGGTCGGAAAATTCTGAAGGTGAAGGAAACAGTGTCGAAGCAACGAAATAACAAACGTCGCGCGAACGGATTTATTTACAATTCGCCGAGAGTGTCGTGGTCGTGGTCGTGGTCGTGGTCGTGGCAATGATCCTGGAAGCGGAGCACCCGCAGCAGCGCGTCGCGAACGCCTGCCAGTCGGTGCGCCAGTCGCAGCTCCGCTGGCGGATCTCGCACCTGTCCGCGGTGGCCGGGAGGAGGTTCTCGCGGGCCTCTTGCTGCGGGCGCCCCGTCAGCCGCAACCACTTCTTCAAGCACAGCCGCGCCTTCCTCTGGTTCCTGCTCTGCAACCTGCTGGTGGGCGCGGACCCCGCCCACTCGCAGCTGCTCATCAACGTCCAGAACCAGGTGGGAATCCCCAAGAAGCGCTGCTCTAAAGCAAATTAAATGAGTCGCACTAGGCAAAAGCAGCAACAAAGAAAAACAATGACGCTGGCAGCGCTGCCCATCTGCTCGTTTTCGGAATGAGCGCGTCAAAACAAAAAGGTTTAAGAAGGGCGGAAGGAGAGGGAGAGGGAGAGTGCGGTTGGCCAGGGAAATTTAAGGGATTTTAAAGGGTTAATCAGGGCCTTGAAAACCAACCCATGAAAACCATCAGAGTCAGAGCATCTTGTACATTTTGTCCGATTTGGGAACCTTTCTGTCAAGGCCTGCTATTTGGTTGGTTATCATTTACCTATTTTTGAGCCGGTTTATTAGACACCAATATTCGCTTTTCTGGGAATATTTGGTTGGATGAAACCCATGTGATCCCCTGAACACAATAAAAAATATTAATAATTTAAAAAATAATAGGAGAGTAGTTTTTAGGACTCTACATTTTTGTTCAGGAAGATTACAAACCAAGCAATGCCACTTTAAAATTTAAATAAATAATTTTTTTTTAGATTCTGAAATATTTTAAAATAAAAAAATGCAATATATTTATAATATATTTTAACTATTTTAAAATGGTGAAATGAATAGTAAAAACTGAGGGGAAGAAATAAATTATGTCAATAAATAAATTATGCCAATAAATAAATAGGATAAAATCTTAACTAATTAGTAAAACTAGAGATACAAGAACAAGTTTCTTTATTATTATTCCAAGACGAACTTGGGTTTAGAGCATGTATGCATGTTGCTCTATTGGTTAATGCCAACTACTGAGTTGTTCGAATTTATAATCAAAGGTTAATCTCTGGTTCATAATCTGGTCGCAACCAAACTTAATTATCTACCTTGCAGTGTCCTCCAATAAAACATCAAAGAAAGTGCACACTTGCCGGCCAACAAAACAAATGCAGTTCAATGTCACAGCGAGGCTTTCACTTTCTGACGTTTTATTTTTCCACTTCAGTATTAGTTGGCTTTGTTTGACTGGCTCAATATTGACACTTCGCTCTAGGCCTTTCCATAAATTTTAGATTAGTTGGCCAAAAAAGCACGGCTTGTAATGAAAGCTGGCAGCAGCCGAGCTCGCTGTCCCCCTCGTGCGCCCCTGCTGTCTCGCTTGCGCACACGGGACATATTTGTTTACATGTGACATCCTTTATTGTTCCGCCCCCCTGTCCCTGGCCCCAAATGTCCTTTCCCTCTCTCTTACCACGCTCCACTTCGCCTGCATCCTCCTGCCCTCTCTCCTTCCTCGGCTATTCTTTGTTTACATGCGCCTTTGTGCAAACACACGGAAAACCCAGCAGAAGGAAGAGCAAAAACAACGGGCAACAGGGGTGTTTCAAGGACCGAAGTTCCAAATACCCTGGGAAATCCAGCACTTATTTGGTTTCTATTGGAACTCTTAAATGCTATCTCAAAAAACTGGAAGTTCTATGTGTCACGCTCTAAAACACCAACAATTTTAGGTTTTAAAATTACAACCTCAGCATTCTTAATGAAACTATATCACACTATAACTAACTAACTATTTATTCCATAGTTAAGGGTTAGCAAAACATATTTATTTGTATCGTATGTTTTTCAGGTTTAGTAGTTATGATATTCGTATCACTTCTTACTTTTAATACGATATTCATATCATATCTTAGTTTTAATATGGTATATCATATCATGTATATCATATCATACTTTTAATATCATGTATATCATATCATACTTTTAATATCATGTATATCATATCATACTCTTAATATTAAATTACCATTTGGATATTTTTCATTTTAAAATGATAAAGTTTAAATAAGAATTTACTTTTTATTAGCTAAAACCAAAGTTTTATATAAGAGACGAAGGGTTATTTCTTTTAAGAAACTATTGATGATGATCCTGACAAAATCCTACCTAAAATGGAATACCCAAACCAGAGTATACAACAATAACAACACCCACAGTCAACATATTTGTTCGTGTACACGTGTAAAGGGCAAATGCTCTTGTTGTTGAACTACATTTCGAGATGTTGTTGTGGGTGCCGAGTCGACTCCCCCGTCCTTATCCACATCCCCAAGCCCCAGACCATCCTGCCCCTTTGCCAAAGACCATCGCATCTCCGTTTCGTTTTCGTTGGCCCCCTATGCCTTCGTTTTTTCTATTTTTCAACTCTCTTGACTCTAATTTGGTTCATGGCCGCCCAGCTTCAGGACCTGTCATAGTTAATTTAAGTCCTGACAACACAGGGAACCCCTCGGCATCATCATCTCCTGGCTGCCTTTGTGCCGTATTAATATTTTAGCTGGGTTGGGGAGGAATGCCGAGAAAGTAATTTAACACTTGTTGCTATATAATCCGTTTCTCTTCTTCACTTTTTCTTTGCAGGGCGGCGAGGTGATCCAGGAGAGCATTACCTCCAACATTGGCGAGGACCTGATAACGCTGGAGTTCCAGAAGACGGACGGCACGCTCATCACCCAGGTCATCGACTTTCGCAATGTAAGTACAGGACTTCGCATGGAACATGAGAACCCGAATTAAGCTTTAAATGCCTCTCTCCTTCGCCCGCAGGAGGTTCAAATCCTCAAGGCCCTGGTCCTGGGCGAGGAGGAGCGTGGCCAGAGCCAGTACCAGGTCATGTGCTTCGCCACAAAGTTCAACAAGGGCGACTTCATCTCCTCGGCTGCGATGGCCAAGCTGCGCCAGAAGAATCCGCACACCATTCGCACCCCCGAGGAGGACAAGGGCCGGGAGACCTTCACCATGAGCAGCTGGGTGCAGCTGAACCGCTCCCTGCCCATCACACGGCACCTGCAGGGCCTCTGCGCCGAGGCCATGGACGCCACCTACGTCCGGGATGTGGACCTCAAGGCCTGGGCGGAGCTGCCAGGTGAGTTTTCCGCTCCTAGTTGGAGATTTTCAGGGTTAGGGTCTGAATATGAAGCAAGTAGGTGTACCTAAGAAAGATATTATAGATTCTTAAATGCATTTTACTAAGAAAATGCATAGTATAACTACCAAATTTATTAAAAATAGCCTAATAAATATATATATTCGTTGAGTTACATATTCGGTACTTTTAAAATGTAATTTTTATCGATTTTAAAACCCCCCTTGTGCTTCTGATTATTTAAAGTTCAAGCTATGTATATAAATGGTTATTTCGCGTGCGCTGCGCAACATGGTCAAAGTTGTGCACAAACAACATTTATAAAACGAATTTATAATAAGTATTGTAGTCCTACATATACGCATTGTTCAACAAGCAACATTATTTATAGTGTAACATACTGAAAAACAATTAAGGTAATGAAACTAATTGCTTTACCCAATAGAAGGCTAGTTAATTAATATATCCAAGAAAATGGCAAAAGCAAATTATTTTCGATAAAAATTCAACAATTAAACATTAGGTTTACTATGTTTTTGAAAGAAATCCTTGCAAAAACAATAATATAGACCGAAACTTAGTCGTGCATATCGTTTAGTTCTGGGTGAATTTTCCACTTTTAAACTTTTTGTTTACGTTTTTGTTGTGCTTTTCGTTTGTTGCTCCCCGACTCCGGCAGGCTCCTCTATCTCCAGCCTGGAGGCGGCCACCGAGAAGTTCCCGGACACGCTCTCGACGCGCTGCAACGAGGTGAGCAGCCTGTGGGCGCCCTGCCTGTGCAACCTGGAGACCTGCATCGGCTGGTATCCCTGCGGACTCAAGTACTGCAAGGGCAAGGGAGTGGCCGGAGGAGCGGACTCCTCGGGCGCCCAGCAGCCGGCACAGCCGACGAATTATCGCTGCGGCATCAAGACCTGCCGCAAGTGCACACAGTTCACCTATTATGTGCGGCAGAAACAACAGTGCCTCTGGGATGAATGACGACGCGGCGAGCTGCAGCTGATGCAGATGCAGATGCGCTGCGCCAGGCGGCGGAATGGGAGCGAGGATGAGGCCAGTGCCACCTGCCCGGGTGGTGAAACCAGAGGAGGAGCAGTAGCAGCAGCAACGACAGCGACAATAACTGGGAGGAGGGATGGCAAGGATACGACGGCAACAACGACGACCAACAAATTACGCCAACTGCTTTTGTTGGTCCAGCAGCAGATGCCTTTTGCTCTGTGGAGTTTTCCGGTCCATCACATTTCCCAGTCCCACAGCCACTCGTCCTCCCAATCCCAGCATAAGCCCAGCCAGCAGCAGCAGCGGCATCAGCATCATTCTCAGGTTGCCCCCACCTCGCACCACCCGTCATCATCGCCAGCTTCGCCATCATCATCATCCGCAATGGCCGCCATCGTTGCGTGATAATGAACACTCGAAATACCCAACCTCCCCAAGCCCCAACTACACGTCCAGGAAAAAACAGAGTGTTGACACTTTTTCCGCTCACGATTCAAGATTCTGGACGCCGTCATTTGACTGTAAGCCACTGAGGTGGAGGGTGCACCATCATCACATCAGAAAAAAAGGAGTAAAGCGAAATAAATGTAAAAATGTGCTTCTGTATACTATGTATATAATATGTATATTTAACGATGATTAGCTTTTAGCCAGCTTACGTTTTACGCTTATGCCGGACTACGTTTTGGACCTAGATAAGGTGTCCCTATTCAATTTACCGCGAGGTTAGGCACTTTAAACTGTCCCTTTACCATTCTCTCTTTTTTCTTTCCCTTAACGTATATTTTACATTTTTTATCCAAAGAATAACCATAAAACTTGACATTTTATTGATTCCACTCCATTTATCTAATACTCTTCGTGTCCCTCTAAGGTATTTAGGAGCTGCTAACAATTTTTCCTGTAGCTTCCTTCGCTTTTCTACCTCCTACCTTTTCTAGTCTGATTCCAATTTGTTTACTTTGCCCGTGCGCTTCACACTTTCTCCATCCACATTGTGTGCAGCAATTTCGTTTCAACTACCCCTTTAGAGCGCTTTATATTTCCTTTGTTTGCCTGTATCTGCACTTCACTTACCTTAACTGAAGCCTGATTAGATGTATTAGGAATGTTGGACACAATATCACGTTCCACGCTCCTTCCACTCGTGTTGCGTTGAGCTCAAGAATATTGAATAGGTATAGGAATATAAATAAATTAAATGTGGCCTTAGCGTATTTTATGAGCGGTAGCGAAAAAAGGGAAATTAATTGAACTAATGAATTTGTCAGAACGCGTAATTAATTGTGCTCATAATAGTTGTAACAGAAGAACCACAAGCAAGTGGTATTTGGGGAATTCTACTAGCCGAAACGACTGCCGCAATAAAGCTTTTCTATCTTTTTTCACTCGAAAATGGCTGTTTGAAATCCCCTTCCCGTTTCTCTTTTTTTCCAATCTTTCTCCCACTAGATCTACACTTTATAAACTAGACCATAAACACGCCTGCCTTTTTGCCTTTGACTTGTAACCTTTTCCACTTTATATTCGAAACCAATGGAATACCTTACGATGAGAAAACCTTAAGCAAATTAAATTGATACCAATAACACACAATACCAAGAACAATAATCTATTGTATAAACTTCAAGAACCTAGTCTACTTAGAGTGTTAGAATGGCATATTTTCCTAAGAGCGTACTACAAGAGAAATCAAACAAAAGCAAAAGGTCTTAAACCACTTTCGACGACAAGAAAACCAACGGTGATAATAATTTTTTCTACGATGCAGAGGGGCAGCTCCTTTGACTCACTGTACGAAAATGTAATGGAAACGAAATTGATAGTTGA
This sequence comes from Drosophila biarmipes, assembly GCF_025231255.1. Lineage (NCBI taxonomy): Eukaryota > Metazoa > Arthropoda > Insecta > Diptera > Drosophilidae > Drosophila > Drosophila biarmipes. The sequence goes on along the minus strand of NC_066612.1, from coordinate 3,647,198 downwards.
TCAAGTGTAAAAATTGATTAGTATTACTAAGCATTTAAATACGATACAACTCGAGGATCCGAATTGTGTAAAGAGCATTTGCCAATAGTAAGCGATTAATCGACTAGTCCTAACAAAGTAATTGAAATTAATAATTAGTCTTAAAACAAATGCTGACAAATTCTACGTTTTATATAAAAAATATAAAAAAGTAATAACGAAAACATTAAATGTGGGTTTTATTGTGAATGGAACTCGTATTTCAGATAACTTGCATAGATTTCGGTTATTTGCGATGGGGAAAGCCAGTTTATTAATGCATTATTCCCCATCATTGAAGAGCCCCCGGAATAGCCAAGCTCTCAATGCCCTAAAATGCCCGACATGCTGTGCGTTGTTTGGCCAGCCCTTCAGTGCTCCGCCAGGACCTGATCCTTCCGCATCCGCACTCGCATCCGCATCCTGTCTGCAGTGCAGGCTGCACGGAAGGAGCAGGAGGAGCAGTCCTGAGCCAGTGGCAAATCCTTTATGCGATTTGTAATTCATGAGCAGAGCGCACAGATTCTTATCATTTATTTTACTGCGCAATCGGTATCGACGCGGGACGCCATGGAGCGGCAGGCGGGGGAAACAAGCAGCCAACAGACATCTAGACAAACACTTCCAGCCAATAACTATATTCATGGCGTCGACTGTAGCCGACGATAGCTTAAGACGTGCGGAAACCAAATCGGCGTCGTAGAAAATTGAATTTGTTACGATTTCGCAGGAGGAGCAGGAGGAGGAGTCCTGCTCCAGGACCTCCTGATACCCGACTCCCAGTGCCAATACCCATCTGAAGGGGAGCGAGCGTATGTGCATGCCTAATGAGCCATGAAATGCCAAAGCCTGCTTCTGGATCCCTTTTGCCCTGGCTTTTTTCGGTGGGTCATTTCCTGGTGGGCAATCAGCGACAGCTGGCTGCCCGAAAAGCCCCCTGCTGGGTGGGTGGTGGCGGGCTTGTCCGTGGTCAGGGCCACCCGGTGACCTCGCCCCGACCCCACGTCTACGTAATTAAAGCATGCAGCTGCTGGCGTGTAAATCAAACAAAATCAACTCTCTTCGCAGGCTCTTAATTAAGTTTACACTCTCGGAATTCCATTTCTCCATCCATATTTCTCGTTTTTTTCAATGGTCAGTGGTGCACCCAGCAAATGTGGCGAAGCCAATGAGGTGAGTGCGTTTTAAATATTATTTAATAAAGTAGATTTTGAGATATATTGTAATCTATATTCTTTGGTTTTATTTTCTAATAATGATACAATTATAAATCACAATTAAATGTATCTGAAAGTATGCTACAGTAAAATGTATAATCGAATACGATGTTGTTTTTCGCTGCATACTTTTAGACACCTTTACAGAAACTAAAATGAAAATTGTTTGGAATAATGTGTTTTATTTAAATTATAATATTTAATGCTATAAAAAGTATGCTGCGATATAATGTATTATCAAAAAGCCCCCAAAAATAACTGTGTTCTCCTTTTGAAAGCATGCTTTTGGAAACCTTCACAGAATTAAACAATAAACATTGCCCTGATTAATATTATTTTATAATTTTATTATATTTAAGTAGACACTGCAGTAATAAAAATACTTTAAATATATGTACTTATCTCTTCTGTAACAAAATAATTTAATTTATTCAATTTAACCTCAAGTACATTGGTTGCATACCTCCCAACTTTTACATGGAAATCCTTCGAAATCACCGCTCTTGACATTTGCCATCGACGGTGGTAGGCGGTTCGTCAGTGTCGGTTATCAGGCCAGCGAAAGCAGCTCTCTCCCCGACTTTCCCCGAGAAAAGTTCTCGAGTGAGGGCGCACTATGAGCACATATGCCTCCAATGTTCGTGTGTGAGTGGCCGTGCTCATTGCTGTGGCCATGTGAGTTTTTCCTATTGACTTTTCAGGTCAAAAGGCGGCTGTGCGCTTAATATTTGCATAACTACTTAAAGCAACCGGCACGAACACGGAATGTTGGGGTACTTATCGCACGGCAGAAGGGCTCGAATCGGGGACTCGGTCGCCAGGCATTCGTGTGTTTATCTCTGCGTTAAATTAAAATCACTCATACGCCGTGTAATCATCCCAAATAGGCCCTCCAGAGGTCGCGTCTGCAGCAAAGTTCAAGGCGCACTTAAATCCGTGGGGGGGGGGGGGGGGCTTACGTCCCCCAAGAACCTCCCAAAAATCCCCCAGAAACCCCCCTGCAGAAACCCCACTAATTTGGGCGAGTCACGTAGGACGGTGAAACAAAAGCAGCTGCAAAGCCGACGACTTGCCAACTACTTTTGAAATGTAATTTTCACTTTTGCCAACTTGACAAACTGACGCACCGCCTGACGTTTCCCCTCGCCATGGGTGTGGGCCTGGGGTCAAGGGGGATGGCGTTTCGGTTCACCCCCTGTCCCCGGGTAATTGAAAGTTTTAACAATTAGCAGGGATCGGCGGGAGTACAAAGTTTATGGCCCAATGACTGCGCCTAATGGCGGGCCGTAATTATTGTTTGTGTGACCCTTGAATTGAACTCGATTTTAATGAAAATGGCTACATTGCGTATGGGTCTGCGGGCTGGGAATCATAAAAGTTTTGTGTGTCTTTCTGAAGAGCATTCCGCAAAAAGGCTCTCTTTAAATCAATACGAATTTTAGACGCATTTGTTTGCGTTGCAAAGGGAAATATAAATGTTTTCCCTTATACTTCACAAATTTTATTATTTTATTTTTTGTTTGTTTTTATAACGCATTTACAGATGGAAAAATCTTAAGACCCATTGGTTTTTATTATATTTATGATATACTACTTTTTCGTGACAAGTCAGGTTGTCCACTTCTGAAGAATTCGCGACTTGTGTATTCCTACAGTGGCACCGTTAATTCTTCAGTGGAAGATAGCCAACAATTTCGGAGTATATATTAAGATAAGTTTACTAAACTTATTTTATAATTTTCAATATTTATTTATTTATTTTATTTTAGCTATCAAATACCTAGAATAATAATATTTGTATTACAAATGCAACTAAAACTCCAGTTAATACATTAAAATTTCTTTTTATTTTTGATTTTATTTATAATATAAAATTTTCAAAATGTATTTATGCATTCACCTATTCATTCATTCATCTACTGATTTATCTGAGAATTTATATTTCCATTAAAAGAACATGTTTCCCTTCTTGGCAGGGCAAATTTCATTCAAATCAAATCAAATCGATTCCATCTTCCGGAACACCTGCCGTCTTCATTTGTAATTGTCATTTGATGGCAGTTAATTGAATTGCCCCAATTGGATGGCCCCGAGGCGGTGGCCAAACTTTTTAGGACCTTTCCTTCGTCTTCCTGCTGTCATCATTATCGCCGCCATTATGCGTGTGGATGCTCGGATGGTCAGCCCTCGTCCTCGCCTGTGACCCCAACTGCACTGCACATACATAAATCAATGACAATCAAAATTCATTTCGTTTGCCTTGATTTATTGCTTTTGTTTGATTATGTGGGTGGCCAAAAGGGGGAGGGCATTCCAGAACTGCGATGTTCTGCCTTATCAGCAATGCATATTAATGTGAGTTGTGTGTGTTTGCCGGAAAAGAAACAAAACCAAACTAAGTTCAGCCCGGAGCTCGGGTTTTCCTCTTTTTTCGCCATACAAACACTGAAGATACACAGGGAGCAACGGCATGTGCACGCCCTCTTCAGCTGAGTAGCAACCTTTTCTGCGTTTTTATTCCGGGTTTTTATATTTTTTGTTTCTTCTTCGGGTTGGTTGGAGGGCTTATGCCCAAATCCACGCCCCGCACTGCTGCCAAATCATCAATCAAACGCGTGTGATTTGCTACAGTTCAAATTTCGCTCTCAGTTCAATCGTTCAGCCATTCAAGCAGAAATACAAATATTTGCTTTTTTCCAAAGTACAAAAGCAGCCCGAAGGAATGGGAGTTGGGGGACACTTGAAGAAAAGCGTGCATCCCGGGAGTTGAATGTGTTAGAAATAATATATAAATACTAGCTCAAGATAGCTCAACTCCAAAATGTATCAATACGAATTTGTTAGATTTTTAAATGAAAATTGAAATATTATCACCCATACAAAGGATACTTAGTTGTATAGAACCTCCTGATACAGATGATCAAAGTCCTCACTGTTTCCGAAAGTTATTACATTATAATTTTCTTATTAAAAGATATATAGATACATGATCCTCTTCTGAAGAATTCGCGTTTTGTTAGATCATTCTTTTTTTTTTTAAATTCGCGGTATTATTCTATTCGTATTGTATTTAACATTTAATTATTTTATTGATTACAGTAGTAACAATTTATAATCTAAATAACATAAACCAAACATATTAATAAAATATTAATTATATGTCACCTCAATTTTTCCGAGTGTAGGGGGTGGGCGATGCCCGTTGGCCCTCCCTGCCAAGGGCTTAGTTCTGTCCTTCCTGCCTGACTGACATGGCTTAAAAATCGAGGCCTCTTCTCCAGCTTTTCCCGTCAAGAGCCGGCAAAAAAGGGTAAGCCACTCTTCGCTCACAGGTAGCAGCTGTTACTCCGCCTCGCTTTTCCCAGTCCATCTGCCCAGCTTTTCCATTTTCCGACTGCCTAATCTCCTGTGTGATGGGCTGGCAACCTGTTACATGATTCGCCGCCCACCCCAGGCCCCCAAAGGAGCCGAGGCCAGCAAATGGCCTCTGTAATAAGGCGCTGTGAAATTATTTAGAAAATTTAGCTAGCCAGGGGCAGGACCTTTTGGGGGCTTTGCAGCGGATTGGCCGGGCTGGGGGCATAAAGTAAAATGGAATTTGTTTTCATCTCGTAGAAAAAGTTTTGTGGCTGCCAAGTGGAGAGACCAAGAAAGCTTAAAAGGTTTAGATGCTTATTATAATCTCCCAAATCATTTTCGGTTTACCCTAGGAGCTTTTATTCACTGGTTATGGAAGGTCGAAAAAAAATATGGAGTGTAAGAAAAATGTTGGGGCGAACTTTTAAAGGGTTTTTAATTCTACTTTAAAATAAATTTCCTTGGCTTTATAGAAAAAAATATTAAGTCCTGACTTAAAAAAGTTGTTTAACCTATTTTAGGGCAATCGGAAAACCAGGTAAGTAAAATAGGTTTACCTTGGCGTAGGCCCACCCACAATTGGCTTTGGTTCCACTCCAAGGCGGACCAGAGCTCCCAGGCACTTGAGCCGTTTCCGGCAGATGCTCTAAGAAGCCGTCCGGAATGGCTGGGCTTTTTGAATTGTTGCCAAAAACAATTTATGGCAGCACACTCTGTCGCTCCAAATTTTGGGCACAATTGAGAATTGTGCAATTGCATTTCGGCCGCAGGAGGGGAAATGGCTGTCCCAGCTGCCGCTTAAGTTTTGCATATTTATTCGATAACGAAATAAGCGGCAGTTAAATTGTAAATAAGGCCTGCAGCAGCTGGCACTGCCACAATAATTAAAAACAATGCGCTAGGAAATTATGCTTAAAAGTTTAATGTGCGCCCGGCTGGCAGAGGAAGAAGTCCTGCCAAGGGGAAGGGAAGCGGAAGGAAGCGGCCAAGTCGAGACATCCAGACGCATAAATCTTCCAAGTGTTCACTTGGCTTCATTGCAACTGCTTGGCTATGGTTTGCACTGGGAAAAATACAAAAATTCTTTTTAGTTTCTAAGAAATTAAGATTTTACTAGCACATAGGGATCTAAGGATCTAATAGTAAGCTTGAATATCCTCTACTGTTGTTCATAACAGCTTAAATTTTTACCAATAAAGCCATCATATTTAGTAAATTTGTCGATTTTTCGAAGCTCATTTTTATTAATATTAAATATGTAAATACAAAAGAAAAGCTATTCTAGTGCATTTAAGGATTTTAAACTTAGGTTGATAGATAAATGTTTGTTTTAAACAAGAAAATTATTGAAATATTTAAAGTTTTTATAGTTTGTGGTTTTCTTGCAGCTTGGAGTCGTAAATGCATTGTTGCACATTTAAAGTTGAGTTTTTTTATATTTCTAATTTATTTTAAATATTTCTTTTGAATAGGGAATCTTTTACAAAGATTTCCTTTGGTGTATCTTCCTTCTCTGGCGCAGTCTCGAGTGCATTTGCTAATGACAAAGTCAAACAGGCGACAATGGTGAGCGGAATGCCAGTGCCTCGTTTATTGTCCCGCATCCTGAGACTTGAGTCCTGCGTCCTGAGTCCCGTGTCCCGTGTCCTGCGTCCTTGAGTGGCCACAAGCTGCCGCCGGCGATTGTCGTGCAATGCGGCGGCAAGTGTTGAAGGCATGTTAATTGCTGGCCATAACACCAGCAACAACAATTACTGAGCTACAGCACAACTACAAGTACAACTCCGGCGCCAGCTTGACAAACAAAATCGGGGGTAGAAATGAGGTAAGGAGGGGGCTACACCTTGTAGGCCTTTTGCTCCACTTTTGCGCCAAACATAAAAGCCAAAGCAGCCACATTTACATGTGCCCAGCGGAAGTTGGCCCACCCCTCCATAATTTCCCCCAGTCTATTTTCCGCACTCCCACGCCCCATTTCCCCGCCCATTTTCCATTTTCCCCCCGCGTAACTAGGCCTGCCATCAAAGCTCTCGGAAGTATTTGTCGTGATATTTATCGCATAGGCCATTTCTCTTCGGGCCCTCAGCGGAAAATTGTGAAAATTTAATTGAAAATACAGGCGGGCCATGCAAGTGGCCTCCTTTGTTGTTAAAAACAGCGGACCAGGCAAATCATCATCGGGCCAAAGTCTGTATCTCATCAAATTTTAAATTCTATTTTTTGCATAACATTATTGATTTCGCTTTTTTGGCAACAGCTGGCACAAAGCGTCGACAATAAGAAAACTGGAAAACGTATTAAATAACAATACAAATAAGAATGGGTCAGGCCGGGCTTATGTGAATATTGTTTTATTAATAAGCTTGTTATGGCACAGTTGGAATACAGAAACACAAAGGAAAAATGTTCTTTGACTATAATTCGATTTGTTTGAATTATTTACCAAACGCTAATCAAGCGATTCGATAGGTTTTTTAATGTAATTTGAACTTTTAGCAAATAGTAAAGCAACATATTGGTAATCCGAGTATTTTTTATAGCCAATATTTTATTGCCTCCTGTTTGGGACTCCAACTGAAATTTAATTTGTAGTAAAAATTGAATTTTTGGTTTTTTCTAAAAGGCTTGTGGCTCTGCTTTTTTGTGGCCTCCCTTGTTTATGGACTCCAGCCGTGTTTATTTCATTTTCACCTTTTATTTTATACTTTCACGCCGCATCGCCACTCTCTTCGGTGTAAATTTTTTATAGCCCAACAGGAGTTTCATTTGAAAATCACAGATGAAATGATGAATTCCCCGGTTGAAATGAAATCGAGCGGCGAGAGAGTCCATGAAAAAATCTATTAAAACCCCCGGGGCGGACTCGTCAAAAACATTTAATATCAGCTTTAATGCATATAACTTTTTAATTAAAAAAGAGAAGTGAGCGAAAAACGAGCATCGTAAAAATCTCAAGCCCATAATCCTTTTTAAGCGGCAGCAGAAGGACAAATAAGAAAAAATCACGGACATTTCTGCATCCGCAAATTAATTTGTTTACTTAGGCTGCTGCTTTTGGGGCTGAACAAATTCGCTGACTGTTTCGGAAAAATACGGTTAAACCCTATTTATATAGAGTATTTTGCAGGGTGTAAAGCTTATAAAAACAAGATTAAAAATAAAGATACTTTAAAATAACTTATCTTGGCTTCTTCTACAGGATGTTAAAATAAAAAAATGTATAAAAATAGAAATAGCTAATTTAATTTGTATTTGTTTAAATTTTCTAGTTTTTTAACTTGTTTATAGTAAATGAAATTACAAATTCATGTACTATATTATAACTCTTTTTACAGCTCCTCTCTTTTTAAGAATATTAATTTTAGTTTTTTATAAGCATATAATTTTTAATAATTATATATAATTTAATTGTTAAATAAATTGATAATTGTATTAATATTTAAAATATTAACACTTATAAAGCTATCAGTTTCCTTTCTTTATAACATGTTGCTTTAAGGATTATGATTAAAATTCGTAACACTTTTTGTAGCATTCTTTTTGGGGAGCTGCTTTCGCCCTTAATGCTGGGGCTAAGCATAAAACCATTTACAAGCACTTTGTTAGCATATAACCTCAACACAAATAGACAGGGGGAGGGCAGGGGCTGGTGGGTGGTGGGGCAGGCGCATTTGCATGTGAAATATGCATGAGTCGCCATCTCGCGTCCGTCTGTCTGTGTGTGCAAATAAACATAAATGTAGGGAAAAAACGCTGAAATTGCAAATGACAAGTTTTGCACTAAGCAGCAGCGCAAATACTCAGCGGACACAGTGGGGTGAAAATGGTGGAAATGGGGAAAAGTGGAAGGGCGGGGCAGTGCAGGGGCTTGCTACATTGACACACTTACTGCATGATGAAGCAAAATGAGTGACAAACTGACTGCGCGATGTTGTAAGCTGCTTATTAAGCAAAGCCAAGAGGAGGATGGCACCGCACGGCGACCCAAAAAAAGAAAACAGCGGTCTTAAAAAATATATCTAGGTTTATATGTTTAAGTGAGCCCTGCAAAGCGGCCATCTTGAAGTAAATAAGTGGGTTACTTTCACTGGGGCCGCTCGCCCGAGACCCAAATCAATGTCAACGAGTGCGTCCCTCTGGGTTCCAACTTTTTACCAGCGAAAAAGGGTTGACAATGGGACATTTTCTTGTTGTAACTGAGGAACATTAAAATATTTTCAACTCCAATTTAAAAAAAATCTTAATTTGGTATAAGTCTTAGCAAACCTAAAAGATATTTTCCAGGACTTCAAACTATATCATACCGCTTACAAAATATTGTAAGGTATCCTTGTATTATATAAGGCATCTTGCTCTTTAAATATGACAACCTCTTAAATTTTCTTCCTGTGTATTTCTTACTATCACGTGCCTTTTCGTGATGAAGTTGCTTGAGTTGTGAGCTGAAAAAACAGGAGATGGAGTGAGGGCCTTTGGGACTGAGTTAAAAGCCGAAAAACTTGGCACACGCAAAAAGGTTTAGACGCACCGCCGAGATTTCTTTTGGCCAGGGAATACAAAACTTTGTACATTGCTTCAATAAATAACAAAATGGCACGCGAAACAAACCATTAAGAAACCAAACTAAGCGATAGCTAAGGATACTCTTTTAAATTGAAGTCTTTACCGAAAGAAAATAGGAAAGTTAGTTTAACAAATATACTATTATGGTTTACTTAATTCCTATTTCGATCTAACAATGTCAGTTTTTTTTGAAACTACATTCTAACGCATACAAGCCGCCAAATAGCTACCTACTTATAAAGGGTATGTGGTACTGGTTTTTAAGTACCAATTTTACATAGTTGGCTAAATCGAATGTTTTAAGATTGTAAACAAGTAGGCAAACTAGGAAACTTCAAGGCCTTGTTCATCAAGCCAAAAGGTTTAACATTCAGTACAGCTTTATACCTCATACAGTACACAACTTCCTATTTTTTTAAAAAAAATTTTTGTAAAAGATGTTCTTGCAACTACTTTTGAACGGTGCTAATAAGTCTAGGGAAACAAATTTTATTCATATAACAGAAAATTATAATGTATTTCATCTTAAACTAGCTTTGGAGAAAGAAGTCCAAATTCCAGTAGAAAGACAAGAAATAATGTTCCTCGGTTCGATCCTTGCAGACGAATTTCCTGTGGCCAAAGCCTACAATAGGGGTAAAGCGGATTTGCTAGTGTACGACGGCAAAGTTCTGTTTTGCCAGCTCAAATTTCGGGAAAAAAATGAGCTTATAGAGACGCCTTCGATCGGGATGTCTCGCAATTACGAACAGCTTCAGGACGCTCCACCCCAGTTCGTGGGTTTGGACGACGGCTGCTCCTCGGCCTCAAGTTCTATTCAAAGTGCCAGTATCAGCAGCACCTCAATGTCAAGCCCGACGCAGAGTTCGGCCTGTGCTGCTTCCTCTGAGAATCCAATCTGCGAGGATCCATGCCAGATCAACTGCTGCGACGAGGGCGGAGAGGGTCGTCCTCCCTACGCCAGGGTCATGCCCGAGGACAGACGCTACGGAGTGGTGATCAGCAACGAGTGCGACCCCTGCGACTGCGACTTTGCCCGCGTCCTGCAGCATCTGGTGGAATCCTTCCACACGGCGGTGGACGTGGCCACCCTGGCCTTCAGCGAATGCACCCCGGCAGTGGCCTTCGAATGCATCCTGCTGATGGTGTGCCGGGACAGCGACACCAGTGACTGGATCCAGCGTGCCATGCGACCCATGGACCCGCCGTACCTCTGCACCACGTTCATTAAACATTTCGAGCTGGTGAGGTGCTCCTTCGTCATCCCCATGATCGTCGAGCGGGAGCTGTGCCGCATCTTCCACATCATGGAGAAGCAGAACTGCGGTCTGGATCTGGGCAAGTGGTGCGTGGTTCGCAAGACTGCTCTAGACCCCTGCTCCCCGGACTACGCAGCGAAGGTGATCTTCGATGGAGCCACTAACTACGAGTTGGTAGTCTACATGGACGAATGCTCGAAGAGTTACATTGAGAACCACTGCGGGAAGATTGTGTACCTGATGTGGCACCTACCCGTCGACTTTTCCGCCGACCTGCCATGCCAATGAAGTCGATTCGATTCCGAGGATCTTGTGTTTGCAGATGTAGTCTATGTTTGTTTTTGATAGTGGACTCCTGCGCGTCGTCCTCCACTCCGTAGAGTTCCTTACTTCACAGAGCCCAAAGTGCAAAGTGAAATGAAGTCCCCGTTATCAGAGACTTTCCTCGATTGTGAGGAGGTTAAAGTTATTCTAAAAAAGGATATGGCTTTTGGGACAGGAATTGGACTGGATTGATCGCGCGGTAGAGAAACCGCGTCAATAAATAAAATTAAAAGTAAAATGGTTATAGCGCTTAGAACGCCAAATGATTTTAAAAAAATGTTTATATATTTAAAAAGTTTTTATGAAAGAGAATGCCTTCGACAGCATCGCACACTAAGAGTTGGAAGTGGGGTTTTAGGTTATTGCTTCATAGCTTCTTAGAAATGTCTGCCAAGCCCACTCTTATGCCCACAAATTGTATGAATATTCCTTATCCTGAATGGGTATCTGATAGTCGAGGCACTAGACCAATGTGCCCTATATATATTTTTTTTCTAAACTATAATACAAAATAGGCCAGTCAAAGCTTTTGGAAGAAATGCACTAGCATTTTTACAAGGCCCTTTTATTAAGGCCAAATAAAAAATGAGAACTCGCTCACTTTGCTCGCTGACATGAAAATGTGAGCCTTGTGTTCCACTAATTTGCCAACAACAATGCCGAAAAGGGGAAAAGAACATCGAAAGCAAGAGTTCCGTGATTTGCATGAATGCCAGGAGCCATTCTGGTTGTTATCCTTAGCCAGGATGCTGTTGCTTTGACGGTTTTAACGAGCAACGTTTCTAAGCACTATGAAAGGACGACGTACGTTTGAAAATGACTGTAATATTACGCATACGCAGCGTTTGACAAGAGGAAAGACTTCCCGCGGTTTTTGCGCCTTTTCTAAATAGAAATGGAGTCTGGTATGCTTAAAAATTTAAAAAATATAGTCTACATCTATTCCAAATAAATTTAAGCAGCCCATTGTAAGTTCCATATATAAAGTTAAATTTTTCTCGCATTTTCTGGCATATTCACAAGGTTTTATGTAGCAAACTCTGTGTACTTTCGAGAACGAACTCCCCAATACTTCGCCCATTCCCTGAGCGGGGAAAAAGTGCATTTTGACATCTTCATGCGCTCCGTTGATCTCGAACCGAAAAAGTTAATGGAAATGCATTTTCGATGCGGGTCCGTGAGTACAAGGGATTTTAGCTCTATTTTCCAGCAGCCTGTCACTGCAACAAAGGGATTCGGCTTTCAGCCTCAAGTGTTCGATGGCTTTGTGCAGGTGAGTGCGCTACATAAAGAGAATAACTCACGTTCGGTTTACTTTTACCCTTGCCTTATTCAGCACCTGGGGTACCTCCAACCTCCTGGATTTGTTTGCCCAGCTAATTGGTAGAACTCCGGCCGAAATCGATTTCTCATATGCCCCAAAATCGGTTTGCATTCTTCTTTTTTATGCCTGCTAGTGCCTTTGTAATATCTGCAGCTGCTGCATCTGGCAAATATTTATGCGGACTCGGTTGGGGTTTTGCATTTTGAATTTCGGGTTTTTTTGTTTCAGCCTTTGCTCGTTTGAGCACACATGGGCTTTCTGTGTAAGCCAAGGCCTCGAATTTAATTAAAATTTTGGTTTAAGCCCCTGTAACAGCATCAACGGCGGTGGAATTGGTAGCAAAGCATCGATGTTGCCATTAAATAAATTGGAAAAAATAATTGGCATGGAATTAAAGGGGAAATGCAGTGATTCAGGCCATACGGTTGATTAGGCTGATGAAAGGGCTTGAAATATACAGATAACCTTTTTATACAAATTTAAATAAATTTTTAAATTAAAAAGCTACAAATCAAAAGTCCATACTTATGGGATTAACCTCAACTAGTATGTGTTTTTTAAATAAATATTGGAGTATACAAAAGAGAAACCTACAATTATTAAATGATAAAATTTAAGGCACCAATGAATTCTTCAACACAAAGCGCACGCGAAGTCTTTTAAAATCAAACATCAAAAAAGGATATAATTATAAAAATTTAATAAAATCCCCTCTTTTGCACTCGTATGTCCTTCCCCCATTTGGTTAACCTTCTCTGTGCCCAGATCCTTGAGACGGTAATCACACCTGGTAATTATATTAAGGCCTTAACTCCGCAGCCCGCTGTGCCAACAGGTGTACTTAAGGAGTCGTGTTCTCGACTTCGCAGTGTGGCTGATGCCCATTAATTTCGTCTTATGGAATCTCATTCGCATTTAACTCTCTCCCGGCAAATGCCACGCCTCTGGGCGGGAAAATGTTATACATTAAGACCATTTCATTTTTTTGTTGTGTTGTGCTTCAAAAGTCGTAAAACCGAGTTTTATGAATGCGATTAAGCGCGTGAACTGCAGAAGAGCATGTTCCTCCTGCGCCCGGACTCGGACTGGATTCTCACCGCCTTCCATTTAACTGTCTCATTTCGCCGGCTTGGGTCGTCCTACTTTGCTTTTGTGCCCGGAATTTGTCATTTTTAATGACTGCGAAAAGAATGCGTTCGTAATTACATGGCAGCAACGAAAAACTTTCTGCGATGTATGGGTGTGCACGGGGGTCTGGCATTCCACTGTATCATAAATTATTTCACTTATTATACTCTTTTGGGTTATGAGAAGGGGTTGCTGGGTTTTCGGGGGAGGGAGATAAGTAAACGGAAACCACAAAGAAGTACATTTTATGTGGACTTTCGCTGGTGTCTTTAGGGGTTCTGGTAAAATCTGCTGAGTTTTTTGGGTAGAGTGGTGGCTGCAACATTTTAAACTGTTACATAGTTATGTTCTATTAGAAATATACTAGGGAACACCAAGAATAATTTCTAATTGGATCCTTTAAAATTACTTTTCCACCTGCCGATGCTGTCCTCACTTAAGTCTTGAGCATAACTAAGTTCCCAGAACGAACTCAAGATGGCCATCTTCCCATCCGCAAATTTCAGCCATTGTTACCCCACTTAAATCCCTTTCCAGCTCGGCGCTGCCTCTCGTCTTCCTGCCTTTCATCCGCATCCTTGTAGGTGGCGATGTCTCTGCCATTCTCTTCCTGTCTTCCTGCCCCCTGCGGTTCTTCGTCCTTTTTCACCAGCACTGGCATCGCTTTCTTTTTATTTGCCGTTGCATTCGCACTTAAGTGATTTTGACACTTGTCCTACTTTCCATGCGTTGATTTTTTGTGTCAGCAGACCAAACGCCCCCCTCGAAACTCTATAGAGGTATACTTCCTGACGAAGTTGTTCACCTTTCAATAATGCTGTGACAGACGGCGACGGAAGTGCCATGGAGTCTGGAGAAGAGTTGGAGAGTCCCAACTTTTGCCACTACTCATTTTCACAATTTTACAGTCCTTTTTTACACGGAAATAAATTGTATTTAAATGTAATGGAAAGTATTTGATAACTACAAATCACTAGGGGCTTGAAATCGCTGTTAAAGGTGTCTGAAAGTATGCAGAGAAAAATGTAAAAACTTCTTTCGAAAGAAATCCATTTATCTTTTTGATTTTAAGTATTGTTGCATACTTTTAGATGTCTTTAAAAATGATTCTAGAACCCATGTTGTTTCCTTAAAACTTCGCTTATTACCTTATTAAAAAAAGTATCAAAATTAAAAATATCGTATTTCATTACACATAGTAAAGAAAGAACCACTTCTTTCGGCTGAAGTCCATTTATCTTCAGGATTTAAAACATATTGTTGCCTACCTTTAGATACCTCTAAAAATTATTTTAAAACTTTTGATATTTTCTTGAAGCCTGGATTTTTACCTACTTATGAGGAGTATCTATAAGATTAAGATACCCAAACATTTTTTTCAGTGCAGCTCATTCGCGTTCGCCTCTTGTACTCGCCTTCGTTAGTTGTAGTTGCAGTGGCAGTTGTTGTGGTTCCAGTTGTCATCATTCCGTTCATAATACTCAACGTCATCAGCGTCTTTTGGCTTTGCTCTGCTATGATGGGCGACAGGCAACTGAAGTGCACTTTTGCGGATTTGCCTGATGATTTGTCGCTGTGTGGGTCCTCTTTTCCCTGTCCCTATCACTTTTTCACTACCCGTCCTTTCTGAGCATCTCCAACTGGCTTTCTGGCTGCCTGTCAGCCTGCTCTCCTGTCTCCTATCCGCCGACTCTTGGCCCGTTTGTCTTAGTCCCACTTCACATGCACATCGTTGGTTTTCCGGCTGAAAGTTCGCTTTTTGGCTTTAACTTGACTTTACCGGGGGTTTCTAGGTGGGAGTTACTGCACGGTTAAGCGTGCACTTTGTTCTCACCGATTTGTACATCTCCAAAGTGGAAAATGGTTATTTGCTTCTTAAACTATACCCGCATTGGAGGTGCTTCTGCCATTTTTTTTAATCTTAAGGGGGGGTTAAATAAATAGAGTTCAACTAAATATTTATTTTAAAAAATCTATAGTGATTTGAACTCTTTTATAGAGAAAACCAAGAAATACTGCAAGCTTTTAGGCTGTGATTAAAGAGTTTGTCAACTGGCTAAATTTTCGCACAAGTCTTTATCTTTTTCAACTTTAAAGACCCTTTTGGAGAATAACATATTACTAAATATCTACAAAAACAAATCTACAATAACTTAAAAATACTTATCTTTATAAATAACTAAAATACTGCATACTTTCAGGCGGCGATAAAAAAGTTTATAAATTCGTTAAATCCCCTTATGTGTTTATCTCTTTTAACCTTACACCTTTTATTACATATCTGCCACAATTTAAAAAGTTTCTATCGGAAATTAATGATATCTCCTAAACTTATTAGTTGCAATGTCTTTTACGCTTCCCCCACATAAAGTAATAGCAAAACTTGCGGAGATTAAATCATTTCCTGTCCCAACTCATCCCCACATAACACAGACAGGCTGAAACTTTTCAACGCCCAAAGTTCTGAGAAGAATTCTGTCTCCCTTTACTTTTTGGTTAACGTTTTTCTACCCTCTGTCGAAATACATATATTTTACAGCTCGCAAAGACACACTGGCCCACACAGACACACGTTGGCATTAAAAACTAATTTTATTTCTAATTAATTTTGACGTCTCGTCGTTTGCGGTTAAATATTCGGGCACGCGAGCAGAGGCTTTTTGCCATTGTGATGGGGGTTGCGGGGGGCAAAGTCATTAAAAAAGTTGCCAAAAGACTGGCTGAGCACAACTTTCGACACGTTCAAAGGAGGAAGTGGGTGGTGTTTGAGGGGCGGTGACTGGTATCTGATGAGATTCGGCTGGCTGCTGGTGTATTTAGTTGTCAGACCCAGCTTCCTCGGCGGTGGTGCACATTTTAAATGCCTCAAATGAAATTAACAAAGAAAAAGCCGTAAAATGTCACCACAGCAGGTGTACACACACATCGTATATCTGCCACAGACAGCGACCATATAGGGGGAGCATACCATACTATAGAGGTGTATATATGTGGCATTGTGTGCTGGGCGGTTCAGTGTCAGTGCCAAGGAAACGGCATTGTCCCAAGGCATTGGGGCTTTTGGTTAAAATTTAAATGAAGTTGGCTTTTCGAAGATGTGTGGCTGAAGGAATGGGGTAGATAACCAGAAAGGTGCTTACATATTGGTCTGCTGATTTCCCAAGAAACCAAGGACTTAGGGCTAAATTTGGATATGTTTAATGAAGTTTTCTTCTTTGAAGATTTCTTTATATAAGCGTGGAATACTTATAGCTAAAATAAAAAATGTTTTGATAATATAAATAATTAAAATTAGAAAGACATCCTTCGTCGAGTTATTAAATTATTATTATATTAAAGAGCTGATATTGAGATGATTTCGATGGGGAACTTTAACAATGAGGCATCAATCACAGCTTACAGTACTCCACCCCTAGAAACTCTCATCTTTTGAATGGGTTTATTATCGCGGTTTTCGCCTGCATCCCAGAGTAAGCCATATTTCGCAGCTCTTTCAGCTAACCGATCGTTGTGCCGTCCATTGTGCCCACTGCGGCGTATACGCAATATATTTTCGGGTTTTATTTTGGCCTGGTCATATACGAAAAAGTATGCAAATAGTGTGGGTATATGGCCTCCGCCTCCGTCACCACCCTCCCGCGGTCCTCGAATTGTAAACAATATTGTCAACAAAATGCCCGCAAAAATACCCACACACACCCTTCCCATAAAACACTATATGCCACCATTCACATAGATACATTCGTCGAATATACAGACGCGCAAACAAAAGTTGCACTTGTGCGATGTTCGTTTTATTTGGCTTTGCCCAAAGGTTTAGCAATGATACAGGTTTCTAGGAGTTTATAGACTTCGGAGATACCTATAAATAAGTCCGAGAAAATTCCTAAGTCCTAATCAAAAGTAGTATGTATTTTTTTACTTATTATATTTTTGTTTTTAAACTCCACTTTATCTATAAACTTTGAGTAGAAAATATAGTAAATTTCCACATTTAAATAAAAACAGTTAAGTTGCCTAAATAAAAGTCTTGAATACTTGTTTTCTACAAAATATTGTAATACTTTCTTATGAACCTTTAAATAAATAAAAGGTATTAAAATATTAAATAAAATAACAAATGTATACATTTGGGAGTTTCCGCACCTATTGACCTTCATCTAAGGCACTAATTAAATTTGCTCTTCTTTGGACAAAAAGCCCGTGCAATCTGTATCTGATTGTGCACTTTCATTGTGCCCGTGTCACCTGAGTGTACTTTTGACCTCTATATATATACTACACCCTGGGTGTCAAAACAAAGCCTCGCTGGCGATAATAAAACCCTAGGTCATTTGCTAAAGCGCTTAGTGTCAAAGTTTATTTGTTCAACGCGTGTATGTTTGTGGGCCTATACGGTTGGCTCCGCAGGCCCTTTTATGGCTTTATTAAAACTAATAAACAATGGCGGCGACCAACACCTTTTGGCCGGCACGGTTTTTCCGAGCTCCATCGATTTCTGGCCCGGACGGAAATCGGCTTTCACTTCTGGTTTTTCCCATCCATCCATTTGCCGCCGATTGTCGTAGTTAATGTCTCCGCAGTGGCCGCTTTTTTGCGCAATTAACGCGGGTAATCCCACGGTCCGGCTCGGTTTAAATGCATTTATTTACTTAAACCGTGTAAACAATTGACCAACGCGCTGCCGTCGCATTTTGTGAGTGAATAAACACGCGCCCTCACCGGCGGCTGTCTGAAATATTCAATTAAAAGTTGTTAAGCGAAACAATTACAATGCGAGCAACAAAAGCGTGTGTTCGGGTCTCCGCATATCGAGTGAAAATCAAACAATGTCAACAGTGGCGGTGCACTTTCCCCCAGAAGACCTCCCAGCGGGAGTCCCGACACCACAAACCACGCGGGAGTGGATCCGGCGCAAGAACCACATTTGAGGAAACCATATAGTATTTTTGTCCAGTTTTGACGTGTTTCGATCTTGATGGCAGCCATATTCAAAGTCCTGAACACCTGTTTTCAAACTCCAAAAATGTTTCAAAATTCCAACTACCTATTCGAACGAAAGTTAATAGTATAACTCAAAGTTAAAAGAAAAGTTCGTATTATTCTGTTAATAAGATGGAATATTTAGGAAATTTCCAATCTCAGTAAAAACAAGTAGAGTCTTTGAATATATTTATTACCCATGGATTTCTATTTATTTTTTCTGGCTATTTTACCTACAGTGTCCGAGGTGTGACGGACTTAATTGTGCCGCAAAGTGAGTTATTTCTGAAAAGCGTGGAAAGTGAACTGCCATTGATTCGGTTGTTTTTCACTTTTGTTACTGCAGTAACTCCGCTGTGGTTCATGCCACTGCGGTTCGTTTGGCCGTCCGTAAGTTGGCTTTAATTTGATTGTCTGCGATAGAAGAATACAAATGAAGAAATTAATCAACAACCAGGGGAGGGCACTCACACGGAAAATGCACAAAGTCAACAATAAAGTTAATTCGGTCCACTGGGAGTTGTGCGAAAATGACAGTAAGTGTAGTTCCGAAAATGGCTTCAACTTTCGGCATAAAATGCAAGGCAATATTTTGTTGGTTTTGCGGCTCTGCCAGGCTTTTCATGGCTTTTGCCGGCTTCATTAGCTATTCCAAAGTTGGCTGTATATCAGGCGGAAGATTCATCTTAATATCCGGCGTCTTTTCGGGACTCAAAGCTCCCGGCGCCCAGGATGCACTCTTCGGCGTGGCCATAATGTTTGCTCTGCCACCACCTCCGCCCCCTGGAAAAACCTCTTCATCTTCTAGTTCTTTTTTTGGGGCACAAACTTATGCCGCACATTATGAGAATGCCGTTGAGCGTCCTCGCCGGCACATAAATTAATGAAAATTTATTTATGCCCCGAAAAGTATAGAGCAAACAATGCTTCGAGGACCCAAAGGAGGATGGCCGGGCTTGCAGCTCTCAGTTTTCAGTTTCCAGTGCATTAAGCAATGAAGGCGGCGCCACCAAAGGTTGCACTCACATATATCACTCGGGGAAAATGTATTCAGCCCTGCTATGAGCAACTGTCATGCAACGCGGCAACTGAGGGCCAGGAATTCCAACTAAAAAATCAATTTGTTAAGCTTCCAATGGGGAATTCTTCGTCCACCCCGCCACCCTAAGATAATATGCTTTTGTGTCGGGTGAAAAATATTTGCCAGGATAACAAGCAAGGTGTTCCGTGTCGTGTCCTTGCTTATTTTTCGTTGAACAAAATGACTTTCGTGCTGCTTGCCAAATGGTCAACATTACATTTCCTATCTCTCCCGCTTTCCCTCATTCTTTTGCATGCAGTTTCCGTTTCCGTTTGGCTTAGCTGCCTGTCCTGTCCTGTCCTGTCGCCCTCGCCACCCCCGGCTCCATTTTGCATGTTGTCACGCTCTTCGTGTCCTGCACTCCAAAATGCACTTATCATGCTCGGGGCTTCGGGCTCGGGACTTTGTTCACTTTACTGCCGCAGTTTGTAGATGTTTTGTCGAAAATGTCAACAGAATCCAGGCATTAATACCATATTTAGACGGAAGCCTGTAAGCCCCGACGTATTCTGTCTCCCGTCTTTATGTCCCTGCTGCCACATCATCAATTACACATTTTACAACTGCTGTGTGTTTTTGCAACTGCTTTAGGATCCTCTAGGATAGCCTAGCCTCCCGCAGGAGGTCACAGGCGAAACAGACATAAATCAAACATTTCCCACGTTGCGAAACAATTTCCGACTCAAGACTCCGCCTCTCCCCATGTCCATCTTTTGGCTGAGTTTTATTTATGGCATCCGCCAAAACACAAGCTGAAACACTGACATCGGGACGGACAGACAGACATTTGATAAATGTATAGACAATATGACTTCAGTTAGAAAATTCACAATTGCTTTTAACTTGATACGTGCTGGTAATTGTTGTTGCTGCTCTGGCGCATTGTATTGCATTTTGATTTGTGGCTTATAAGCTTTTGTTTGGCCCATAAATTTGCCTTGTTTGGCATGCCATTCCTGTTGTTGGCCAGTTGGGCCAATTGAATCAGAATTTCACTACTGAGTTGCGCAGTTGCTGGGGAATGCTTACATGTCGAAGGGGTATTATTTTCCAAAAGCATTCTTTCTAACTCTTATTGAATGTTAGCCTATTTTATGTTATGCTTTTTACAAAGAATTTTGTAGCCTTTGGTACGTTGAACTGGTATCCTTTGATATCCTTTGATACATACATTTAAATGAAATTGGAGTGTTCTTGGTTTTTATTTAAACAAATTTAAGAAAAATATATGAAAAGTTTACGTGTTGTATGGGTAATATTTTGATTTTTGTAGATAAATTGTATATCAATTAATTTTTTTTAAAATTTATTCATTCAAACATTTTTTTATGTATCAATAAAACAAAAAGATTAAATATCTTAAAATCTAGTATAGTATCTTATATTTTTAATTAT
The DNA here is from genome assembly GCF_025231255.1 of Drosophila biarmipes. Lineage (NCBI taxonomy): Eukaryota > Metazoa > Arthropoda > Insecta > Diptera > Drosophilidae > Drosophila > Drosophila biarmipes. Next base: position 3,626,549 of record NC_066612.1, on the reverse strand, counting down.
TGGTTCATATAATGAACATTTTTCTGTAGTGGCGACTGAATCGGCCGTTTTAGTTCATCCTAGAAGTATGCTTCTCTTCAGTATATGTAAGCCGAGCTTCGTTGCATATCCGAAATTTTGGTGCAATGCTATCGGGGTAATACCAATGAGAATGGTAATTCATCGAAGGTCAGCCGGCGCAGGGAGTCTTTGGAAAGCTCGACTCAGCTGTGAAACATTTCCGCCGATGGCCCCAATTACCCCACGCTAATTTTGATTCGGTCTTTTCAAATCAAGTCGTCATTGAGTGCAGATGCACTCACTCTCTATTCCGGTAAAATTGGTAACATCCCACGTGTATCTCAGGCAGGAGATGTAAGAAAGCCCCTGAGATAGGGCCCCAAGTCCGATCACGAATTTATTTTTTTTAAATCTGTGGAACATTTTTTTTTTTGGGGCATAAGAACCCCAAAACCACCAGGTGGGTAAACCTTGTGCTCGATTTTCCCGCACTTAAAAATTTACAGTAGCCACACAAATTTCGCAGAGCTGCAGAAAGGCAGCCAAATCGCACCGCGCACGCCAGAGGAGCACCCTGCCGCACCGCGCACGCCAGAGGAGCACCCCGCCGCAAAGCATCCGCCAGAGGAGCACCCTGCCGCATCGGAGAAGCATCCGCCAGAGGAGCACCCCGCCGCACCGCGCACGCCAGAGGAGCACCCCGCCGCAAAGCATCCGCCAGAGGAGCACCCTGCCGCACCGCGCACGCCAGAGGAGCACCCCGCCGCAAAGCATCCGCCAGAGGAGCACCCTGCCGCACCGCGCACGCCAGAGGAGCACCCCGCCGCAGAGCATACGCCAGAGGAGCACCCTGCCGCATCGGAGAAGCATCCGCCAGAGGAGCGCCCTGTCGAGGAGCGCACCGGAGTAGCCCCGCCGTAAGAGGAAGCCCTACCGGAGGACCAGCCACATCGGAGAAGCACAAGCCGGAGAAGTGGCCAAGAGACCGCTGACTGAGGCGCGCGCATCGCTAGTTCGCTTAGCCGTCAGAGGAGCCGATTAGATTCCCCGGTTGGCGTTGTCATTGCGTGAGCCACAGGGGCTTGGCCCATTGGTGCCAGCGACGTTCGACTAGCCCCAGACAACTAGTGTAGAAGAGGAGCGACCTCCGACATTTAACCAAGGGCACAAGACAGAAAGATCTAGGCCATACATTTTTTTTTATTTGAGAGAGATATTCGCGATGTAAAATGCCGGGTTTGTGATCAGAAAAGTTTCCTTCCAATCGTTTGCACTCGCCAAGAAAAGTGAAAGTATTTTAACCCATAGGGCGGTATGAATCGCCTGATTTTTTTCCAGCCTGTACGTTGAACGGAAGATCGATCTTTCGCCGATGGAAATCTGAGTGAGTTGTCTTTGTTTAATTTATATTCACATTCGAATGGTATCGGAATCTATGGGTGAAACTTTTGTTTATTCTTGGGCGAGAATTAATAGACACCAATTACAAGAAAACAAATAAATAAGGAAAAGGAAAAAATATTAATTATAATATATTTTACTAGATATTTCAATATTAAATTAATACTAGTAGTTCATCAATTCTATGCCTTGAAAACAAATTAACTCGGGTCAGTTAAACCAATCTAATTAACTTATAAAAAAAATTGTTGTGGAAATTGTGGTAAAGATTATACGTGGAAAAGGAAAAAAAAAAAAAAACCCCCGATAATGAAGTTGATACCTAAACATATTCTTAGGTTTTAAATACGCTCACCAAAATTATATAAATACGAAATTTATGCCTATACCTGAACATATTTTTTTTTCTGAAAAATATTATAATGAATTATTCTTTGGTTTATATTATTTACTATATCTTCTTTGATAATATTAAGATCTTTTGAATTTTGTCATTAAAAAATGGAAACTTAAAAGAAACGTATTGCTGAACTGAGCTGATGATTCCACGGTCGTAGGGAAAAAGGGGTCACCAGAGCCATGCTCTAGCGGAAGGCGACCTAGGTAGGGTGGGCGATAAGCGGGCGCAATTACACCAGCAGCCACGCAAATAGTTACATTCTTCTTTCTTTGATCTTTACTTTATATGCTGTTTTTCCCTTCCTTTCTTTTTTTTTTCTTTTTGAATTTGGTTTATCGTTCTTCCGATTTATATGACTAGCTCCTTTCAATGTCGCAAGCACGCTCAATTTCTTGAGATGTTAATAATAATGTGTGCATCGTAACTGAATCTGTGAGAGCAAGACCTCCACCCCAAAGCCACGAGCTAGCGCCGGACCTACAGCGTGCCACGCCATCACAGATTCTTTCGAAAATTAGTCCCTCAGTCGAACGTTACACGTTACAGTTATAATTAATTATTATTAATAGCAAAGGTGGCGCCCAACGTTAGGGCCTTAGTGAGTTTACTCATTAAGACTCATGGATAAACCAATTCGACTCTTTTTCATTTTTTTTTATTTCCTTCCTCTCATCTCAAGGATTTTTTGTAAATTTTAAATTTTTCTCGGAAATCAAAACTGTATAATTATTAACATTATTTTTTTTTGACCGAAAATCAAGAATTATCAAAGAAACCTTCCTAAATTTGGCACTTAACAAGCTGAGGAAAACGGGAAGAAAACAAACGCACTTAGGTCGATTTCTGTCCCGGTTTGAAATGCCATTACTTACTTACTTAAATAAAATCACAAACTAATCTAAACGGAAAATGCTGGCGTTGCTTGAGAGAAGCGTCACATCCAGAAGTAGTTTATGACAATTATTATTATTTCACAGGGGCACTATAATTTATTCGGGATCTGGAATACATGTGAGATGTTTTCCGAAAAATCACTGTCCGATACCGGAGTAAAGTAAATTAGCGTCTCCCTCCTTTAGTCCAGGTCATTGCGCCTTTCTATATCTTTTCTCATTTCTAAGGATGGTAACAAGAAAATACCCTTCGATTCGTGTGACATCAAGCAATCAGTTCAGTAAACAATTTTTTTATTTTTTTTTATCTTATCGCAAAGTTACGATCGTTGTAAATTTTTTTTTCGTTTTAATTTTATTACTGCGGTTAGTTAACTGTGGTCGGATTATTTTTGGGATACATTTGTTCGGATAAGGAGATAGTCTCGCTAGAAAATGGGGTTAGATCGATCTCCGGAAAAGGACGCTGAGAACAGCTCAAATTCACTCTGTCCTATATGCAAAGGCGAGATTAGCGGTGTCGATGTTTATAGAACATCGTGTCAACATGAATTTCATAAGAGATGCATAGAGGGTCACTGGAAGAAAAGTATACAGTGTCCGGTGTGCAAAAGTTCCTGTAGGCCCAAAGTTCCAAAGGTCTCCGATAATGCGGAGCGGGAAACGCGTAGTCAATCAAGGAACCGTCCACTCGTCGAGAATATTGAAAGAGAAGTTGCGGACAACACAGCCTCTACGTCAGGACTTAATGCAAGTACCAACAGCAGCGGCAACATCAATACAAGTGTTATTAATGCTAATGCCATCACCTTATTGGCAATGGAACGCAGATTACTAGCGACTCTATCGGAAAGGATGGCAGAATTAATCCAAAGTTCTGTATCTGATATCATAACCAGGGTGAGAGCAACTCAAAGTCCGGAGGCTAATAATAGCCAGGGTGAGCAGTCTTCTCAACAGACTATTAGAGACGTTAGTAATAGGACCAACGCGAGTAGGGGAACTGATGATAATCTACAGGACGTAAGAATGACTTCGGTTTCAACTGCTTCGCATCAAAGTTCCACATCCGATTTATTGAGCCGTCCTGATAAAGTGGTACATATTCTGAACGGATGGAAGATTAAATATTCCGGAGGAGGAGTACCAGTGGACAATTTTATTTACCGAGTTGAAGCACTGACTAGGGAAACGTTAGGAAATAATTTTTCCGTGCTCTGTAAGAACGCATCTGTTCTGTTTGAAGGAAAAGCCAACGAGTTCTATTGGCGATATCATAAAGCACATGGTGAAGTCCGTTGGGATAATTTCTGTTCAGCTCTACGTCTGCAGTTTAGACAAAATAGAGATGATGGGGATATCGAGGAGTTAATCAGGAATACAAAACAAAAGCCGAATGAAACTTTCGATTGCTTTTACGACAAAATATCTGATTTAATCGATCAGCTAGAGCAGCCGTGGGCGCCGAACAAACTGGTAAGAGTCCTTAAGAACAACTTACGAACGGAAATTAGGCATGAGCTTCTGAATCTGGATATTAAAACAGTTTCAGACTTGAGAGAAATTTGTCTAAGGCGCGAAGATTTTTTGGCTGATGCTAAGCGATACCAGGGGTACATAAGAAACACGCCATTTAAGCGCGACGTTTCAGAGTTTGCTGAAACCTCAGAAAGTCTTCAGGAAACGGAATCTGAAAATGAAGGGGATATCTCTGCGCTTGCACTGGCATGCTGGAATTGCCGCAAAGAAGGGCACCGGTATCAGGACTGCGTGACCGAGAGAAGAATATTTTGTTACGGCTGTGGAGCCGCCAATACATATAAACCTAGTTGCAGCAAGTGCTCAAAAAACTCAAAACCCGGCACTTCGAGGTCGCTTGTCAAACAGAAATCCTCGAGTGCCGTTCGAAGCCAAGCAACGATGACCGACTAATAGAGGAGGCTGCTATGGTAGCAGCACTCCCAAACCCAGACGAACAAAGACCGGCTATTAATTCGTTACTTCATAGTAAAATACCTGACTTAAAGAAGCTAGATATCTCGGAATGCAACTTTCAATCAGACTCAAAGATACGTCTATCCCGAAGCTCTCGTCGGATAAAGGCGTATTGGGAGAACATAAAGATATGCAACGTTGGGGTCCAGTACATTAATTCAATTCCGTCTGGGCAGAAGGATCCTCGCCCATTTTTACCAGTTCAAGTGTTCAATCGTACTGTCTATGGCTTATTGGACTCGGGAGCTTCGATTAGTTGTGTTGGTGGGAGGCTAGCGGAGGAGATAAAAACTAGCGGTAACTATAAAAAGATAAAAGGTCATGCTACCACGGCAGATGGAAGATCGCAGCAGATACTGGGCCATGTGAAAGTCGAAGTAGAATACATCGATAAGAAAAGTACCATAAAGCTTTATGTAGTACCATCGCTGAAGCAAGATTTATATCTGGGTATAGATTTCTGGAGGCTGTATGACTTGCTTCCTAAAAATATAAGCATATCTGAATTAGAATCGTCGCAAAGTAACGCTAAACCGGAGGTTGATCAGCATAAATTGTCTGATAGCGATCGAGCCAAGCTAGCGAATGTAATAAATTGTTTCCCGTCATTTAAACAAGAAGGGCTCGGTAAGACCAACCTGATATCGCATTCGATTGATGTGGGAACGGCAAAACCAATTAAACAACGCCATTTCCCCGTCTCCCCAGCGGTCGAAAAGGCCATGTACACCGAAATCGACCGAATGATAGCATTGGGAGTAATAGAAGAATCCGAAAGTTCATGGTCATCCCCTATCGTAATGGTAACCAAACCTGGCAAAGTAAGAATTTGTTTGGACTGTAGGAAGGTGAACAGTTTCACCGAGAAAGATGCTTACCCGCTTCCTCAAATCAGTGGAATCTTAAGTCGGTTACCAAGAGCTGAGTATATTTCAAGCCTGGATCTAAAGGACGCTTATTGGCAGGTGCCTCTAGAGGAATCATCCCGCGACAAAACAGCATTCACAGTCCCAGGCAGACCTCTCTACCAATTTAAGGTAATGCCGTTCGGGCTTTGTAACGCCACAAGCACAATGTCCCGACTAATGGATAAGGTGGTACCAGCCCATCTCCGCAATGAGGTGTTTATTTATCTTGACGATTTATTAGTAGTTTCTTCCACATTTGAACGGCACCTCGAAGTACTGAGAGAATTGGCCTTGCAAATTAAACGGGCAGGTTTGACTCTAAATATTGGTAAAAGTCATTTCTGTATGCTACGCGTTCGATATTTAGGGCACATCATAGGCGACGGTGGAATCCGAACGGATCCCGAAAAGGTGGCAGCAATAAAAAATTTTCCTGTCCCTAAAAGTCTGCGAAGCTTGAGAAGTTTCATGGGCCTGTGTGGATGGTATCGAAAGTTTGTGCCAAATTTTGCTTCACTCGCTACTCCTTTGACCGACCTAATGACCATAAAACGAAAGTTTAGTCTAACTGACGAAGCTATAAAAGCCTTCGAGGAGCTGAAGCAACGTCTAAGCGAAGCTCCAGTTTTGTGTAGCCCCGATTTCTCGAAACCGTTCGCAATACACTGCGATGCGAGTAAAACAGGGGTAGGCGCTGTGCTTGTACAAATATCCGAAGAAGGAGATGAACGTCCGATTGCCTTCATCTCCAAGAAGCTTAACAAGGCCCAACGCAACTATACTGTAACCGAGCAAGAATGTTTAGCGGCCATCGTAGCTCTCAAAAGTTTCAGGGCATATGTTGAAGGAATGGAATTCACAATCATAACGGATCACGCCTCATTGAAGTGGTTAATGTCCAACCATGACCTGAATTCCCGGTTGGCACGATGGGCGTTGGCTTTGCAAAGGTACAACTTTAAGATTGAGCATCGCAAAGGCTCCCTTAACGTTGTTCCCGATTCGTTGTCTCGCGTCAACGAAGACGTGATAGCCGCTGTAGATTTACGGGAAGGACTTCTAGTGGACTTGGATTCTGAAGAGTTCAAGAAAGCAGAATATGTGGATCTAGTAGAAAAAGTAAAAGCAAATCAAGCTAACTTTCCTGACCTCAAAGCTGATAATGGCTATGTGTATCGGAAATCAGAGCATTCTACAGGGGAACAAGTCCACGATGATTACGCATGGAAACTCTGGATACCGAAGGAACTAGTGCCAGAAATCCTTAAGAGAGCACACGATGGTTCTATGTCTTGCCACGGTGGCATACATAAGACCATAGAGAGAGTGAGGCGTTATTATTTTTGGCCTGGCCTGGTGCCAGATGTAAAGGCATACATTAACGCGTGCGAAGTGTGCAAAACGACAAAAGCGCCGAATTATGCACTGCGACCGCCATTAGGAAAAGCACCGGAAAGTCAACGGTTTTTCCAAAGATTGTTCGTAGACTTTCTTGGGCCATACCCTAGATCAAGAAGCGGGAACGTGGGAATTTTTATCGTTCTAGACCATTTTTCCAAATATGTATTCCTTAAACCAGTTAGGAAGATTGACACCAGTGCGGTCACAAAATACTTGGAAGGAGAACTGATCATGGCATATGGAGCTCCGGAAACCGTGGTATCAGACAACGGATCACAATTTCGTTCTCACGCTTTTCGGAAATTGATGCAGCAGTATGGCATCACACACACATTAACGGCGGTGCATTCACCGCAAGCTAACGCTTCCGAACGCGTTAATCGCTCCGTGATTGCTGCGATCCGAGCATATGTGCGACCAGACCAGAAGGACTGGGACGAACACCTAAACAGAATATGTTGTGCATTGAGGTCCTCCGTTCATGCTAGTTTGGGAACTTCTCCATATTACATGGTTTTTGGACAGCATATGATAACATCCGGTTCTACCTACTCACTGTTAAGGAAATTAAATTTACTTGATGATCGTTCACTAAAATTCAATCGCCAGGACTCATTTGAGATTGTTCGAGATAAAGCATGTAAGCGTATGTTGGAACAACACGCCGAAAACGAGAAGCGCTATAACCTTCGGTCTCGAAACGTCTCATTCGTGGAAGGACAAGAGGTGTATCGCCGGAACTTCAAACAAAGCTGCTTCCAGACGGGATACACTGCCAAATTCGGACCTTCCTTTGTAAAGGCAAGAGTTCGCAAGAAGCTGGGAAGCGCGTATTATGAACTGGAAGACTTACAAGGCACACTTGTAGGTACCTATCACGCCAAGGATATTCGGCATTAATGCCTCTTCCGTCGGTATCAGTCTAGGGTACCAGGGATAGTATACCCTAGCCTGATTGTTTGGGGGGGCTTTGTAGTGGCGACTGAATCGGCCGTTTTAGTTCATCCTAGAAGTATGCTTCTCTTCAGTATATGTAAGCCGAGCTTCGTTGCATATCCGAAATTTTGGTGCAATGCTATCGGGGTAATACCAATGAGAATGGTAATTCATCGAAGGTCAGCCGGCGCAGGGAGTCTTTGGAAAGCTCGACTCAGCTGTGAAACATTTCCGCCGATGGCCCCAATTACCCCACGCTAATTTTGATTCGGTCTTTTCAAATCAAGTCGTCATTGAGTGCAGATGCACTCACTCTCTATTCCGGTAAAATTGGTAACATCCCACGTGTATCTCAGGCAGGAGATGTAAGAAAGCCCCTGAGATAGGGCCCCAAGTCCGATCACGAATTTATTTTTTTTAAATCTGTGGAACATTTTTTTTTTTGGGGCATAAGAACCCCAAAACCACCAGGTGGGTAAACCTTGTGCTCGATTTTCCCGCACTTAAAAATTTACAGTAGCCACACAAATTTCGCAGAGCTGCAGAAAGGCAGCCAAATCGCACCGCGCACGCCAGAGGAGCACCCTGCCGCACCGCGCACGCCAGAGGAGCACCCCGCCGCAAAGCATCCGCCAGAGGAGCACCCTGCCGCATCGGAGAAGCATCCGCCAGAGGAGCACCCCGCCGCACCGCGCACGCCAGAGGAGCACCCCGCCGCAAAGCATCCGCCAGAGGAGCACCCTGCCGCACCGCGCACGCCAGAGGAGCACCCCGCCGCAAAGCATCCGCCAGAGGAGCACCCTGCCGCACCGCGCACGCCAGAGGAGCACCCCGCCGCAGAGCATACGCCAGAGGAGCACCCTGCCGCATCGGAGAAGCATCCGCCAGAGGAGCGCCCTGTCGAGGAGCGCACCGGAGTAGCCCCGCCGTAAGAGGAAGCCCTACCGGAGGACCAGCCACATCGGAGAAGCACAAGCCGGAGAAGTGGCCAAGAGACCGCTGACTGAGGCGCGCGCATCGCTAGTTCGCTTAGCCGTCAGAGGAGCCGATTAGATTCCCCGGTTGGCGTTGTCATTGCGTGAGCCACAGGGGCTTGGCCCATTGGTGCCAGCGACGTTCGACTAGCCCCAGACAACTAGTGTAGAAGAGGAGCGACCTCCGACATTTAACCAAGGGCACAAGACAGAAAGATCTAGGCCATACATTTTTTTTTATTTGAGAGAGATATTCGCGATGTAAAATGCCGGGTTTGTGATCAGAAAAGTTTCCTTCCAATCGTTTGCACTCGCCAAGAAAAGTGAAAGTATTTTAACCCATAGGGCGGTATGAATCGCCTGATTTTTTTCCAGCCTGTACGTTGAACGGAAGATCGATCTTTCGCCGATGGAAATCTGAGTGAGTTGTCTTTGTTTAATTTATATTCACATTCGAATGGTATCGGAATCTATGGGTGAAACTTTTGTTTATTCTTGGGCGAGAATTAATAGACACCAATTACAAGAAAACAAATAAATAAGGAAAAGGAAAAAATATTAATTATAATATATTTTACTAGATATTTCAATATTAAATTAATACTAGTAGTTCATCAATTCTATGCCTTGAAAACAAATTAACTCGGGTCAGTTAAACCAATCTAATTAACTTATAAAAAAAATTGTTGTGGAAATTGTGGTAAAGATTATACGTGGAAAAGGAAAAAAAAAAAAAAAACCCCCGATAATGAAGTTGATACCTAAACATATTCTTAGGTTTTAAATACGCTCACCAAAATTATATAAATACGAAATTTATGCCTATACCTGAACATATTTTTTTTTCTGAAAAATATTATAATGAATTATTCTTTGGTTTATATTATTTACTATATCTTCTTTGATAATATTAAGATCTTTTGAATTTTGTCATTAAAAAATGGAAACTTAAAAGAAACGTATTGCTGAACTGAGCTGATGATTCCACGGTCGTAGGGAAAAAGGGGTCACCAGAGCCATGCTCTAGCGGAAGGCGACCTAGGTAGGGTGGGCGATAAGCGGGCGCAATTACACCAGCAGCCACGCAAATAGTTACATTCTTCTTTCTTTGATCTTTACTTTATATGCTGTTTTTCCCTTCCTTTCTTTTTTTTTTCTTTTTGAATTTGGTTTATCGTTCTTCCGATTTATATGACTAGCTCCTTTCAATGTCGCAAGCACGCTCAATTTCTTGAGATGTTAATAATAATGTGTGCATCGTAACTGAATCTGTGAGAGCAAGACCTCCACCCCAAAGCCACGAGCTAGCGCCGGACCTACAGCGTGCCACGCCATCACAGATTCTTTCGAAAATTAGTCCCTCAGTCGAACGTTACACGTTACATTTCTGAATTTATCTGTTTACTCGACCTTTTCAAGAAACTTTTCCTGCTTCAATTTAACACAAGCTTGTGCCACATTTTTACAAACTTTTTCTTTATTATCCTGACACAAAAATACCGCGAATGCCAACAGCAGACGGAAAGTGGAACAAAAATTTCATTTGCTGCGCAACATTTCATTTAATTAATTTAATTCATTCCTTCATTATTTTCATTATTGGTCACATTTTATGACTGTTGTTTTGGCTGGAGCTGCGGAGCCTTTTCAAAGGACCTTTCGGCATGCAGCTTAATTTAATACGCCTTTCACTCAGCCCTCGGTTTATTTTCGCAACTTCCGCCCGATGATGTTTTCTTTATGGCGCCATTTTATGTATTTATTTTGGGGGCCTGAAAGGGTTTGTCCGTGCCCGACACGTAACTTCGCCAGATGTCCAATCTTGAGTGGCTAAATTATTTATTAGGCATCCTTTGCGACAGCTTACGACCTTATGAAATATTATATTCTTTGTGTCGAGGCAGCAATAACAAATGAAACATATGTCCCGGCAGGCGGCCCTCTGGGTGGGTCAGCTCATAAATTATTTGTGGCCTTGTGTGACCCACAGGTCAGGCATAAATCCAATCAAATTGACAGCAAGTCAGCGCAGGCAGGATCTACATATTCATTAGGCACCATGAAATAAGCATAAAGTATTTATTTTCGCCAGATAATGAGTGTGTTTAAATTATGCACGAGAATAACAGAATGGGGAAAATCATTTGCACTTAATGGAATAATAGTAATGGTAAAACTGAAGATCCTTCTTCCTTAAAACCCTCTTGGCTACTTGGCACTGCACACTTTCATTTAAATAACCATGAGCTTTTTGACATCAATTCCACAGGCACTTAAATTATTCATTTGCATCATTGTTTGCCATTTGGCCAATTAAATTGGCCACAAGCAGACTTTATATTTATTCATAATTTATACATTGGATTTCGCAAAATCAAATGAAAACCACTTGACTATTTTGGTCGATAGGCCCAATTATTCACGACTGATTGGCTGGCATAGAGCTCAAGGTTCGTCAATGAAATTTGTCAAAACTGAGCGAAAAACACGGTGGAGGAAATCTAATAAATTTTCCATGCTTTTCATCTGTAAACTTGTCGTTTTCCTCCTTTCGTTAATCAAAATGTATGGACCAGAGGAGGAGAGCGGCGGCACTTGGTCTTGAAAATGCAGTCTGGCAGTAAATTGCTAGTTTATATCGCATGAAATTTATTTAGCCCGTAAAATGCAATCTCAATTCCAGCCGAAGGGAATTTCTATCCTTCTGTTTGTGAATGTTTTCGGGGGCAACAAATTTGCCATATCTTAATGGAGAACAAAGACACATAGACCCAAGTTACTTGGGCACTTGGTTACTGAACGGAATGGAACCGAGCCGACAGAGTGGCTCTGGCCTGTGGACTTGACTACGGCAAAGCCGAGCAAATATTTATTTGGACTTTCGTGCCAGTGGGCGGAATATTAGCCATCCTGGGTTACGAGCCCAGGACACTCCATTTGCACCTGCGAACTCACCTGCACAAAGACAAATGCGGCTGAGGCTGCAGCAGCTCTTGATGTTTGTTTTAATTGAATTGTTTCTGGGCGTATTTAAGCCAAGGCTCAGAGGAGAGTGCAGGATATAAATTAACAGCTAATTGTATATGCAAATTAAATTGCAGTGCCATTGCAGTTGGCATTTAAATCATAATTTAACACACATTCATTATTTATTTAGTTTGGCCCTCGCAACTGCAACATCCAAAGTGAATCTTCCACAGAGCTTATTAGAGTGTGTATAATGTATACAAGCTTACTCTTAATTAACTGACAATACCCTTTTGACTTGATAAAAACAACTTTAATTTGCTATTCACCCTGGCAAAAGCTAACAGTCCATGGGTCTGCTTGCACTATTGAGCAAATTTGGCCAAGTTAATTTGCATGAATGGCAGGGCCAATTAAATATACACACAGTTAGCTAAATTAACAAAGCGTCATAAGCTGACCGACACAAAGCATTTGGCAAACACTGGCAAATGGGCAAACAACAGCAACACATTGGCCAAGTGGGGAGCTTCAGTTAATAGATTTATGCAATTGAAGTCCTCTTACTGCGATAAACTCAACAAAAAGGCATAAAGCTCGGGTAATTTCCGGTTCCCTGATAGTTGGAGGACTTGCCTGCGGAAGGACCTCGAAATGTCCATCAAAAAGTGCGGCCACGTCAGACCAGAATTGATAAGATATGAAAAGCAATTTACGTAAACTGTCAACAACAAATGCGCCCTCGAGGACAATATTCTCGTTTTATTTTATTTTTCTTCCCCATTTATCCCCGATTACGTATTATTGACGTTTTAAAGCCCTCGCTAATTAATGCGCCTGATTATGTGGTCGAAGAATATGACATATCCATAAGTGGGGGAGAAATACGTTTTGCGGTTGACATTTTTCGTGTATTCACAGTCGCAGGTGGCATTTACGCAGAACATTTTGTGATCCCCCACATGGATTAATATCAGGCTGTGGGCCCTTTTGTTTGCCACCCGGAAGTTTTCACTGTTTTTGTAGGACACTCGGTTCTGGTACCAGTCGAAGTAGCTCAGGTGGTTCCTCGATGGCATCAACTTCTTCCGGCCCTCGAATATGCCACGCCAGTCCGCGTAGTCCACTGAGCTCTGGCACCGAGACTCTCGAAGACTCTGCTCCAGGTCGAGGAAACTGGAGATCTCCAGACCCTTCTTCGAGCGCATCACCAGGTATACAATGGTCTGATGAATAAAACATTAAAATATTTCAGTGCCTAGGATTCGCATTTCACTACTACTTTGCTCTCGACTGCTCACTAAGGCCTCCTGACTCTTATCACATTTGTCACTTTTAACTGAATGTTTTTACAAAAGTTATGACAACCTTAAAAATATTAAATAAAAAATATTTTAACATATTAAGCTGTAGCCACTTCTCATGGTGTCATACCCAAGCCAAGTGTCAAAAGGCCTCTCCTTTAAAGTTTTCATTTTATATTGATGACACTTTAATTTCCCCTTACCGATATTTGTTTCTCAACCAGCTTCTTCTCCCGAATGGCAAACTGCTTGAGGACTTCGTCGCTGTTGTTCAAATAGTCGCCGAAAAGTTGGGATCCACATATTCCCCGTGGCCTCAGAAGGATTAACTCCTTGTCCTGTCGCTGGTGAAATTGCTCGCGAGTGAGCAGGCTGCCCAGGCAGCTCTTTCCGCAGGCATTCTGGATCAACTTCCTCTGGACCTTTTTGTTGCCCAAGTAGCGAATGTCCTTGATGGTTATGAAGCTATCCACATAATCCTCGTACTTGTTAAAGTTTATCAGACTCATTAGAGAAAACGCAGAAAACGATTTATCTTAAAGACTGTTGCTAATATAATTACTTTTTAACTCGAACAACAAGTAATTCAAACCAAAAGTTGCTGAAAAGGCAGCCAAATGGTGATTTTGTGTCGGTGGCCTTAGTGTAAATCAAAATGTATAATATTTTGAACAAGTTCGGGGAAAATACATTTCTGACAACTGACAACAAACTGCCAACTTTGCCTCAAAAGGCAAAACTTTTGCTTGGCTTTCAAAAGGAAGAAATGTTCCCGTTTCGAATTTCGAAAGGAAATCACAAAATATGCTAGAATTACATTGAAAATTAAAAAAAATCTGAGCAATTTTTAGATCTGAAGTCAAAGGTCACAATCTTAATTGGAAAAGTTGCGGGGAGCTGATAACCGGAATGGGCTCAAACAATTTGTAGCCGCTTTAATTTCATGTGCTGCACAAATAATTAAACAGTACCCACATAGAGTTTCCTTGCTACGAGTAGAATTCGCAGCTCTGTTCGTGTGGCAAATTTAATAAATGGAAAAAGTTTCACAATGCCCAAGCCCCGACTTTGCCCTTGTCCCTTTTCGTTCAGAATTGTGAGTATTTTCAATTACACTTTCCTATGTGCCACGCCTCTATAAAACGCCCACGCCCTCCCACACTCACACACACCGCACCGTCAGGGGCATTTCGCATATTAAACTAATTACTTCATCAACATTTTAAACTGCCAGCCAAAAGGGAAATTTGCATTTTCAGCCTGTGCGTATGCAGCGTTCTTTGTCCTTTTCCGCTTGATATCCTGTTGAGCGCAGACTGTCGTGGAATAGCAGGCTAACAAGTGACACCTAGTGTCGGGTGACGCTCTATAAGTCCCGAGGTAGTGCACGCGACTATAGATCAGCTTAGCACACAAACTGAAAACCGTTTATGAACTTTCAAAGGGTACCTATGTCAGGTCAAAAGCCGATTATAAAGGGTTATTACTAAAAGTTGTAGAGGGAATGGTTAATGTCACAGAAGTAATAAGGCTTCATAATTTAATGTGTGCCAGAAAGTATGCAACGAAATAAGAAATATCTTATTTAGGTAATAATTATTGTTGCATACTTTTAGACACCTCTTAAGAGATTTTAAAACAGTATGCCTCTTTTACCCTACAACTAATGTTTCAAATATGTGTCAAAAATGTTTTAAAAAATACATTTTTTTAATTCTTAGCCTAATAAAGGTACATTTTTTTAAAAGTTAAATATTATTACCCAGTCTCAATTACTCAAATGTTAAGAGTCGCTAATCAGCCAGTTATTATATGGCAAATAGGGTGCGAAAAGTGTCCTGCATATCCTGGCAGTTTTCCAACTTGCTTTTCAATTTCCACACACAATACGCAGCTGGATTTTCCGTTTTCCCTGTGCGAGTGTGTGTGGAGGTGTGTGTGTCTGTGTGAATTTACGCTATTTAGACACGCTTTCCCACTGTTTGCAGTTGTTGCTGCCGTCGCAGCAGCAATTAACATGCAGCCGCTGCCGACACTTGGAGCTTGGAGCCCACTTGCCCTCCCAGAATTTTCCTGCGGATTTTCCCCAGCCTTCTCTCCCACTTCTCCCCCTTGCCCAAGAACGAATTGCTGTTCCGTTTTGCGTGCTTTGTCACCATCTTGCCGCTTGCCGCCGTCTTAAGCGCGTAAATTGCTACTTCGCGGGCCAATCCTCCGGCTGCCTCGGCCCTCCGAAGTCAGTCCCAGTTTACTTCTAGCAGGACTACCAGGACTTGCAGGACTGGCAGGACTCCCCTCTGCTTCCTGGCCGCGGCCATTGTTTGACTTGGTCATTAGTAAATGTACTTTGTCGCAGCATAAAAAGGAGTTAAGTGCGCACTCTAAGGATTTATGTGCATTACCCAAGAATGGGGCAGCAATGCTCAATGCAGCCTCTGCCATGTGTTAAGTGCGCATTTTTGATGAATGAGGCGGTTCCAGCAACTGCTTTTCAATTGCAGAAAGTGCAGATAGGGTTGAGCGGTAGTTTATGGTTGCATCACAGGGCTTGCCAATCATTCACTCGAGATGATGCACACACGGATACAAAAAGTGATGGGATATGATGATTATTTTGTTTCGGACTCTTCGACTTGAATCTCAAAATACTTATCATGCAAATATGGAATAAATTCATCTTTATAATTTTTCTGTGTATAAAAATCCGAACTTTTCATAGTGAAAAATATCTATAGCTCATATCCCAGGGGGTATAGCAACCCCTTGTTTTTCTGTGCGACCAGAAAAGTAATTGAAGGGCATATTGCATGCATGAGCAAATAGTCCCCGGATGGATTCTCTGTGTGCTCTTAATTTGAATTCCATTTTTGGCCCCCCATATCGTCGCACTCGATTGCAATTTCCTTATTCTAATGTCATTTGGCAGCAGTGCCACATGTCCGGCAAATAAATTGCATCCAGTGCCAGAGTCCGGTTCCTTTGAACTGTTGGCAAATGCTAACACAAATTATCAAGTTACCATAAATTGCTCTCGCCCGGACCGTACATCTTGCCAATGAAATCAAAGCCACATAAATTGCGCAAATAATTCTGCCTTTCTGCTCGACTTTCTCTGTGTTTCTCTGCCTTTCTGCGTCGACTTTCACCCTGCAGCCAAAACGGCGCCCAACGAAATGCAGCCAAGACAAAGGGACGCAGGGGACGCAAAAGAATCATCACTTACAGCTGACCACAAAAGCCCCACATCCCCATCCACATCCCCATCCAGAGTCCTTGGCGGCGAGGGTTCCACAATCGATCAAAAGGAATTATGTCTCAACACAATTGTAAATAAATCTTTGCGGCCATGTGGACATCATGTGCATGCCGAGGTCCTGGGCGCAGGACTTAGCCGGCCAAAGGGAGATTGGGGCTGGGCCCTAAATCCTGCATATAGCAGACACTGGGTATATGAAGATTGAGTGGTAATGTGTGCAAATCTAAAGCTTCCCCCCAGAGCTTCCCATCTGCGGTTACTTCGATTCCCGTCCGTCCACGTTGACATGTTGGTAAATTGGTCCTTAGCTGATTGCATCGATGGGCGAGGCCGGTCTTAGCCAGAAACTGTTGGGAATTAAGTGTAAATGCCGGAAATTAATCTGCTCAAAGAGAGGACAAACTCGAAGGCAAACAGAAAGGGCCCCTAACCCAAGTGCAATATTATTCAAAGTGATTTTACAAGTGCCGTTGGCATTAGGAAATCGCCTCGTGGTTCCCATTTTGAGCTGGCCAAAATGTATAATGCCCATCGATAATGATTTGTAATTTAAAGCTCAAACAAATTTCCGGCAATTTTGGCGGCGGACACGCGCCAAACATTTTCCTGCGCTTGTTTACTTTCCATCTGCCAGGAAAAACAGCTCGAAGGCCGTGAAAAAACGAAAACCGAACTTATCGCCGTAATCATTGGCCAGGGAAAAAACATTAATTTGTTTCTTGTAAACTGCCTTTGCCGAGGGCTTTGTGCAATCAACATGAACGTGAGCATCTTCAATGGCTGGGATTGTTTTGCTGCGGTGTGGTTTGCTTTCGGGAAACTCTCCGACCGGAAATTCGATAGCAGGAAATGTGAAATGGCCGTTAATGGCGTACACAGTGCGTATGCGTAATGTGCGGGGGATCAGACTCAAATAACCAGCCTTCAATCGTCGTGAGCAGGGGAATTAATCAATTTTAAGGATTTTATATTAAATTATCATAGTCTCAATTTATTCGTTGTTTTAATATCAACAAAGCCTTCATTTTTATAGCCATAGCCAAAGCGATAAAACAGCCATTATATATAATAGCAATAATTTAATTGCAATTTCGTTATATAAAATTAATATTACATTATAACAATATCTAACTTTTTTTATGAAAATAGACGAGGCATATTTTAAACAAATCCTTAATTTTGTAAGCCATTAAAACAATCATAAAACTTTGTATTTAATAGCAATAATTTAAGTATGTTGTATACATTTGTCAATGACTGTTTTATTGCTTCCTTTGAGTTGATTTAAAATGTTTGTTGATTTATTTATTAAAATAAAAACTTTTACAAAAATAAGGAAAAATAAATATGAATAATATTGCAACTTTTCTAAGTAAAGTGAACTCAAAGAGATTTACTTATTATGTCATATTATATGTAAAAATATTATGCTGATTATTATACCTTTAATTTTTTCTTTTCTCGAAGGTAGAAAATAATGAAGCATCCATTACCCAACTTTCTGGTGAATATAAACCAGCCTGTAGGCGATTACCGGTAATAAGAGCACATGTTGATGGAACATTAGGACAATGTAGGAAGGCGGCTGGGGATGTGGGAGTGGCACTTCATCCGACATCTGCTGCTGCTTCCTCAGTCGCCTGTCATGTCTATTGTTAGTCGCCCGATGTTGCCTGTTCCTCGTCATGTCGCCCATTAAAATCGTGTACACCATATGCCAGCCATATTAATTTTTTGCCACCCGGAGGTCTGGAGTGTAGATGCCACTCCCCAGCCCCGATTGATAGGCAGTTGTTCGGAGCGATTACGTGGCTCCGTTGACGACGACACGTGAGATGTGGATGCTCTTACGTGGTTATGGTTATCGTCCTTACGTAATTTCCCCCTGCCCATAATGGCCATTGTTGTCGTACAGGCAATTAAATCCAATTGCCTGCTGCCCAAAAAGGATTAAGGGCAATCGAGTCGCCAGTAATCTGCTTAAAATGCATTTACTTTGTATTGGTCGCAAGACATTAAAAGGTAGCTGTGGAGAGGATTAAGCGGAAAGTGCTTCGGAAGGGAAGATTAAAGGTCGTGCAGAGGTACATTCAAAAATAAATAATGTATAAATCGTCTTAACGAACCAATAGATTATTAAGACTGTTAAGAAAAAATCAAACAAATTATAGAGGTGTCTAAAAGTATGCAGTTTAAGAAATAAAATATATTGTAGCATACTTTTTGGCACCTATATAAGTGATTTTAAAATCGTGGTAATTTCACCCCTTATGGCAACTTTTCTTTTAACTAAAAACTAACATAGGCCAACATTTTTGGGGAATATTAATTTGCAAAGTTTTTGAAAAACACATCCCAGCCACATCATTAAAATCTGCTCTTGTATCTAGCCAAGTTTTGGGCCCACAACTTTTCTGCTTCCTAACGTTTTAGTAATGACCGACACACAGCAACTCCTCGGCCCGGAAAGCCTGGAAAATCCTTGAAGTTGACCGCACACAATTTTGTTATTTTTGCGGCGGACGAGCAATGTTTCCAACTTGACGGGAAAATCCACAGGCAGTGAGGGAAATTTTTCCGTTTGCTGTCAGTGGCTCATTTGGCTGCTGAAAAGGCCAGAAGTCTGGACGAACTTGGCCACACAGATACAGACACAGACTGGCAAACAGGCAAGGACGAGGGGATCGGGATCAGGCGTATCCTTTGGCCGCAGTTGATTTTTGGGGGAAAAACAAGAAGTAAATAAGTGTTTACTCGAGACTGCAAAATGGCCTGCAACTATCCCCAGAGAAGTGTTGTTATCAAAGCAAAACGAAGTGGTCGGAGGGATGTTTCTAATCCCAGTTTACAAGCTTATATGTATATGGAGTTCTCTGAGGCATAACTCAATTTGAGTTTGTTTGAACCAAGGATAATCATGTGAGTCACGATCCCTGGAGGACTTCCCCCTTTCCGCAGGGCTCTGAAATACGATTTTAATCATGTTTCCCGAAAAGGAAAGATTGCCTTGGCCTGCCTGCTCCGCTTTTTCTCTGCACTGAGACTTAATAATGCCCCAAAGCATTTTACCAAAATTGAAAACTCGTGCAAATAATTTGCATAATGTACGAGATATACACCCCTCATAAGTATAAAAAGGAAAAATGAGAAGAAAAATGTCGCCTTGTTCTTTTTGGCTGTCAACACACTCGCAGCTCGGGTCATATTTATGTTTTGTATTATTTAGGCATACGAGTGTGTATATAAAACGAGGTTTAGGAACAGCGGGAAAATATAGCAACTTAATTGAGAGTTTATAATAGTTATATTAGGTAAATTACAAGGATTTAAAGGGGATTAATTAAATATATGCCATCAACTTAAGACTAATTTTATATAATAAGGAATAGTAAATATGCTTTTCAAATTGCATATAGCATGATATATTTAAAAAATAAATTTAGTTCAAATTTAATTTCATAATTTCCCTTAAGTTTCTTCCCACTGTGCCTGCTTATTTAATATGCGAGACGCAGGAGTATATTTCACTTGGAAAACAATATTAGCCCTAAATGGCTGGTCGCCCGAGGGGTTTTAATATTAAGTACTTGACCCACTTTAGCCCCCCTTCCCCTCTTGAATGACATAGTAATGCAAGTATAATTATGGAAAATACTGTGGCAAAAAGGGGCCATGCATATCTAACTGGCTTTTATGCCATCCTCAAGTGCAAATTTTCCCATGTCCCCGCTGGCTTCCGTTGCAATTTATTTATATTGTAGACAAAGCTGTCCGGCCATCACCTCCCCCACCCGATGACCCTTTGACCTGACTCCTGCCATTGGCAAAGCTTCAATAATTGCTGCCAAATTGCAGGCGAAGAAGTCAGCTCTGCGGCAAATGGCCGTCCAAGGGAAAACTTAATTGAAGTGTAAGCTGTTGAAGATGGAAGCTGCCGTCGGTCAGGTTTTTCCATTTTCCCACAGCGAAGCCAGGTCACGTCAGGCTGCAAAAGGAAAAATAAGAATTAAAAAGTTTAACAAAAAAGAGGAAAAGTGCAGGAGAAAACCGAAGCCAGCGCTCTAATGGATTAATTTACTTTGTCGCAGTGCCAAAGCACTTGAAATTGGAAGGCATCGGGGCGTGTAAAAGGTTTTTGAGGGCTAAAATTTCCGCTTAAACGGCGCCTGTCGGCTGTGGACCTAATTGAAATGCTGATGAAAAGAAAATTGTTGTTTAAAAACAATAATCAAAAGTGGAAAGCACTAAAACGTTTTCCACACTCCCAAACACACACACCTTTGTTTTGACAAAGGGAGGCGAAATGCCAGCTAAACAAAGCTTAAAAAATACAACAGAAAGGCGGTAGCAATGTTGCTGGCCGTGTTTTTCCCAATTCCCGAACTAACTAGTTGGCTAAAATGGACGAGGACGACCAGGTTTCCCTTTCAACCCGTTCCGCTATTTGTAGAAATAACAAAGCACTAAATGTTGCATGATACAAATCGACTATGTTATACCCTGGATAAAAATTAAGTCTTACAACATTTGATTATTCATGTTGTTTTATTGTACTTTATTTACACAAAGTAAGTATCTATGCATCTATCTATTTATCTACCCATCTGTCCATCTATCTAACTATTTGTCCATCATCTATGTATGTACCTATCTAACTTTCTGTCTATCTATCTATCTATTTAGGTATCTTTCTTTCTATCTATCTCTCTAAGTATTTTATAAATATATATTTGGGATTTTATAATTCCGGAGGCAAACCATTAACCAAGTAATAAATGTAAATCGTGTGTAAAAACACCTTCAATGTCGTCCATGCACCCTGTAAACATCCCCTTGCATGCTCAGTTTTCCGGCTGCCATATGTTGGTCAAAAATAAATTGAAGTGGTTTCCCTGTGCCCCTGAATTTCAGCCAGGATCCCCGATTCCTGCTCTGTGCATGTGTGCGAAGGCGGAGCGAGGCATCCTGGCTCTTTTGTGTCTGGTGTGGAAGCCACAAGCATTTAGCAAGCGGCGCCTTAGCGCCGGCAGCACTATTTCAGAGACCGAGATAAAAAGTCCGGCACAAAGGTGGTAGGGTGGAAGGGTGATGGCAATTTTAGCATTAAATTAGGTGAGCCACCCCCTGGACCCCCGAAAAGGGGCTTTAGGCCAGGTGGGACAGCTTAGCCTCTGCGACATCGTGTACCCGCATGTAAAGTAGTTTTTATGTGGCCTTGCCCGCTGCTGTGCTGTGCCGTTGCGAGTGCATCATTAATTTTAATTTGTATTGCCCAAGCCGGCGACAACATGGCCAACTGGCAGCCACGGCAAGGACACCCCGGCCAGGACACTCGGCCATCCAACATTTAGAAGCTGCCTCCGCTTCTCCCCGCCGGCAACCGCAATCCGACAACGTCACTTGCATGGCTGTTTAGTTTCACTTAAAGTACCTCTTTGTTGTCGCCCCCTTGATGTCCTTTTCGTCCTTTCTCGCCCATTTCGTTCCGGGCCCTTCCCATCCCAGTGGGAAATGCCCAGGATGTGGGGGCTCGCAAAATCCTGAATTAGTATATGGGCCAGGGAGTTATGAAATGTGATGAGAAAATATGACACACCTTGGGATATCCGCAAAAATATTTCTGCCTCCTCGTTGCCGTCTGAAAAATACCACAAAGTATTTGGTCGGCTTAGTTTGATTTTTGCCCCAGCACACAGCACTCGATGGCTATCCAAAAATATATATCTTGACTTTTATTGCAATAATGAATTGCATAAAACGTTCTGGCCAAATGCCTTTTTGTGGTAAATTGGAAAATAAAATATGTGTGTGAGTGCTGAGAGAAAAATCAAATATGCTGCTTCAATTAAATTGCATTTCTACCGGTTGTGAAAACCAAAAAATAACTAAATAAATACAGAGCACATGATATGCATCGGATTCGAGCTGTTCACACAACCTTGTTTTATTATATTGACTTAAGTCTTGGAGTATTGTCAAGTGTATGTAGTAATTAGAAATGGGGAGTCATATCAATGAAATACAAATGACTAAATTGGCTGAAATCTTGGAGTATTGTGTAGTACATGTAGTAATTGGAAGCTTTATGGCTGGTCATATCAATGAAATACAAATTACTCTATTTTACCCCGGCAAATTGAGCACCTTTGGGATGAAACTACTAATACGAAGCACCGAAATGACCACGTGGCACCCCATAATTAGCTGAAGCTTTTCCAGCCCCAACTAATTTTCATTAGGCCCTGGTTTCCTGAGAGGTTTAGGGTGAGGGTTTCAGCAGCTAATTGCTGGGAAAACTTTTGCATGAAGCAAAAAGTTGGTTCACTTTTGTGTAAAAAAATAGCTATATAAAAAATATTTAATTTGTTTTTAGGGAGCATATAGATAAGGAAGTATATACTGTTAGAACTATATATTATTGTTATTCGAGCAAAAAGCAAGCTAGAACTTATGTGGTAATGGTAAAAATTTGTCATACGTGTGGGGTAACTCACGTTTTCACCCTGATATGTGGGTGTTTTGCAGAACCCACTTCCTATAAACTAGCAATCAGCGGTTGTGTAGACCCGCCCAGTGCAGCAACAACATAATTACACTTGTCAGTTCATTGTACCGCAAATGCTCTACGCACATACATAACACACATGGCCATATCATGCCACCTCCAACAGGATTTTCCCGGGTAACTGGTAACTGGACCAAGCACGGGTGGCATGGGGGTCGCTGGACGGACATTCCGTGTAACCAAAGTCGCATGTTTCACGTGCCAGCAGCCAGGACTTGCCTTCATCATGATGCTCCCTGGCTTTGGCTTCGGCACCGCCAGTGGGATGACGACGATGATGATGGTGATGATGGTAATTTGTTGTGGCTAATTGCTTTAAAACCGCATGGGCAGGCATTGAAACGTGACACATTTTTGCGCCATTTTCGGGTCACGCCAACCGCCAACTGTCAACTGCCAACTGGCAAGTGCACTAGAGTTAGCGAAAAATATAAAATATGCGCAAATCAGCAAACGCAAAGGCACACACACTGACCGGCAAAAGGTTTCGCCTGCCACAACATTATGACTAGAACATCCCCATTTTAAGCCCGGCTCATGGAATCCGTTGGCAGACAGGTCGACGGGCATTGAAACAAAGTCATTCCGGGCCAGGAAAATGTTTTTAGCCCCTGGCAGGCCGGGTGTCAGCTTCAATCAGCCATTCACTCAGACAGACTCTACTCGGCTCGACTCATCCGCCACGTTGTCCCCGTTTCCCCGACACATTCCGTGTCTGGGCAATAAATTTGTCAATTCTTATTTATTATCCATCTTATTTGTTGTCCCCTGTGTAGCGATGTGCCCATTTTTTGAGTAGCTGGTTTTGTGTGGTGCCCAAACTAGCAGTTCTCTAGATAGCTTCAAGAAAAATTGTTTGCTATGTGGATACTTCAATACTTTAGCAAATATGTACATTTATTAAATCATTGGCGATATAAATATTACACTTATAAGAAAAAAGAGAAATCATTTTGCGTTCGTCCGGAATTCTTAAAATTCTTTATTTGGAAATTTCTCAAAAAGTGTCTAAAAGTATGCAACAATATAGTTTTACTTCGGAGGTGTTTATATTATAATTTTCCCATTAATAAAAGTTTGAAAAAAAACAATGTGTCTAAAAGTTTTCAACAATATATTTTTAGTGCAAGGAGTTTAATATAAAAAACATAACTTGTTTTATTACTGCATCTTTTGGGCACTTTTGAAAGAAAGTGAACGTCTACATGTCTATCTCCTAGGTTACAATTATTTCTATTAGACTTAATAAATTAGGCAAAAAACTTAAAGTTTAATCTAACCCCAGGCCAAAATTAGATCAATGAACTCTAGAGAACAATGGCTGAAAAACCGAACCCAATGATTTGGATTCTGCGTTGATAGACACGAAACTTTATAGACTTCGATGTGTGTGTATGTGTTCCTGCTTTTGAGGTATGCCAGTATTTTTTTTCCTTATTTATGTTCAGGCTTCGCATTTTTTTGGTGTGTTAGTTGCCCCACACACATACATATATCGAACGGTGCCAGCCATAAATAAAATTTAAGCTACACCAGAACGACGACAGCTTGGGCATGTGTGTGTGTGATGTGCCAGTGTGTGAGTTAGAGTGTTTGTGTGTGTTGTTTGGGCTGTAAGTGTGTGTGTGGGCACTCAAGCAACAAAAGGTAGCACGGCGCAGTGGCATTTGATTTATGATTGCTCACCCAGTGAGGTTAAGACTTTGAAAATATTTTCACAGACACACAAAACACAAGGGACCAAGAGGACATTCCTCGGACTAGGAAATCGGCAGTGGAAGTGGGACGGAAGAGGAGTGGAAGTACGCCATAGGCCCAACGGTTCAATGCCCCAAGTATCTCCTGCTGTTCCGTGAGACTTTGTCATAAAGCTTTTATTAGTTGCTGCTGCTGTTGCACCGCTGTTCTCTTAGGCCGTGGTGCAAGCTCCAATACGAACACACATACTCAGCATACATATGCAGAGAACCCCTCGCAGGATACATCCTCGCACAGCCCGACTGCTGATCCTGCTGTTCGATCTAATGGGCGCACATGTCTAAAACTGTGAACCATTTGCCTAAGAATCTCGCACGTTTCCTGCTCTACAGGAATAGCACTGAGAGAAATATCTAATAGATAAAATAAGAGTTATGGTAATTGATTGATTGGTTATTTAATAGCTAATTTGTAAGAGGGATAGTTATCACAAGTGCTTTGAAATCACTTCTGTAGGTGTCTTAAAGTATGCAGAGAATATAAATCCATCAGAATGGTCGGATTTGTATTTAAAACATATTGTAGCGTGCTTTTAGGCATCTCCTTTGGTTTACAGGTAGAGTTTTATGGGCGCCATTGATTTAAATAGGACCATAAAAACCAAAAAATCTGTTTACATTCAAGCGTAACAAAAAATATAAGAATTATTTATCGTTCTGCTTTTCATGAGCTAATAGCCGAACTTGCACTTTTGAATTTCAATGATTTTCTCTGCGTGCACATATTTAAGGAAGGAAGACTGACGAGCTGCCTTTTGCCGCACGTGCCTGTTCGCTTTATCAAGCCAATAACGTGTGTGCGAGCACAAGTTTTAGCATAAGTCTGGCCAAGTTGCATTCAACATTCATTGTTGTTGCATTCTCGTTGTTGGAACCCCTGCATTATGGAAAATAAACTTGCATATCTTATGTGCGGCCAAGTGCCAGAATTTTCCCAACTTTCCGTTGCGTTTTAAACGACTCTGCCGGCACCAGAGTTCCCCCGAACTGAATCATTTGCAAAACAATTAAAGTTCTATTAGGCGGCAAATGCAAATTCAGCTCGTTTCGGGTGCTTTCGCCCCCACAAGCACCCTCCCACTCTCCACAGCACCCAGCACTTCCCTGGGATTTTCGGCTCTGCCGTATAAATGTGTTTGCCACTTTAGTGCATAAGCCGTTTTAATTGTTTCGTTAAATGAGCCAGCAGCAGAAGCAGCACACAGCTTAACCATAAAAAGTTTTTGGGGGCCGAGAAAAAATGGAGTGCGAGAAGAATGTTTTGCATGTTCTTTTATGATATGCAGATTGCTGAAATTTTTCAAAATTAAATAGGCGGTTAAAAGAGTACTTAAGGCGGCAGGAGAGATTATCATTTAATGGTATTCCGCTCGTTTGGGCTTAGAATTTCTCTCTCGAGGGATTACTGTAACTCGTATTTAACAAATATATGCGCTTTGGTATACCTAGAATAGAGAGGTTGAGATTAATACGAAACAACATAGAAATTTAAAGAGCTCTTTAAAAAAATATGGGCTGTGTCTGAAATAAAAGTATAATATTTCTCTGATATTAAAGAAATCCATTTATTTAGCCGGCTGCTGTGGATAAATTTCCGCTTTTCCCCAAAAACCATCCGAGTGTCATATCATTTCCCTCGCAATTTGTCCTGCAATATTTTGGCAACAATGTCTGGACCACTGTCAACACACTTTTTACCTCTTTCGCATTGTGCCTCGCTGGCTCGGTGGTGAGAAATGCATTTTATTTCTGCAATTTTTTGCCGAGACAGTTACACAATTTGTTTAGAGGT